>NW_023458556.1:52692629-52697515 GCF_013731165.1 Rhagoletis pomonella | reverse complement strand
ACACCTAAAAGACACCTAATTCCTAGCTAATTTTTATTGATTTTTGGTGACTTGGGTCAGCTAGGTTTATAGACGTCTTGACATTAACAAGTGTCAAACTGTTAAAACTTCAAATCAATTATCATTATAATACGAAACTGATAAAGTATAAATTTTGTTATATACTTTACACAGCAATTTTACATTTTCCAAGCGTGATCGGTGGAACAACGATGGATGGTCGAGAAATGTGGTTCCACTGCTCGCGTATGTCGGATTGTGGAAAAGTGCTCTCAGAGAGCAGGTGTGTGAGTCGAGTGGCGAATAAATAGGCGGTCTGTTGTGATTGCAGCTTTTCGACGTTAAGATTTCCTTGCATTGTTGGGTGCACATTTTCTGCTGCACAGAGGCGGGGGTGCGTGTCGATGTTTGGCCATCGGAGTGTACGTATGTCTAAAACGCTATCACAACATGGTCTATTTGGTTTCTCGTTTTTCGATCTGGAGACAGCCATGTAGCTTGGTGGCTTCTTATGCTGGAACCTAGTACTGCATATTACCATGTTTCGGGCCCGGTCAAGTCGATCAACCTCAGTCCGTTATCGTACTTTTCGTCGTGTAGGCTGAATTTTCCGACAGTGGCGCCAAATATCCCTCCCTTGCTCACCTTGGCATTAAAATTCTTAGCACAATTTTGATATCGTCTTGGGGTCAGCGCTCATATGTACGCTCCAACTGCTCATAGAATAGATCCTTGGACGCCTCGTCCTTTTCTTCCGTCGGGGCAGGTCGCAGACGAGCGAGATGTTGAAGAATATCGCTTTGATGCGGATTGTGGCTAGACGTTCGTTCTCAGGGGCGAACGCCAGTACTCGGAGAGACTCCTACCAGGAATCCAACACCGAATTTGCGCTCCTTTACGTGGCAACTGTAGTAGACGTCGCAAGGCTTACGATTACCTTGCCTTGCCCCATCCATAGCATTTATAGGATGGCGGTGTTGTCAGTCTTTGTCTTCCCGAGGACATCAACCAGCCGGGCAGAGGCGCCTTCCCCATTGAGGGTCCGGATATTCCAGGTACATACCCTCAAATCATACCCCTTTATACGTTTTCCGTTGTCGTCATCAAAAAAAGGGGGTCTCATCCGAGGCTTTCTGAACTTTTTCATTGGGCGAAGTTTTACGCCTTCTCAATTTAGCTCGCTCCCAGACGGGTGTTTGGTTGCTACCAAGAGGATACGTTGATATAAATATCCGGACGTTGTGAGCTGCGATTTGAACCGTACGCACAAGAATCGCTTCTGACCACTCCCAGGTGAATGGCAGTGAAAAGTTCTCCACTTCTGCGCACGGAACCATCCTCACACAATTCACTCGATATATTAATTCAACTATTTTTTTTTTTAATATCAGTGTGTTTTTAGAAAATGTATTGGATGAGGAAGATTTGTTTGCTAAAATAACCCGCAAACACGATTTTTATTACTAATTTAGCATTGCCTATCACCACGTGATTTTTTGTTTTAAATTAGTCATAAGCCAATATAAATTCGTTGGTGAACGTCGCCGGCGAACTAATTGTTCACCAGAACGAGTCGGAAACGACGTCGTTACGAAGTCGTTTGGCAAATTGGGAATCTACTATTATATACGAACTCAGATATGTATACTTCCTAATGGTATTGCAAAATGTCCAATACCCAAATCCCTCATATGAGTTATTATCGGAATGGGGAATTGGGTATGCTCACTTCTGGCATCAGTGCAACAAGTGCTTTATCAAACATTCAATCTCACTATTCTGCTGACTTCGTTTTCCCCTTCCGATAACTTTTTCTTGCACAGCTTTGCACGCGCAGTCGCCCGCGTGATCTGGGCATCTCTACCAGGGATGTTGCGAATATTTGCATTCGCATTCATTATGCGAATGATTCGCATCATTTTATACACTCGCATTCGACATTCGCATTCGCATCAAATGATACGAATGTTTTGCGAATGCGAATGTGTACATGGGCAGAGAGTCCACTCTAAAATTGTTGAAATGGCTTTAACCCCACAACTCTGTGTTCTCTTGATAAATTATCTGTAAAGAAATTTGATCAAGATTTTTTTCAAGTAAAAGCTCCCATCGCATTCTGTGCCAATACTTATAAAATAAAAATCTCTACGATTTCCACAAGAGGGGAACTGATTTCCACATTAGTGGAACTAATTTCATTGTCACATATGAAAAATATGTATTTAAAAGCAAAAAAGCCTTTGACTGCCATAGCCGAGTAGGTATAGATGTCGGCTATAAATTCTGTGTGTCGCCGGTTCAAATGCCGGCACCTCCAGTATTTAAATGATAGAAATGATTTTTTAGTATACAAAATTTATAATTTTCATATGAAATTTCAATTTGTAAACGCTTGCTAATAGCATTTTCAATCTTGATAATTAATCAAGAAAAGAGCTTTTGATTTCTGTGTCTGCCTAACCAGTCTGCATACAATAACCGGCTTTTAGCTTCAGGCGCTAAACGGTTAAGTAGTATATCAAGCAACTTTGATGGGCCTTCAATAAGTACTGCTAAAAGTCTTATAAGCAACCTAGAAATAATTTTAGATCCCTCCAGCGAAAGCGAAGGATGGGATGTAGAATCTGGAGACTTTAAAAAATGTGAAATTAAAGCTTAATTGAAGGTCTATCTTAAAGAGAACCGAGCTCTCGATTGGTGGAAAACTGAACTAAAATACGACAATTTGAGCGATCCACCCGCCAGCATTCCAAGAGAGCAATTGTTCAGTGCAGCCGGCCTTATATACGAATCTCTAAGAAATCGCCTCATGGGAGAAAAGGCAGCAAAATTCCTGTTAAATATAATATGCCCCTTTTGAACTTTGACTACTAGATTGAAGCACTGTGTAGGTTAAGCACTCGTTCAATGTTCTAATAATTTTTAAGTAATAAAAACGATATAGCTTTTTTAATGTTATCTCTAACATTCGCATTCGCACATTCGCATTCCGAAAATTCGAATTCGCATTTGCGAATGTGAAAAATATGACATTCGAAACATCCCTAATCTCTACCCTATAGAACAGAATATACTCTCAACCAGGGTTGCCACTGACTAAACAAAATATTTACCAGCCATTTGAAAAAAAATTTACCACATCTGAAAAAATCGACCAATAACTTTTTTTTTAGCTTTTTTATTAAAAACTATAGTTTTGTTCTATTTCCATAGAAATTAAAAGTTTTTATTGAGGAACTTTTTATTTAACTATTGATATGGTATTTACGAAGGTTTCCTTCAACCAAAATCGAAAGTGGGGAAACACGGGCAACAACGAAACTTCATCATTTGAAAAAACTTAACTGGATTTATTATAGACAAATACAGCGACTCAACAAACCCCTTGGTGATTTTTCTTATAATCACAATGTTGTTCAGTTATTTTTTTCTTTTGCTATAGACAAATACAGTGATCAAAAACCCCTTTTTTGTTTTTTTTTTTTTTATATTCACAATGTTGCTCAAGTAATTTTTTTTGCTATTTTTGTTTGTATAAGAATATTGTTTGCGATTAAATCAAACCCATAAAAATCGAGGATTCAAGCTATATAAAACATTTAGAAAAAATACAAAAAATTTTGTCTAAATTTCGAGTTTTTTAATCTGAATTTTCCGGTATGCAGTTTTATAGTCGATGGAAGTTTAGTATAACGAACAATGTAGAAAGAAATTTATAATATAAAGATAACCACGAGAAATAAAGTGGAATGGAAAAGTTTTATTTGTTTTTCAAACTAAATATTTTAACAAAAATCTACCAAAATGAACAAAAATTTACCTTTTACCAATCCAAAGTTTTTCTACCAATTTTGGTAATAATTTACCAAAGTGGCAACACTGCTCTCAACCCTCTTTGGGTGCTGTATTACTATTTTCATGAATACACCTGTATGTGCATCATGCAAATTTGCGCATAACATACACTAGGCGACAAATGAAAGTGTAACGTAATATTCGCAATTATTTTCATGAAATTTTTTTGCACTAATTTGAATAGATATGCAGTTTTGAAGCTCATTCAATTTTATTCCAATGAAATGCAAGTTTCAACCGTCTAAAAATCGCGTTGGTTTTTGCGTCTCCCGCAGTTTATTTCAAAAGAAATTCACGCATATATGCAAAAAATTGCAAAAATCCGTCACAAAAAAAAAAAATGTCAAAAATCAAAATAAAATTCAATGGGCTACAAACCTGGCTTTTGAATAAAAAGTTGAAAATTTTAATGAATTTTTTTTGAATTTTTGTGAACTTTATATAAAGTATGGAACTTTGATGTATGTGCTTTATATTATAGAATGAACTATATTCTCATAAATAATTAACGCAAAAACTTTTTCATGAAAAAATAGTTAATATTATATTAGAACAAGGTGTACACTTTCATTTGTCGACTAGTGTACATATGTGTCTATGTATTATGCATTATAAGTTGAAAAGTTTGTATGTACTATCATGTACTAATGAAACGAATTTATTCACCTTCTCATCACCGATAAACAAATAAGTCAATTGTGCTGGTTAGTAATAGTGTAAAAAAGTATCCGATTATGTGAAGGACACATTGCTGTTGCACTCAAATGCTGAATACATACATAATATATACATAGTAAGTGGGTGGATCGCAAATCTTTGTGATGCATTATATGCTATGCGACTGCGATAAAGTGACTCTAGTTAGTGGAGTATTTGGGTCACGCGCCAGCCAAAGTAACGACATGCAATATTTGCCGTTTAACATGCAAATGTACCATCCTTTAAATTTCTATGACTGTGCTCTAGTAATTGTGGATTTAGATCCGTTTATCAGTCAGAGAGATAGCTATATAAGTATATACAGTAGGGTG
>NW_023458556.1:52691659-52692529 GCF_013731165.1 Rhagoletis pomonella | reverse complement strand
CTTTAGGTAGCATTCGCTTAAGATAGCAGTCCAACCAGCAGCGTTCGGAATCAGCCATTGGTTTAATAAATGGCTAGGCAGCGACGCAATGTTAGCGCAGCTGGCAGCAGCACGAATTCAAACACTGGCAACAGCACTGCCGGCAAGTCCAGTGGGAGCAATCCGCAAACGCCAACAAATGCTGCTACCAATAACCCAAGCAAAGGCAGCAAAAGTTCCGCCAAACACAAGAAGAGTGACTCGCACTCGACAAACAGCAGCGGAGGCAACAGCAATTCTAGTTCTAGTACAACGTCCTCTCCTAACCCCGGAGCAAATAAGTCAAAAGGAGCACACAAGAATCGTAACAGTTTCTCATTGTGGCCCAATATAATGTTGGACAAATGGAAAACGCTAATAGGTTGTGTTTGCTTGGGCGTTGCATCCTATTTTGGCTACTTGGGTTACCTAGAAACGCGTGTAAATACACCATTCGATAATGAAAAGATGGTAACACGCACAGGATTGGACGACCCCGAGCGTTATTGGGGTTCATATAGGCCAAATACTTATTTTGGGATGAAAACACGTGACCCGCACTCCTTGATAATGGGGCTGATGTGGTATAGTCCTTACAATTTGGGACATGGGGGTAGAGGCATACGCCATTGGTGTGAAATAGGGGACAACTTGGAAAAATACGGTTGGACGCATCATGATGGCCGCACATTTGGTGTGCAAGAAATACGTGATCAGCCATTTGAACTGAAGACTTCTTTTGTTAAATATCCGACTGGTAAACAATTCGGAGGCGATTGGACAGCGCGTATATCTGCGCAAAATATTTCGAAAACATTCGATCGCACATTTTCATTGATTTGGTATGTAGCG
>NW_023458556.1:52691485-52691649 GCF_013731165.1 Rhagoletis pomonella | reverse complement strand
GAAGTATAAGAGCGACAATACGCTTAAGGCCTTTGTTGGACAGGATCTGATAGATGCGGTAATCGCACCGAAGACCTTTGTACCTTGTTTAAAATTACCGGAAACGGTTTGTCTCGGCAGCTTTACCACTAAACTAACGAGTTAACGATAGATCACACGATTTG
>NW_023458556.1:52686117-52688485 GCF_013731165.1 Rhagoletis pomonella | reverse complement strand
CGTTTATCAGTCAGAGAGATAGCTATATAAGTATATACAGTAGGGTGGTAAAAAAACGGAATTTTAATACCCTCACCCCTTAGGATTGTTCTATATTTTTTTTTTTAAATCAGAAAATATTTAGAGGTCGCTCAAAGCGTTCAAAGAAGAAATGGTATAGAAAGCTTAAAAACCAAGACGTTTCGATCTGGAAACTCTATTTCTCTTCAGGAGACTTCCAACAATATCTAATACCCAGCTGTTTATTTAACAATTTTTTGATATCAATTTTTTTATAGATCCCCCAAAAAGCCCCAAAAAATGCAATAGGGGGACCCATAAAAAATCGTAAAATTAAAAAAATTAGTAGTATTATTGGAACTCTGCTGAAGAGAAACAAGGTTTTTCGATGGAAAAATACTGATTTTCAGGAATTATTATAATTACCACGAAATTTTTTTACTTTTTTCCCATATAAAGTACTTGGAATACTTTGAGCGCTTTGAGCAACCTCTAAATAAATTTTGATTTCGTATTAAAAAACGGGTATATTTTTCGATATAGAAGGGTCCAGAGAGTTAGAGCTTTAAAATTCGGACTTTACTTATTTCACATGCATTTTTGAACCACCCTGATATAAACACAAGCGTACATACATATATAGTATATGTAAATGAAATAAAAGCAATTTGTGAGCTCACAAAACGAACAACCTTGAAGTTAATATGCGAATTTACAGATAGCGGATTGGATAAAGCACCCTGCAGGAAAACCCCTTTTAAATGGAATCGAATTTGTTACCACGAATTTTTTTTACTTTTTCCCCATATAAAATACTTGGAATACTTTGAGCGCTTTGAGCGACCTCTAAATAAGTTTTGATTTCGAAATAAAAAAAACGGGTATATTTTTCGATATAGAAGATAAAACTCATCCGACATTTAAAATAGTATATTTTGCTATTCATGTCAAATGTCGCAGGCACACAGAAAATGGGAAAAATAATTCGAAAACTATGATTTCTATATTTATCCGACGGTTCTTTGCGTTTTCCGACATTTTCCCATTTTCAGGTTGAAAATCCAAAACGAAAATTTAACTGTTTAACTGTTTTAAGTCATCTCAATCGCAAGATCTGGTCTTGTAACATATAAATCATTAATAAATTAGTTACGCAATTTTTTTTTTTTTACAAAATTGCCAATTAAACTCGCTATATCTCAGACGTTTGTGTATCGATCCGATTGAAATTTCCACACAATGAACTACAAGCTACACTTTTTAATACTGATTACAAACAAAAATAAAGGTATTCAAACTTTTTTATGAGAATTGAGAGGGTGTTTTTTTCAAATGCAAAAGTTGTGTTATAAAGTTTGAAAACGTTTTGTTGTTTTAATACGCGCTCTAAAACGCTTTATAACCCAGAAGAAAGTATCTTTTTATTAATGATTTCTGTGTAAAAACACCTGATTATTCCATTAAGATGACTTAAAGCAATAACAATATGCTCGACACCGCCTTAAAAGTATTTGTCTTGTTTGATTCCCCTTATTGTAATATTTCATTTATTTTGTCAATTGAATTAAATAAATTTTTTTTTTTTAAGGGGGAACCCTCCCTAACAATATTTTCGGCAGCAAACTTCCCTAAACCTCTTCAGTTTGATACCCATATTGCAATATTTAATGTATCTTATTAGTTGCATTGAATTAAAATTTTCAAAGATGTGGCAACCTCCACAAAAAGATTTTTGGCTGTAAGCCTTCTTAAACCTCTTTTGACAGCTATATTGCAATATTTACTTTATCATATCAATTTACTTAAACTGCGAATTTCAAACAGGTGGCAACTCTCTTAGGTAACTATTTTTTCTTATATTTTAATTTAGATCTTTAACAATGCATCGGTGTAAACTGCACTCGATTCCATGCATTAGTTTTCGAGTAATGCGCGTACAAACATACAGGCAGACAAAAATTCTAGAAATTGTTGATTTGGCTTCTGTTGCTCTTAGAAATATAATGTACCGACATCGGCCTGTTGCAATTTTATTATATGTATAGATGACCATCATTGAGGAAAATTACAAATAAACGCACAGATGCCATTTTTTGTCTGCTTCCCAGCTAGTCGAAAAGTAGCTTTTTTGTATCGCTCAGCGAGCTTGGGACATTTGATGTGAATTACCCCATAATTAAGTTCGGCGATAGGGAACTTTATATGCATTGGACCAATATTTTAATAAGTTTAGGCTTTTTTACTTTTGCTTATTTCATATTTATATATTTTTTTATGAAAGTATTGCTCAATATCTAAAAAAAAAACATGTAAGTCTGCATTTCAAATTTCGTTGAAACTTTGTCGAATTTTCCTATATTTTGGTACA
>NW_023458556.1:52633886-52686017 GCF_013731165.1 Rhagoletis pomonella | reverse complement strand
TAAATATAAGCTTGAAATTCAAAATTAAAATAACAAATTAAAACCAAGAGAACCATCGTTTCGTTTATAATCTTATGTAAACAGATAAATTCAGTTAATTTTATTATTTGTACGAATATTACGCCCCTTTCGGGAATTAAATGAAAGAATCGCACAAAAATAAAATATGCATGAGTATGTTCAAAAAACAAAAGCAAAGCATAAGATAACAAGAGACTAATCAACGTTGCCGCGGCCGCGGCCAACGCCTTATATAAACAAACAATGAACTTTACGTGAACTTTAGCTGAGAAAAACAAACATTGGCGGCAGGTACGACCGACGCGCGATAAAACCACATGACAAAAAGTGAGCCACACAAAAAAGTGCAGCATAATTTTTTTTTAGTACAAATTTTTAATGATGTGTTATTTATGCTTTTGTTTGCTGCTGCTGTGAGTGCGAGTACAAAAGAAAAGATACATCGATTATTCGCGTTTGGTGTTTTTTTTTTATTGCGCTACTACCCTCACGTCCCTTTCTACAATCATCAGCCTTATTTTGCGCTTGTTTGTTTGTATATTTGTGATGATTTGCTTTCACGGAAAAAATTTAATGACCTACATAAAGAATTTAAAAGTTGTTAGGATAGCTGCGAGTATTAAAAGTTAAAAATATAATAATGTAAAAAAAATTAAGAATTCATTTCGCCACGATTGCCTTTTTTAAAGAAACTCAGGTATTTTGATTCTATGAAATTTGTTTGCAATGCGTGCAAAGATAAAATTGATTTATAGATGTAAATAAACAACATATGTACCTGTGTATGTATGTATATGTATATGTATACACAGTGCTCTTGAAACAGCGGCGGGGGTTATTAAAATGGATGAAAGACATTTCAATGAGGAATTTATCCCATATGATCTCCAGATTCCAAATCTTTAAACCCCGATCCTATTTTCAAGATATATATACATATATGTATATGTATGTACAATAGGGTGCCCATGGAAAAAGCTTTTTTTAATTTCAAGACGCTACCCCCTAATTTTATTCGTTTTTATGAGAAATATTGTTGCCTACTTTTATAGATTTTTTAAAGTTCATTTAGAGGTCGCGACCTGCCGATTTTGGTCTGAAAATAGAATTTTGTAGATTTATCAGATTTTGAATAACTATTTTGGACTCGATTTCAAAGATCGAATATGACCTGATTAGAGGATATATAGGCCTTTAAAATGGTATATAATAATTTATTTTTTAAATTTGACTATCACTAATTTCCACAATTTCAAAATATGTAGTACTATCTAAAATTAAATCTATTTTCAAATAAACTGATATCTCATTTAATGCAATCGCGTAAAAATTGTCGAGGTTAGGCAACTTTTCTTAAATACGGCCTTGAATCTATATTCTTTATGTACTGAACTTTCAGATTTTTTGAAGCATCAATATTTATTAAAAATTTATATATAAAATCGCTCTTTAGCAAAAACGGTGTTTTCGAGTAATTTTAGGAAAAAGGGGGAACAATTTTAGGAAAAATCAATTTAGATCTATGTAGGTGTGCGATATGTTAAACTTTTTTATTAAAGCTATGGACGGTGACCAGATTTCTGTGGCCAATAATCGGGACATCTCTTAATCATCAAATCCGAACATTCAATTTTGTTTTTAGAATAAAAAGATATAACATCTTTTAATACAGTTTTGTTTAAAAAAAAACAAAGAGAAAGAAATTTAAAAATTATCGCAAAAATCTATACACACAATATATACGGTGGCGAGAATGTAAATAATAGAGAAAAGACATTTTAGCAAGTTGTAGCCTAAACTTTCTTTGTTCAAGAAATGTTTATTTTTTTTATGGAAATCCAAAAAAACATTTAAGCCAAAATTTAAAACTTTGTAGAACATTTATAAAAATTCGACGAATTTTAACAAATGTTGATGAAATTTTTTTAACATTTTAATCAAATTTTCTAGAATTATCTTGAGTATACAGTTTTGTAGCCCATTAAATTTTAGTAAAATAAAGGGCAAGGTTGAAGTAGTATCCTTGATTTTTGGCAATTTTTTGTTCGCGTATTTTCTTCATCCAAATTACTTTGTTAAATTTTTTTTTTTGTGCAACGCCTTACACCAAAAAATTTACCAGAAATCAACGGTATTCATAATGTCTTTGTCGAATTCTGCTCATTTTTGTACAAAGTTTAAAATTTTCATAAAAAATAGTAAACTTTAATACTAACCATTAAATAATCGAAAGGAATAACCAAAGAATGCTTCCCTATTTATATTTTCGCCACTTTATCTACAGCTTATATTTTTTATATCCATTATTTTCTCGAGGGTAATATTATTTTCTATAATTTCACTAAATTTAAGTTAGAATCGTTTCATTAAAAAAACCTAACAAACAATTATAAAGACCTTAAAAAATGTAGATAATATATAGTTGACAGAATAAAAGATAACCAAAGATCATATAAAACAAGGATGTTGACTGTTTATGGCTCCCTTGTATGCTATGTCCTTTGTTATAACGAAAGTGGTGCCACGTTTGTACGAAAATTTGGTTTTGTGTCAGAGTACAGGGAGACTCTTATTAAATTAATAAATAAAACACTGAATATCGGAACTTAATCGGTACAAATGTGAAAAATCGGGACACTTATACCTCCCGACTTTTAAAAAATATTTAGCGGGACAATTTGCTCAAAATCGGTACTGTCCCGCCAAAATCGGTACGAATGGTCACCGTAGCTATGGCTGATTAAACGGTTGCACCTTTTGTACACCACCACAAACAATTTGTTAAGCGTGCCGCCGCTCTATTTCATCATAATTTCACGCTTATAGCATATGTACAACAAAGGCAGCCTGAAACCGCGCTCTTATAAAATCAATCAATTCTTCCCGATTAAGCTATGGAGCAAAAAAAATATCATCAAAAATAATTTATTGTCAACACTAGGGTGGGTTGATTTTGAATGGGGAAAACTAAAAGCAATTTGATCACATTGTCGTAACAGTGATGTGTGTTGCCTTTCTTCTAAACAATTAATAATTTATTAAACTATTTAAATAAATAAGGTAGCACGCGCAGGTGATTCAGCATTTTTGATTATTTTCCAAAGGAATATTTGATTGCTGATGCCTAGTAAATTCGTTAACCGTTCAACGCAGACCGATTTAATCAAAATATAAAAGTTGTTATATATTTTATCAAGAGACATTTGCTTTTTTATTTTCTGTGTACGTTTACGGTCTTTGTTTAAAGATTTTGTCTGAGAATATCCCTAATAATTTTTTTTTTTAATATTTTAACGCTCTAGCGACCTCCCAAATGTCATTTTATTCAGTTATTCCAAAAAAGAGCCAAAAGAACTTTTGTGAAAGAGCTAAAAAATTTAAAAAAAAATATTGCAAACTTAATATGTTTTAAAAGGTAATTTATCCACTATCCGAAATTTCCCTATAAAATAAATTATATGTCGCCTTTCATCGGTTCGCTTTTTATGACCTTTTTAAGGAGTTTTTAAGTATAGGTTTGTATGGGAGGTACGTTTTTAGGTAAGCCGATTAAGTCCAATTTTTAATGGTTCACTTATAACGTTATTAAAAACATATGAACCAAATTTCGGAGTTATACGTATATTCATCGGTGTGATTTTTATGGCATTTTTAAGGCGTTTTTGAGGTTAGGTTTGTATGGGAGGTATGCTTTAATATATATCGATCAAGTAAATTTTTGGTTTTTTGATTTCCATATGTCCATAAATGTTGCATAAGGCAAATTGAGGTTCTTCGCTGTCACCTTATAATATTTTCCAAAAAAATGTATGGTGCTGTACCACTGTGCGGGTGCACTTTGCGCAAACACAAATTAGTACAAATAAGATTTTTCCGAATTCGCATTCAATTCTTATTTGTACTTACTGGTATTTGCGCAAATATTTGTGTGGTTTATTTTGTGCATAAGAGTTTGGTCGACCTTAACCGATTTGTGGTGCGCATCATGATGTTATAACACAAATCGAGAGACCTATAATTTTACGCCACCTTTGAACGGTAATTGATTTAATGATTTTATGAGAAGCTTTTTCACGACAGAAATGCACTCGAAGCCGGGTAGCTTCCGCTGTTTGTAAAAAAAAAATTCGATTTGTACCTCGGTCATGCCGTGTGAAAGTGTGCACTTTAACTCTCGGTTGCGGCGGCCGATCTAAAATTACCGATTTTTCTTTTTTACCTAAATCGTTTTAAATGAAATACTTATAGTTTTTTTTTTAATTTAACTCAATTCAATCGGCAAAGCTAATCCAATTTCCTGGGTAATCCTGCTTAGTGTACTATACTTTGTTTTTCCCCATAATTCAGCACTTCAAAATTCTATTTGTTTCAGCTTGTTTTGAAGTGCAGGTATGCATTTTAAATTGTTTTATATTGTTTTTTTTTTTTTTTGGAAAAGTATTTACTATGTACATAAATGCGATCTTTGTCAAAATCTCTGTCTACAAAATTAATGTCTCAATAATTTCAGAAATTCTTCATTTAAGTGTTTTCAACAATTTAACAGGCCATTTTTACGTACGTGTTAGGATTTTTTTACAATTCGTACTACATTTGTTGTTGTTGTTATTATTATTGTTGTTATTCCTGTCTTTTTTCTGTTATGCGATTGTAATCATGCATAATTGACTTGTTGTCAGCTTCTGTTTGCATAAATATTAAATACAATAAAGTTTCGTCGAAAAATGGACGCGTAAATAATACTCAATGTAAGGCAGTTGAGTGAGTGCGCCGAAAGTGTGGTAGTATGCACTAATTTTCGCATCCACGGTCTAACACCCGATTTACATGATTCAAGTACTTGAAAGCGATTCTTGCTCATCCTCTTTTGTGTTTTCTAATTGCTTTTACACGCTTCAATTCTGTTGAATTCAAGTTTTTGGTTCTTTAAATGGGAAACAACGAAAATGTTAAAAGCAAAGCAAGAAAGTTGAAACGACTTGACTGGCGGTACAGACGCATGTGTACTCATCTCTTTTCTTCTCCCCCATCTCTTCCACATGCGAGCAGAATTGAATGCAATACTTGAACTGTGTAAAAGCAGTCTAACTGACTGTATCGCTGCAGCACTGAATGGCAGAGTGGTTGGTTCATGTATGTACATGTTTTGAATACGAAATTAATGAAATTTAGTATAGAGCATATTGTTTTTAATCGTTCCGCGACTATGTACATATTACCTACTCATTCATATCAAATATGCGACAATTGTTGTGATATTTTTCGCTCGCTTATCGTCCATCGGCTGGCGGCTGACGGTTGGCGAATCACACTAATTGCTTGCTTCCATACTCGAAAACATACATACATACCAGTGATGCCAAACGGGTGAGAATTCCCCGATTTTGGTGGTATTCGAATTTCTCGGGGGAATCGGGTAATGGCTTTAAATTTTGGGGGAATGCAATATATAAACGATTTTTATTGGAACATTCCTATTGAGATTAAAATTACAACTTGTAATAATAATCTCCCATTACGGTGTTAAATTGCAACCGCTCATAGCGACACTTTTGACTGCCCGGTATGCGGAGAGTCCCCTCATGACTAACGGCACCTCTTCGCATTTTACCAAAAGCCTACTCAACTAACGCCCTTGCCCCTATGACAATTCCAGTTGAAGTTGCGCACTTCCTGGGTCTCCCGTTAATTGAGTTTGGCGACAGCGATTGATGGACAAACCGATGTAGGGTTAAGTACGCCGCTACAACAACAATAACAACAAACAACAACACTTTTCATTTGGCGTTTATATTTGACACTATCATTTCTCACTTCGCCAACGTCTGGCAAAATTTTGAACACTCTAATAAAATAAAGTATTTATCAATACATCGACCCCGGTTCAAAATCGCCCTATAATATTAAAAATGTGCTGAAAATATATTGAAAATGTGCTGAGATAGGACGCTTTCGAATCGGCAGCTAAGATACGGCGTTTTTGAACCGAATTATGAAATAGGTCGTTCTACAATAAAATTCCAAAATAAACCGTTCCTCAATCAAATTCTGAAATAGGATGTTCTTGAAAAGTTTTCTGACATATTGCGTTTTCGAACTGCCTGCCGAGATAGGTCCATCTTCCCTTCAGGTGTCGATATATTAAAATAATTAAAAAATTAATTTAAAAAAAAATACTGTCTTAAATAGGCTTGGCATAGATACTTTGGTGACAATTTTACTTACAAAATAACTGTTTTTGATTTTAGAGCGACTTCTAGACAACTACTAAAATTTTATCAAGAAATATATTCTAAGGAATAATCCATCTATGGCCGATATATGCATATGATAGATAAGCTTTACGAAATATACTCAGATGTATCAGTCTTATATACTAAAAAAGATGGTAACGTCATTGTAATAAACGATATATTTTTTTTTAGTAAAAATGAGAATCAAGTGCCTTTAATAGTAGTAGTTATATTGGGAGAATGCCATTGAAAATAGAGGGAATTTTTTTTCAGGTATTTTGGGGAATTAGCCTTAATGGAGTTGGCATCCCTGGTACGTTCATACATAAATGTGTATTTATGTTTAAATTAATAGTAAAAGTGTTCCCGATTATATTTGCGAGCAAATTATGTCTGCAAGTAAATCAAAAGGCTATCGTATCAAGTCTGCGAGTATGGTAATGAAGTAGGTAATCATGTAGCTAATTTGATTACACCATAGCTAATAAAATATATGTATCATTTTATTTTGCAAAAATACATACATGCGTACATATTAGGATGGTCCTTAAAATATCAATATCATGGGATGTGATGTCTCACAAAAATATGCGTTTTTTTTATTTTACCCGATAAAAAATACCAACCACCCAAGTCCGACAATATATCATTATATACAATTTTAAAGGCCCATATGTCGGATCATATTCGATCTTTGAAATCGAATCAAAAATAGTCATTCAAAAATTCATAAATCTGCAAAATCGTATTTTCTAACCTAAATCGAGAGGTCTCGACCTCTAAATGACCTTTAAAAAATCTATAAAAATAGGCAATAATATTTCTTATAAAAACTAATAAAATTAGGGGGTAGGGTTCTGAAATTAAAAAAAAAAAAACATTTTCGTTGGGCACCCTAATGTATATAAAGATACAGTACTTTTGGAGGGTGTCACATTTTAAGCTTGACAAAAAAATAAACATGTTTGAGCGGTGAAAAAATTGAAAAGATATCTACGTGTTCTTTCAAAACAGTATCGACATGGGTCCGTCAAGTCACTTGCTTTTGGGGTTTCCCCAGTGTCGGATTAGGGAACAGAGGTGTAGTAAAATTATAATTTTTTTCGTTTTCTTTTTCGATTTAAAAAATCTGTGTTAGTAAGATTTTCATTTCAGAGAAAAGTTTTTAGCCACTCCTTTATGATCTTGTGCTGGGGTACCTAAATTTAATGATAAATCGGTCGGCTAGCTGCTGACTTGCTATTTATATTGGTGAGACAGAGCTTCTTCTCTTCACCAAGAGATGCAAAGTTCTTAATGGCGGGCTTCCCTCGATCAATGACATACTACCACATTTTGCCATCCGACAGTTCAAGTATTTGGGCGCGATCCCAGACAGCAAGCCAAATAATATTGAAGGGGTTGGTATCAGGCATCAGTTGCTCTATACTGCGTTGTGAAGTCGCCATCGAGAAGAGAGTCGCCCTCTCTCCAAAGGTAAATTACTATAGCAACACACATATGTGCATATGTACGTATGTATAACGACAATCCAGCCAATTATGTGTTATAGGGCCATTGTCTGATGGAATCTACCAGAATAGTTAGTAAGAAAAAGTTAGAGTGTAATCAAAGGCCCCGCGCTTGTTAGAATCAGCGGTGCGCTCCGGACTACCTCTACGTTTAACGTCATACCCGTGGACATTACACGTAAAGCTGCTGTAGTTCGCTTCACCATGAGCACTCGACTATCTTTGAAAATTTGGACTTCATACCTGAAGAAACGGATCATTGCATACCGAAAATACTTCCGACCGGATCCTCCTCTACATATAGCTCTCTAAGGTTGTAAATGGGAGAATAGAAGCCTCTGGAATAGAGGTCAAACTACCTTTTCTACGTATGGGTCGAAGTTGGACGGCATAGTTGGAGGGAGGTAGGTTCGGCCATGAAATATCCATAAACATCATGTTTAGGAGGTCGAATTTCTCTAAAGTTTTTCAGGCAGAGGTATTAGGGCGCTGGGTTCGCTTGAAACTACATATTGAGAAATTTTTAGCTATGTCGGACTATCACTGCTATCTCTTCCGAGCGCCAACCAGAAATACAACTTTTTGGACCTATGACTATTCTACTCTCTCTCTGTCTCTCTCTCCAATAGAGTTTCTTATGCTTTTAAGTAAGTGTTATTAATTTACTATCTTGCAGTTAATTGGTTAAAATATCATAGCATATGCACATAAATGTGTAATAATAAGTGCGAAGTTCCAAGTCTCAAGCTCATCGGGAAACTTGCTAAATATTGATTACAAAATTCCAGGACACACATACAAGTGAAGTCAAATAAAAGCTTGTAAAAAGCAAGATGCTGATTTTTTTATTTATTTTTTTTTACGTACCATATTCTAGTATCTTTGCACTTGCCTGCATATTCGCATTTAAATACTTACTACTAAAATGCATACACAAATTAAAATTTACAATAGAAAATCTAAACTGAACTCGCTTTGGCTGGTCTGTACAGAATATATATCATCAATGAAGAATTGTGCCGCTTTGTACCGGAAAAAACTTGCTAAAACAACCTTATGTAAAATCACGCTTTATTCTACGCGCTTGCAAAAACAGCAATAAAGTTAAGGTGAAATACATGCCGAGATTATTGCAAAAATAAATTCTTATCCGACTCAGACTCTTGCAGGGCAATACGTTTGAATTAGGGCTGTTCGATTAATTGTTTTTTTTACGAATTTTCAAAGAAAATTATATGAAGTGATTGACACGAACTCATAAAGAAATTTCTGTACGAAAAATAAAGAAATTTCTGGAAAAATTCTGAAAGATATTCTTCACATAGCACCATTATTTTCGTTGCTTCACAGATTTACTTCCGAAATTTCGTAAAAGAATGGAAGTGTGCGTAATTTATTTCGTTTTAGAAAATTCGGCAAAAAATTAAGAATTAAATCTTAACGAATTCTTTAAAATTTCTTTACAATGCAGAATACTCTGAAAAAATGGTTTGCAGGGTTGATACTTTGAAAACAACGTTTCTGTTCTCAAAAATTAAAACGAAACATTTTTTTCATATACAGAATGTAAAAAGGAAAATAAGCATTTTCCAAAGCAAACTCTTTTAACGAGCAAAATTATTATTTTTTGAGTAATCATATTTCAAGTAACTCGATTAATCATCGTTTTGAGTAATAAAAATCTTGATTACTCGAGTAATTGATTAACCGAATAATTGATTAACCAACTTGCTCGAGTAATCGAATAATCGCACAGCCCTAGTTTGAAAACATTCAACTAAGTATTTGCCTCTAAAAAAGAAACATACACATACATATGTATGTATTTATGAAGTATGTACATAAAATACGTACACCAATAAGGCAGAAATCGTATGTAGTACAAACAAAAGTTTATGAATTTGTATTATGAACGTAGTAAATATAAACGTACATCCATGCATGCAAGCTTATTTAAGCATTTTCGTATAAACACGATAAGAAATTTTACTCTTCTTACATTTTGCTCGTTCTTAAAATTTTTCTGTGATCTATTTATGTACCCATGAACATTAGGGTGGAGTGAAAAAAAGTAATTTTTCGATTTCGGAATTCTAATAGTGCGAAAAAGTTGCGTACATGATCACATTGAACAGTCAGCTGCTCGATTAGCTACAGTGATGGAAAAGTTGGTACAATCGTACCTACCTTTATTTAACTTGAAAGTATATTCGGTACAAATACACCATTTTAGTTACATTTGGAACGTAGCCAAATAGCTTTTCAGGAAATCTGTTCTAATTTTATAGGCTCTCTCCTTGTAAAAGGGCATACAAATGATACAAAAAGGAGCTCAAAGTAACTTAATTGTAGTTGATTACGTCAGATCGAAGAAGTGGTAGGAAAGTGGTTGACCTTTTCGAAAACAAAGTTTTGTCTCGAACTGCTCGGAAGAGATTATTTTCATAGACATTTTTGTTCAATGTTGTGATCCCAAAAGTTGATACGGGTTACTTTAAGGGACATTTATCTACTTTTAGGTAAAGTTTTTCCTCAAATTAGGTACAATTTGAAATTTAAATTTCAGCTGTAAAAGAGGACCAGAAACAAACGACTGATTGCTATTTCTTCAATAAACATACACACCTCAAAGTCAAAATTAAACATATCCAGCAGGGTTGCATGAAAAAACTCATTCAATTAGCACTCGATTAAGCACTAATCGAGCAATTAGGAATTGAAGTTGTATGGTAAATCGAGCTCAATTAGCGCCTTAATCGAGAAAACTAGGCTAATTGCTCGATTAGCGGCATGTCTCCACATAATTTTAGAGTCTCGAAAAACCATTCAAATTATGTTTCTTTCATACTTTTTTTTTAAATTTTCTAGAAAAAACGTCCTAATTTTAAGTCAAACAACTAGTATAGTGAGGGTGTGTTCAGAATGCTAGATACTACTGCAACCCCTAATATAGACATCTTTTGGTGGATTTTATTCTGCTACTCATAGGTTGAAGCGATCTAATAGTAAGCAAGCTTCACATGGAATTGGTCTGATCGATCGTATGTGGAAATTGTTGTGATATCGAGGGCTTTAAAAGCGGCCGTTACCCCAGTGAGGGAATCGTACATGTAATTTCAACTAAAAACTCTTTATGTTGAGAATATTGAACTGTGACAATGATAAGTGGGCAGACTGAGCTGAGAGCTACATTAGGATCACCGCTTATTCTGAAAAGCTCGGCTAAGTTTCATTATAAGATTTTCGAGCGTATCAGCCGTTTTTTTTTACCGTTCAAGAGAGTTTTATAACTGTCTATAACTCTAGTAGTTTTACACGTCCCCAAATCTTTTTATACTTAATGTGACCAGCTATTTCATAGCTCAAAGAAGTACAGGACCTGAGAACAAAAAATACTGTGAATGTAATGAAAAAATGGTAAAAGCAGAATATACAACAACATTGACAGTGTACCAAATCAAACAAATCGAATTTTTTAATTAACAAGTAAAGAAGTATAAGTTGAAATGGATTAAATATAGTTATTTCACCTTTCTTTAAACTATGTACATGAAAAGCTGGGGGTTTCTTCCGATTTCAAACATTTTCGATAATATGCTCAATTAGACTTATTGATATATTTAAATAAATGAACTGGGCTTGGTGGAAATTGATAAAGTGTTTACCGAGCATATGTAAGCGGTGTCGTGCCCATTTTCCGAAAATCTATACATATAATAAAATTTTTACAGGCCGATGTCTGTACATTATAGATATTAAAAAAAATTAATATGGGCGGTCTATATAAGAGCAACAGAAGCCAAATCAAGAATTTTTAGAAATTTTTACTTTCTGTCTGTCTGTATAGAAATAGAAATAGAAAGCAGTTTTCACCGATGTATTGCTTGAGGTTTAACTTAAAATCTAGAAGAAGAAAAAAATTAGAGAGCTGCCACCTGTTTGAAAATTACAGCTTTGCTAAATTGATAAGATATATTAAATATTGCAAGACGGCTGTCCAAATAAAGAGGTTTCAAAAGGCTCACAGCCGAAAATTTTTTTTGGAGAACGTTGGCACCTGTTTGAATTTTTTTTATTTATTTTAATTAATAAGATAAATTAAATATTGCAATATGGGTATCAAAACAAAGAGGTTTAAGAAAGTTTACTACCGGGAATATTTGAGGAATATTTTAAATATTATAATTCCGGGTTTAATTAAAGCGGTTTAAGAAAGTTTACTGTCGAAAATACTTTTGAAAATACTATTTGAAAAGCTGAATTCAGTTAAAATGACAAGATAAGGTAAATATTGAAGAATATTATTTAATTGAATTTCCACGAGAAAGCCAAGTAGTATAAAAAATAAAGAATGCTTCAAAAAATATTTGTTTGAAAATCTCTCTTCATAAATCTCTTTATTTTATTTTTCAAAAATGAGGCCATACGAGTCTTGGGAGGGAGGAACAATCTAAAATTACTTTTTTCATGCAATTATTGATATGAAATATTAATTTATCTATCGTAAGTATGTCAATTTAGGGGCCAAGACATTCGGTGCCCAGCGTTCATTATAGCAAACATACTTTTAACATGCGTTCTGTCAAACCAACGCCAACGCCAAAGTCAACGCGAAAGTTCTATGTGGACCGGCCTTTAAACACATTTTTATTGATTGAATTGAAATTTGTCAGCTACAGATGTGAAGCGATTGAGAGTCATAATTTACATATGTGTTGATCTACGAGCACCCTTTTTAACTGAGATGACTTAGCTTCTAGAATTTTAGAATCAGTTAAAGAAAACTCAACTTAAAAGGTAGTACAAAATATTGCAAAGAAGTACATTTGACTGTACTTCGAAGTACGAAGTACAACGGCCCAAAAAGAAGTACTGTACTTCCGAAAGAAGTACGGTTGGTCACATTAGTTATACTGCCTTCTATGAAGGAAATTGCTGTTGAAGTCCTCAACGGCGAAAATTTCGCATGGATATAGTTGCCCTTTTCTAGTTCCAAATACGCCTGGTCCAGTATGCCCATAATAAGTTTGAATCCCGCAGTATAAACACGTTCAGGGAAGGGCTCAGGAAAGAGACAAAGGAATAGGGGAACTACACTGGCGTACACCATAGGTCTTAGTCAAGTTACAAGCTCAAATGGAGGTATAACTTGAAGATATATAAGCCTTTTATTAACCTACCTAAAGAGAAACGTTCGATGTAACCTCCTAAGCGATTTTGGCCGAGTCGAATGAAGCACGCCAGTCGTTTCTCTTCTGTGCCAACTGACGCCAATTGGGCAATGCCTAGTGAAGCAAAGTCCTTCTCCACCTGGTGTTTCCGTCGCAGAGAAGACCTTCCTCTTCCTCTGCTACCAGCATCGTGATCCGCATTGTATACTTTCAGAGCCAAAGCGTTTGTTTCCATTCGTACGACATGGCCGAGCCAGCGAAGCCGCTGTATTTTAATCCGCTGTCCTATTCCTATATCGTTGTAAAATTCATCGATCCACCGTGGAAGGTATTCGCCGTCAACAACGCGCAAAGGCCGCTAAATATTTCGGAGACTCTCGCCGTCTAAAACTTCAGATGCCAGCACGTGCATGATTCGTGACTTAAATTTAGAGTGTCTATAGTACTTGTTGGCAATGTTGATTCGCCACTTGATGTAAAAGCTGACATTATTAGGCATCCTTTGGGCCAAATTCACAGTGCGTAGTGAACCACTGACAAGAGTTTAACCATCGATTTTGTGTGTCTTACAAGTCACTATACATTTAGTAGTCATCTGCATAAGCAGGGAATGTGATCAAATAGTCGATGTCGCTTTTGTGGCTTAGCGATACCGTCTTTGAATATGAGGCCGTTCCAAGAAGGCTAGAGAAGAGTATAGACTACTTAACTGTAGCCAAAAGATTAGCACGTACACTCCCTTGTCTCATAAGCTCTACTAAATAGTAGAGTACGCCATACATCTGTTAGGTCTCGTTGCATGGCTCTTCCTATTGTCAACATTTCTATCTAAATTATGACTCAACACCCTGACATATTTATGCTTAAGAGCCATCTCATCCCGACAAAATATGTTGTGGTCTTTACATATATATTTATCTTCCGACCGCATCTCACTGTTGATCCTGATCCAAGGTCCGTCGGCAATGACATAACTTAGACCCTCTGCTGGTGTTGCTACAGCAAAACAGCTGCACTGACTCTTCGGATAATACTTTTAGCCGCGTTCACGGCCAATACCAGTTCTTGAAAGGCCTTGAGCCCAAAATCGCTTATCATGAGTATTGAAAAATTATGAGAGATTGATTGTAAATCTGAAAATTCATAAATCCGATGGTCAGCTTGGCACCCATACTAATAAGAGACTTAAACGAGTGTGTTTGGAAGTTCTAAAATACAGCTTCTGAAAGGCGTAAAACACTAAACTAAATTTCGAAAATATGCCTCTCCGAAGACATTGCTATGATATCTGTGTTAGGTAAGGTTAGGTTTGTTTCGAGTGGATCCAAGTGGATGAAAAGCTCGTGTCCAATATGTTACCACAATATTCAAATGCTCATTTCTTTATCTGTACTCAATTAAACGGCTCACACCTACAATCTTCTTTCTTATTAAATGTCAGACCTGAACAAATTGAAATGCGCTGTATATTTAATGCGGACCGGTAATAAACCAGAATGCTCTAGTTTCACATTAGTCTATAGGTAAGCCGACTTACGAATAACCACATCCTTGTACATAGTCTTATTAAAAATCCATATATTCACAAGCTTCAAACATACATACATACACAAATACATACATACATACATAGATGTTTGTCAATAATAAATCAATAAGTTTTTATGCATGATTAAAAAATTAAGAACGCAAAGCGGCGCGACATCTTAATGAGCGTAAAACCATCAATAGCATCACGAGTTCGACAGCTGACAATCAATCGCTGCAGATGGCGACCCGGGATCAAGGTCCATTAGGTTTTATGTACCATTTTAATAATATTTCTACATTCTATGCGCAAGTAAAAGTATTAATTTTATTACATTCTATTCGTATATTTTTCATGGTATGGTTTTATGCCGCTTCTCTTTACATATACATACATAAATCCATATGTAGTGCAGACTGTCATTAACCCTTAAAAGGTGAAAAATTTAAACGTGCGCAAAAGTGTTAAATACAGATTAGTGTAGGGGTTTTCTTTGTTTTGTTTTTGTTCGCTCAGCACTTCTTCATCTCAAATTTTGCTGATTTGAACTGAAAAATTCGCAATTGGCAGCTTGTTAAAAAAAAAAATATTTATTCATTTCACATCGAATTGGGTTCCACATCAATTCACGCAAATCAATAGATGTTTGTGCATAGGTATGCGTGTTGATGTAAATAATGTTTGTCAATCAATGCACCTTGGGCCTAAGCCGCATACATTTGGGCAAAAATTCTATATTTGAAAGATCAAAAGCAAATGGTCAAGCAATTGGTGATATTCTAAGTGATTTGCTTAAAACTTCATAATTAAATTAAAATTTATAACTAAAATTTAATGAAAAAAATTTGCAGAGACTAAGTCATCAAAACGGTATACAGTAATTCAAATCGTAAATCTAGCTGGGCGGAGATTAATTTTCACACCACTTCTTATCTAGGGGATCTTTGGGTCGCTCATTATGAAGCAGAAGTCATTTACTACAAATTCAAAATGGCGGACAAAAAATCTAAAGAATCGTTAGACTTCTATGAAACTTGGTATCCAGGGGCTTTCTGGATCGCTTATTACGAAGTAATTTACTAAAAATTCAAATTGACAAAATTATCCAATATATGGGCGAAAAATTTAAGGAATCGGTAGATTTTTATGAACAGGTTTATCTGGGGGTTTTCTGAGTCGCTGAATATAAACCTAATCCTCATATTTGAAAATTTTTTGTTCAGAGATTATACTTATAACGATTACAAATTTATTAAAAGTTAATAATATTTCTGAAGAAAATTAGTTATTTAAAGATTAGTATATATTTTGCATTTTATAAAGATTTCTATTTTATTTTCAACTCATAATAAAAATTACTAACTACTATTAACGATTACAAATTTCTTAAAAGTTAATAATATTTCTGAAGAAAATTAGTTATTTAAAGATTAGTATATATTTTGCATTATATAAAGATTTCTATTTTATTTTCAACTCATAATAAAAATTACTAAATAATATTTAAAATACTTTATTAGAACTGATGATTCTCTAATAAATATGGTGCTTATCATAACTATGTGACAACCATGTATTAAAAAGTTTTGACTATTTATGTTATTATTATTTCATTTTAATTATTATTATTATTTTTTTTAATATATTTTGTTCTTTAACAGAAACCGTATTAATCCAAGTTTAAAAATTCGCGCACAAGCAACACTCATTCGAAAAAATTTCGTTGTAAAGATTTTGAGTAGGCAGTTTTGTATGCCATTAAATTTTTGTATAACAAAGTGCAAGTTCATTTTTGGCAATTTTTCTGTTGAAGGTGTATCTCATTTTCTCCATATAAAAAAATCATCGAACCACAAAAAAATCGTCGCCCATATTGGATCAGGCAATTCAAATTTGTAGTATATTTTTAAATATATTGTGAGGAATATATTACGAGTATCATAAAGTAATTTAAAAGCTAATCAAATTTTGACTTTGATTCAGCTAGATTTGCGATTCCAACCACTGTGCGCAAGGCCGCTCTTCGCTGAATAGGCAAAGTAAAACGATAGAACTTTCCATAGAATACTGAAAACGGGCGTTTTTCACTAAAATTGTTCTTTAGGCCAAATATTTAACACATATTTGTTTTATTTTCAAGTGTACAAGTAGGCCTTCAAGAAAATCAGTGAAGAAATGCAGATTGCTTTCAATTATTTTAACCCTTAAGTACTGTTGTTGATCTCTCAGACCACGACAAACTTTTTAGATTAAAATACATATTTCGTTTACGCTCCAATAAATTTCGTACTACGAATAGCTTTTACCGAGTCAGCAGTGAGTTAACTCCCGTAGCTATGTACTTATAAACGTGTGCGGTGAAAAGAGCGGTAGTATTTGCATTTCATTTGTTTGTGCGTGGTCTGTGAGACACCAAGCCTTAGCATTGACGTAACTATTTTTCGATTTATTTTTTAATGTCTCCTACCTATCTGACGATATCTGTCAGGGATTGGCTAAATATAGTAAAACTATGTTTTTAGTTTTTCTCGCAGGATTTTTTAAAGACTTGCAAATTTTAAAAATATGATTACTTAAAAAAACATTATTTAAAAAATTCGCTGCATTGCACAAAAACAGTATGGGTTTCAGATTAAAGAGAAGATTCTCTAGAATTAACGCAGATTCAATTTTTTGATACACAAAAGCGAGAGGTATCGTAAATGTCCTTTTAAAATTTTATCCTTGAATATCCTTGAAATTTTGCAATAATTATTTTTTTCTAAATTATATGTTAAGGACTAAGATACCCATATTGCAATATTTACTTTGTCTTATCAATTAACGTAAATTGCAATTTTCAAACAGCGGGCAACTCTCAAATTTTTTTATTTTTAAGTTAGATCTCTAGGAATACATTGGTGAATACTGCATTCGATTCCATGCATTAGTTTTCGAGAGGCAAAAATTCTAAAAAATTGTTGATTTGTCTCAATATTTCTTTAATATCTATAATGTACAGACATCGGCCTATTACAATTTTATTATATATATAGATTTTCGAAATTACTTTTTTGTTTTAGCTACGGCGGTATTTTTAAGCTGTGAGCCACGGTAAGAAAACAGCGCGATAAGCCAGTTTTTGACATTAGCTGAATACGTGTAGTATTTTTTTTCTTTTTAAACATATGTATGAATCACTTTTTTTGTTTTTGTTCTTAACATGTGGTTTCAGATATTGCCAATAAAGTTTGAATTAAAGTAACTTAAAAAAAAAAAATCTAACGCTTTAATTGTTTTGTAAAGTCACAAACAGTCACTAAAAACAGTTTTTGGTGAAACGATGTATACATATTTTTATTACTTAACAATAAAGTTGGTTTGACCTCATAGACCACTATAAGTATGTAGTTATGTCTAATTTTTGAAGCACACTAGTTAAGGGTTGAAAACGCCTTACTAAGCATTCAAAATGGACGTTTTTCACATAAATTACTGTCGCCATATCAATTTGACAATTTTTTGTTGAAGGTGTCGCTCATTTTCTCCATATAAAATAATGTTTGAAATTTTTTTATATGGGAAAAACGTGCGAAACCTTCAACAAAAAAAAAAAAATTGCTAAAAATCAATGGTAAGCCCTAGCTACCTCAAACTTGCACTTTGTTATACTAAAATTGAATGGGCTAAAAAACTGCATACACAGCTTTTTTCTAGGGAGCTTAAATAAAAAGTGCAATATTTGAATGATATATTGCAGAATTTTATTTAATTTTGCACAAGGTTTGAAACTCTGATTTTTTGGGTTTTTTTGTAGAATTAACCACATTTTTATAAAAAATTAGCGAAAAATAAAATATTTAAAAAATAGTTGCCCGTATTGTAAAAAATTCGCTGTACCAAAACTTTTTTGACTGACTGCATGTACTTCTTTGAGTTGTGTATGAGGTAAATGAGGAAGCACGTGTCGGACTCTGCATCAAGTCTCATGAATAGTGCTGTACGGTTAAGAGCACAGTACTTATGTGTAACCTTAACTCAATTTCCAACGCAAAGCCAAACTCGAATAAACTATAAAAAGTAATAAAATAAGCACGCACTAAGGCCCTCGAAAAAAAAATAACAACGTCATCAATGAATTTAAATATATCAATGAACATATGACAAAACCACTTATCTTGTGTTCGACAAATTTTTCTTTGTAGCGTGAAATCGTTTGGTTCCCATACAACATATTAACTTTTAACCAATCATATGTCAAGTTTTAAGCTGGCATTTTCATAAAAGCTTAGTAAAATTATACAATTTTTTATGTAAGTTCCTTTCTTTTTCCATCTAAAATTAAAGAATTTAAAATTACATAAGTTGTTTTGTCAAAGATATATTTTAAAGAATGTAATCTTGCATGGCCTGCGTAAAAATTTAATTCACCTACATACAGTCACTCACAGAAGTATTCGTAATTTAGTTTTTTCAAAATATTCAAAATGTTTTCCATTATAATTTTTTTTGTTAATTTCAATTAAAAAAAAATTTAATTTTAATTTAAAACAGTGCTCAGCAGGCCATAGCTCACTGAGCGCTCTCTGAGTACATGTGTGTTTCACTCGTATACGAAGAGCAACAGCTGAGCAGTGCATGTAACACACACAGTCTCAGTTTTGAATCGTACTAAAATTGAACGGGCTACAAAACTGCATACCGAAAATTTTTCTAAAAATTCTGAATAAAAAGTTCAAAATTTTGTTGAACATTTTTTTAAGTTTGACTCATTTTAATGAATTTTGTAAAAAGTTTGCAAGAATGATTTATATGGTTTTCGGTATAGAATGAGTTATATTTTAAATGAAAATTAGCGAAAAAGATTTATGATGGAAAACAGTTTGAATATTGTGAAAAAACTAATTTACGAATACTTCTGTGATTGACTGTATGTACTTCTCTGTCATCAACCTTGCGCCCTTAAGCAGTATTCAGTACGTTACAATTCTCACGTAGGCACAAGCAGCCCTTTACGTTTTTATGTATGCTTTCCTCCTTCCACTTATGCCTAGTGTAAATCGTAAATTTTGACGTCGTCGAATATATGTATGTAATTCCTGTGATTGAACACAATTATGTTTTTTTTTTTTAATTTTAATATTTATTGTTATTGAGCTTTGTACCACGATTATGTTTTTAAAAAAAAAATGGAGAAAGCAACAAAGTCTAAGCGGTAGAAGTTATAGCAGCTGTTTCGGAGATCGCCACATCTCCTCATCAGACTTCTTTTTTATAGACTTCAGCAGGGATCGAACCCGCGTCATCGATGTGCAAAGTCAGAAGCGTTAACCACTGAACTATGCACACCCCGTAAACTCTTGTTGCTAATTCATTTCCCTATTCAACCTACCAGTATCAAGTACAGCTGATTTGCCGCTTTTAAACTTGACAGCGTGGTTCTTGTTGTCAATTTTATACACTCGTTTGCTTTATTATATAGTTTCAGGCAGGCTCTTCCTAAACCAAATGAGCAACAACTGTTATTATTCAAATAAAATCGAATTATTATTGAGCTTTTTTTATCATTAGCTTGCGTCAGCACTTGTCAGCTTCCTAGTTTTACTCAACGGAACACAAAAATATTGTAAAATATTTTTATTTAAATGTGCCCTACAAACACATTAAATAACAACAAAGAAACACACACACGATATGCACATTAATTAATTCTCATTAGACATACCTTGACCTCTATTTTCCATATCTAATTTTGTTTATTTATATTAACACAACCTTTCAATTCTGACAAAATAACAGCTGATCATTAGGGTAACCAAAAATTGTCATTTGCACCTATATAGTTTGAAGTGATTTCAAAAAACTAACAAGAAAGCTGTTTTTTCTATAAAAAAGTAAGGCGCCTGGGCTACACTGGAGAAGTGAAACTTATGGTGATTTCGTTTCTACCAAAAAATGTCGCCTTTTGACGGCCCTTTTCTCTTTTCTTGTTCGATTCTAAATTAAAGGCAAAGGGTGATAAAATTGTGTGTTCGTTTCTTAAAATGTCACACTAGGTGCCTTATTTACCTTTTCTGCTCTTTGAAGCTTTGTCAGGGGAGATGGTTGCCCTGAAAATCAGATGGTTGTTTAAAACGATAATATGATGAAGACAAGAAAGCAAAACATGCATTTTCAAAGGGTTGAGTGTAACATCAAACACATTTTGCACCGTGCAAGGGCAACATTTTTTGGTAGAAACGAAATCACCATTACATTACTTATCTATTTTGTCTCTTAACCCATAGATACCGATAGAATATCGATAACAAATTCGATAAAAGTTTCAATAGCAACATCGATAATACCATTGGTAGCATAATCGATAAATATCGATAAATATCTATAACAAAAACAAAATCGATAAATATCTATAACAAAAACAAAATCGATAAGTATCGATAACAAAATCGATAATTATTGATAACATAATCGATAAATATCGATAACAAAATCGATAAACATCGATAACAAAATCGATAAACATCGATAACAAAGTCGATAGACATCCATAACAAAATCGATAAATATCGATAACAAAGACGATAACTATCAATAACAAAATCGAAGAATATCGATAACATAATCGACAAATATCGATAACAAAATCGATAAATATCGATAACAAAATCGATAAAAAATATCGCTAACAAAATAGTTAAAAATATCGATTACAAAATCGATAACAAATCGATAAAAATATAGATAACAAAATCTATAAAAATATCGATCATTATATCGATAAGTTCCGAAAATATCGATGGCATAATTGATAACAATATCGGTAAAAATTTCTATAACAAAATCAATAAAAATATCGATAACAGAACCGATAAAAACATCGATTATTTTATCGATAAGTCTCGAGAATCCCGAAAATACCTAAAATCGCAAAATAGTTCCCAGATTAAGTCTCTGTGTGTCTCTCTATATCCTTTCCTCTTTAGTTACCTTTATTTTGTTCTTTGTTCCCCTATCTTCGTCTTTACTTTTATCGGTATCCTTATCCTCATCTTTGGTTTTACTTTTATGTTTATCATTTTCTTCATCTATATATTCCCCTTCACCTTTGCCCTTATATATATAAGTAAAGTGTTTAAATTTACCTTGGTCTTCATTTTTGCCTTTATCTTTACTCATCTTTGTTTTTGTTTTTTTTTGTACCTTTGCCTTTATCGTTTTCT
The DNA here is from genome assembly GCF_013731165.1 of Rhagoletis pomonella. Lineage (NCBI taxonomy): Eukaryota > Metazoa > Arthropoda > Insecta > Diptera > Tephritidae > Rhagoletis > Rhagoletis pomonella. The sequence goes on along the minus strand of NW_023458556.1, from coordinate 52,664,351 downwards.
TTATCTATGTACGTACTCACTTTTACTTTCATTCTTGTATTGGTCTTTTTCTAAGTTTTATTCTTTAACCTTTTATTAGTAAGTTTTTGTTAAATTAAATAATACCATAGGCTGACTTCCAAAACGTATCAATGCAAAGTTTGAATACTGTTATACTGCTGTATTCAAACTGTATGTAGTATATGCAGAGTTGCGACACATTGCAACCATACACATTGCGTATTTTAAATATTCAATATAGCAATGAACATTTTTTCTGAACTTTTAATTTTTAAAACACCAATGGTAACCAATAACAAACGAGACATCAACTTTGTTTCTGGTGCGCTGATTGCTCGATATATGAAATTAATCTTACAATTTGCAATTTATATTTAAATTGTAATAACCACCACCAACTGGACTCAAACCTGCGATCTCAGAACCAGAAGCAGTAGTCTTCGCGCGACGCCACAGCCAACATTTTCCAGAAAATCAATTAACTTTGTCTTAACAGCACTGACAAAATTCAAAATTATTTAAGGAAATTATTACTTATATTGAGTAAATTTACTTCCTCAAATTAATGACGTCCAATTTTCGAATTAAGGAAAAACTTCTCAAATTGAGTAAATTTTTCGTAATGTTACAGTAACAGTAACTCTAAAATAAGGATACTGTTTTCTTGTTTTAATGAAATGCTTTTTCCTGAGTGTAAAATTTTTGCGCGTGTCACCGCCGATAACGGACTGAGGCTGATCGACTTCGCCGGGGCCCGAAACATGGTAATATGTTGTACTAGGTTCCAGCATAAGAAGATCCACCAAGCTACATGGCTGTCTCTAGATAGAAAAACAAGAAACCAAATCGACCATGTTGTGATAGACGGAAGGCATGCTTCCAGTGTTTTAGACGTACGTACACTCCGAGGGCCAAACATCGACTCTAACCACTTTCTTGTTGCAGCCAAGATACGCACCCGCATCTGTGCAGCAAAAAATGTGGCCCAAATATGCAAAGAAAGCTTAACGTCGAAAAGCTGCAATCAATGACAGCCAATGCATTCGCTACTCGACTCTGACAACTGCTTTCAGAGAGCACTCTTCAACAAACCGACATATGCGAGCAGTGGAATCCATTTCCCACTCATTAAGTACCACCGCCGAAAAAGTAGTCGGATTTCAGCATTCTAAGCATAGGTTACAATGTCTTATAGAGTGTATTGTGTGAAAGACTGAAGCTCACTGTCAACGAAGTGATTGGGCCTTATCAGTGTGGCTTTAGGCCTGGCAAAGCCACCATGGATCAGGTATTCACAATACGCCAAATCTTAGAAAAGACCCGCGATAATAGGATCGAATCACACCATCTATTTGTCGTCGCTTTCGACAGCACGAAGATAAGTTGTCTTTATGGCGCGATGTCTGAATTTGGTATCCCCGCGATACTAATACGACTGTGTAAAATTACCTTCAGCAATACCATCTCTCTGTCAAAATTGGGATGGACCTCTCCTAGCCGTTTGATACCAAACGAGGTTTCAGACAAGGTGACTACCTTTCGTGTAAAATCTTGAAACCCCGGCTCCGCTGGCTTGGCCATGTCGTTCGAATGGATAGAAACGCTCCCGCTCTGAAAGTATTCAACGCGGGCCGCGATGCGGCTAACAGAGGAAGATGAAGGCCTCCTCTGCATTGGAAAGACCAGGCGGAGAAGGACTTGGCTTCACTTGGCATTTCCAATTGGCGTCAGGTGGCACAGAAGAGAAATGACTAGCGTGTTTTGCTGAACTCGGCACAAATCGCTTAGGCGGTTACAGCCCCCTTTAAGAAGAAGAAGATGTATTAACATATGGCAAAATAATTAAATCCATATTATGTGCATATGTAAGCAAATAACAAATTAAATTTCTACATTCATTCGTATGAGGCAAATGTGGAAAATTCCGAAACAAATGAAACATCGTATAAAAAATTAGAAACCAGCGTTGATGCCGGCGAAAATCCTAAGTGGAAAGGTCAGAAAAAAATGGATTAACTGTTGTTTTTGCGCTTTCCTTTATATATTTACACTATTTTTGTACAGATATGTAGAATTTATTTCTTAATAAGAGAGTACAATAAACCGTGCTAACAGGAACAGGCCATAACCTTGAACCAGTTATGGCCCCAACTACTGCATCATTTATGTATTATTAATTACCCCAGGCGACAGGGATTGTAATACGGCTGTCGCGCTTACTACACACCGGGTGTAGATGCCGGTGTCGACAGTTCTCGCGTAGGGTATAATATAATACATTCAGAATCAGAATCAAACAGATATTGTTGTAATAAGCAACAGTTGTAATCCGTCACAAAAAATGTTATAAATTATACATAACTGAATTCGCTAAGTACACGGAATACGACGAGCAGATAGGTATCAGATACGAGTGTACGCCTCACATACATACATCCAGATGCATGTAGAAATGTGTGTGTGTGTGTGTGTGTGTGTGTGGGTATGTACGTACAAACTCGATTACGATCGCTAATGCAAAAGGCGAATTTAAAAACACGATAAATTATTTTAATTTAATTGGGATTTTGCGACTTCGCATAGCTGAATCACACTCATATCGACAGTAGTAAATGAGATGATAATGATGGTCATTGCTGATGACAGCGTTGACGGTGACGGTGACGGCGACTACAATGAATGCAAGGTGGCAGCAGAGTGTTTGGTTGCAATAACAGAATGTCTTAGTAATGATTGTTATTTAATTGTTCAACAAAAATTTATGTCTGATTTATTACTTATGGATAAGTACAGAGTACGTTGTTGATCTGATAAGAAGTAAATATGCACATTTTCGTTAGCAGAGAAAAACAAATAAGTATCAATGTTCAAGGTTGGCGAAAGAGTAAAAGCCAGTATGCAGCTCTCAAGAAAAGCAAAACTGCTTATAAAATTATTTCTTGATGAAATAGTGAGGCAACAGGCGGTGAAGTATCAGATGTCAAAATTCCTTGGACACACACTTACACGAAATAATGGCAATTTTTTTTTTCTTTACTAACCCTTTCGACCCGGCTTTCGAATAGCAATGCTAAAATAACATTTTTGATTGGAGTCGGTTATTTAAGTAATATATAAATTATTGCTGATTAAAATCTGAGAAACAGTGAAAGGGTGGCTCGGGGGGGTGGTGGTACACCATTGTACCATCCGGGATGTTATGTGGTACAAATGAGTACCAATCGCCCAGTAAAACAAACTATACCAGTTAGAAATAACAGGCACAGTGATATAAATATAACAAATAGTACTTCATATTTTATTAATTTTTGTACATTAAATTGAAGAAGAAGGGGACGGTTATAATGAAAAATGTGTTTGACATAGAACTTACCTATGATATGGTGCAAAGCACATTTTGCAAAGCGGGACTGGCACTCCTTACAGATTGTCTCAGTGCGTGTCTGGTTTTTTTTTGCACTTCAGCTGTTGCAATGACGTCGGGTACTTCCTTCAACAGAAATATGCATTGCCTTGCGATTGATGGTTTGTGGCGCGCGGCCTGGTTTCATTGATCGACGAACGGCTGTGGTTTGTAAGCCTTCCAGAATCAATGTCTCAATTGCTTCCTTCAATGACTGGATACCAAGGGACTTATAATCCTTTAGAGAGGAAAGTCGATTGTAACATATAACAAACGTGCATCCAACAATTGTTTTTATTTTACCAGCATTGTTTTCACTTATTTTTATTTTCTTGGCTTTAGGTTCGCTTTCGTAAATTTTAATACGCTCATTTGTACATTGTGCTATATAAATATATAAAGTGATCGTGGAAATAGTCAATAACAGACGAGGTTATGAGGATTCTAAAAAGTGTTTTAGGTACGAAATCCTCGCCAAGAGTACTCGAAATGGCATTGATATTCGACGCGGAAGGTTTGGAAATAAAGTCATTGCTAGCTGGTTCATTACAGACAAGTACTCCCTCGGCAGCCTCATTCACCTCATTCACTATGTCATGAGCTAAATCTTTGTTATCGCTTGAACTAGAGACACCAGTTGGTACAAATTATTCAGAGCTTCGATCGTCTGCTGAATCTTCGTTATCGCTGGAGTTAGAGACACCACTTGGTACAAGTTCTTCAGAGCTTCCTCCAGAAAAGTCTTCTAAGTTGCTGGCACTATCAGCTTCATCTTTCAGAATTTTTCGAATATATTCAGGATCCATTTTCTGGAAAAACGAACAGTTTTCTTCAAAAAAGCGGAATCATATTATTTACTACTCAACGGACTACTGGCACATATGTGTACCACCATACCGGACAAATGGTACATATAGGTACCATATACTAAAACTAGCATAAAAATAATTTATTTTTATAAATACTTACCTGCCACAATTGTAAACATTCGTAAAAACTTGAATTCTGCTTTATTGTGAATATTTTCGGCACCTCAGCACTCAATATCGAGTAAAAACAAACTACGCACTTCATTTTGGCTGCGTCGCAACTCACAAATAACAGTGTTGTGAACACAAGCTTCAAAAGAATTTAACGCAACCTTTAAGAATGCATTCAGGAAAGCTTACAGACGATAAGGTACATTTCACAACCCATGCACATTGAATTTGGAACTTTTAGGGATGTTCAAACTTTAAGTGGTACACATATGTACCATCCGGGTCGAAAGGGCTAAAGTAGCACTAAATCTATTGTTCTCTCATATTCCGATAATTACAAAAACGAGGTGACGTGAAATAATGGCAATGGAATTAATGCCAAATGACATTAATTCACTTTTTAAGAGAATAAATGTCAAAGACATTAGCACACAGGCCAAAAGTCAGTTAATGCAAGAAGAACTGTGGAAATAACATATGTATATGTAGATATATAATTCTCCTATATTGGCAGTAAGAGCTAGTACCGTCCGAAAACATTACAGTACAGATATATCAATAAACACGTACGAAAGAAAAGGAACACATACTACGTTTATAAATAAACATGTACACAAAACATTCACAAAAACGGTACTAGACTGTCTCGCTTTGATTTGAGAAGTTAGCATACTGACAATATAGAAGTATTATATATATGAAAAATAATGTCACTTCGGAGAAGGTAAAAAAAAAATTTGTTTAGAAATTATTATACAGTTTCATTTGATCATTTACAACTTTATTTATTAATCAATTTTCTTCGTCCGATAGCTTGATCTTTTTGTAAAAGAACAGGCTTTCACACAAATTAAAAGTTTGTTAAAGTTTGCATTTTTATCATTCACAATGCAAACTTAAAATGAAAATATTTTGCGAAAGTGACCTCATCTCGAAAAACGGTATACGTGGTCGAAAATTACGACTTAAAATTAAGTTTACGTGTTTCGGCGTTTTTTTTTTTGGTGCAATGTTAAATAGCAATATGGGTACCAAATGAAAGACGAAATTCTGTAGTATTCGGTATTTAAAATGCTCTTTCAATTAATTTTATTTTTTAAGCTAAAAAAGTTAGAAGGAGGAAGTTGGAGGATGTCTTCGAGTGTATATTAGTCCATAACATACAATTTTTTTTCAAAAATAATTATTGCAAAATTTTAAGGATATTCAAGGATAAAATTTTGAAAGGACATTTTCAATAGCAAATATTCGTTATGCATCAAAAAACTTTATCGGCTTTAATTATACAGAATTTTCTCTGTAATTTCATACCCCTTTTGTTTTTACACATCGTACTGAATTTTTTAAAATAATTTGTATTTGATATAATTTTTCAATTATATTCAACCTTTTTATTCAGCTTGAGACCGTTTTTAATGAAAATTTTTGCGGAAAACGGCCCCAGTAAAATTGTTGAATATAATTGTTATTAGGCCATAAATAACAAAACCATATAATTTTTCAAATTTCAAAGTTCTTTAAAAAATCCTGAGAAAAACTTAAAACGAAGTTTTACTACATATATTTGGCCCATGGTCTCGCGAATATATTGTTTTTTTTTTGTGCAAAATTAAATTCATTTAAAAAAGTCGCTTATTGTCTCGAGATTCCAAAACATGGTCAATGTGTAGAATTTCAACTAAATTTCAATTCAGCATAAAAAAATTACTTACATTTGGTAGGTACCTAGTATTTATGCTACGTAAATTTTTTTTATTATCTTTATAGGTGCGTCGGTTTTTGGCAATTTTCTTGCTCAAAGTGTTTAGAAGTTTTATTTTTGTTTTTTGTTTATAAAAAATTTGCGGAAAAATTTAAATAAAAAAATGTTTGCATATTTTGTAAAAAATTCTCCGTGCTAATAATTTTGTGTGGTATCATATATTTATTATAAATAAAACAATGTTAATTAAATTACTTCATTATGATAATTAAAAGTACAGTTAGCATGGCGGCGAAATATTCATGGTAAATACGTGGTATGCAAACTCATCATATCGCTGCATTTCTCCTTTGTTATGCATCTTGAAGTTTCGTACAGTGGACTTATTCCGCATTCAACGAAAAAAAAAAACAAATTTGGGATAAAATTGTATAGGTTTCTTTTGTTGACCTCATCAAGGAATCGACCTTCATTGAATTTACGTTTACAGGTATAAAAAGGGGATATCTGTATCTTTCTGATTTTTGTTTTCCAAAAGTGGATTTATACCACTTTCAAAGAAAAAAAACGGCTCATATACATATGTATATGTGCAAAATTTTATTGAAATCCGTCCAGCTGTTTTTTTAACGTGAAGGAGCAACAATCATACTCACTCACTAACAAACTTTCCCTTTTATAATATTAGTAGGATTTTTACTTAATAAAAACTTTACACAAAATTCGTTTTTAAGTTCGTTTCCACATGGCATTTTTTTAATGGCGTACATTTTTTGTCATTTCAATGCCTAGTGGAAATTCGGAATTAGACGTAGAAAAACTAATATCCTTTCTCTTCTTTTTTCTTACAGGTAAGCTACCTCTTTTGGCCTAGTCGAATAGTAATAGTGTATTATTATAATTTCAAATCTAATTCAAAAATTATCGAAGGTAAGTAGAATACGTGCATTTATTTCGTATACACTTTTATAAAAAAGTAGGATTTGTTAAATTGGCACACCACATCCAAGAAGCAACTTAGCAAATACGAACGAGGATGCAATTCGGCTATCCATTGTGTTTTTGCACAGAACTGTTATGTAAAGGCAAACTTCTGGCGTGTTTCAGTTTAGTACTACATTGTCCACTATATCTATTGGTTGCCAAAATTGAGTTCTGATTAGGATAAGATAGCAAACGAAAAATTACACTGAAGAAGGAAATATGCCGGACCTTTTATGTTTTATTGGCGTTTATCTACTACCCTGGCGAAAATCTATAACTGTCTTCCATAAAATTATGTAACTTGGTACGACGTAGAGTACGTCTTACGTTTTGGTAACGTTCGATATGGAGGCTATGCTCAACTGTTGTAGTTGTAATTTTTAGAGCTTCACGAAAACGCTTATTGCACGAGAACTACTGAAGCGATTTCAAAAAAAAGTGTGGCGTTTCAAATACAAAATTCCAAACCTATCGACAGACTCATTTTCGTAAGTAACCGATTCGGTCGAAGAAACAACAGTGAATATTGGCTTATTTTGGTGTAAGTTTTGAGCCTGTAAAGTGCTCTAGCAACTTATGATTTGCACATATAACTTTCATATAGGATATAGGTTCTTTGGAGCAATAGAAATATTATCGTGTAAAAGTTTTATATAAATTCAACAAATATTGAGCATTTTAGGGCAAAAAATTGTTGGAAAAATTAGCAAATTTTTTTTATTACCAAAATGCTCGAAAACCGCTCAAATGATTTTGTTTTTATTTTCTTTAATGAAAAATTCAAGTTTTTCCCTTTCGTTTAGTAAATATATGGGAAGATCGGTTGATATCTTCTAAGTATGTTTACTTTATTCAAATATATGGACATAAATGATTTTCCATACAAAATCACTTTGTCATCATTTTGCAAACACGTGCTTGCGCTGGGAGGAAGGAGGCAAAAAGTATGTGAGTGTGCAAATATTTCGGCTTTTGAGTAACAGATGGCGCTATATTTATAACCTTATCGCAGCGTATGTATGTATGTAAATACCAGGGACGTGAACCAGATGAAAAATTTGGTCGGTTCGGTTCAGCGGTTCGAACCGTTGTTGCACTTTTGGATTGTTTCGTCAAAGCGGTTTTTTTGGTCTTTCAAGCGGGGTTTCGGTTCGGTTCAACGGTTCAAAAAACAAAAAAAATAATGCGCAAATTTAAGTGTCAAGTGTCTAGTGCAACAACGCGCATGGTTAAGGGTCAAGTGAGGTGGGCTGCCTTTTCATTTGATATTGTCACATGGTAAAAAAACATGGTAGGTATTACCATGTTTAACAAAAAGAAAAAAAGTGAAGTGAAAATTGGTTGAAACGAACCTTTAAACCAGACCTGGGCGGCGCCTGCCCGGCGGGCATATTCGCGTATACATACACGCTCTGCTTTAGAAGGCAGCGAAAGCTTCATTCAATCGCACGACCCTGCAGGAAATGAATCTAACTATAAGGTAACTTTAGGTTGATTAGGAAGGATCTAAAATTCACTTATTATCTGTATATTTTCTTTGACGAAAGCTAACTATATTTCTATGGCGATGGCCGCGAAATAGTCAAGGGTGGTTACCTCTGCATTAGATGTAGTCAAGTGTGGTTACCTCTGCATTTGATGTAACTAACTTGTAATTAACTACTTTTGGACATAAAATATCAATAGGAAAAACAATTATTTTTTTTTTCTATTTTTTTTTATTTTTTTTTTTATTTTATTTTTTTATTACATTTCATATTTGTTTTCATATTGTGCTGCAGGTGCTCCCATATTCCACTCCGTCAGACATAACTTCAAAATCATAAAATGAAACTTCGATCTTCCTTTTATTTGTCTTCAATTCGAAAAAGTATTTGCGAAGTGCAGGTTATTTAAATAGAAACGCGTTTAAAGAAAACAATCTCCTTCATTACTCTTGCATTACTTGTCGACTTGTTTCAAGTTAGCTGTTTGTAGCCAACTACAAGTTATATATTTTATAGGAATCCCGAAAAAATGCTAACTACAAGTGGGTTATTTTTTATCAATTGATAATTTTTTTCTGCAGGGGACTTGTTCGCACGCACACAGTGACATCAATTTCTCGCACACTACAAAAATTCTCTGTTGAAGCTGCCCACCTCTGCTTTAAACCTTTAAAGAAAGTGGTTCGGTTTTCGGTTCGGATCAAACATTTGTGGAAAATTTCGGTTCGGTAAATGGTTCAGTTAATTAATAGAAAAAAGCGGTTTTCCGGTTCAAACCGGTTCGGTTCAAAACCGGTTCACGTCCCTGGTAAATACATACATATGTACGCACATATTTTGATTACAGTTAATGTGGATACATAATAGCGAAAACTTTTTCGTCATATCAGATCTGTACCGTGCTTGGCCTTTGGGTGTGCAATAACTTCTTATTTGTCCAAAAAGAGTTGCCACCTGATAAAAAAAATTAAATTAAAATTATTTTTAAGTTAAATCAATTATTACACTATGAGTATCGATCGAAATGGTTTAAAAAGGCTTTATTTCTTAATTATATGCAGGAGGGTTGCCACCTGCTTCAAAAAACAAGTTCGACTTAAAACTTTATTTCCATGTTTAATACATGTAGGAGGGTTGCCACCTGATTTTATAATTAAATTCAATTTGAATTTAGAGTATTAGATACTTCAAATATGTATCACAATACAAGTGTCAGACGAAAAGGGTTTAACAAGGTTTTGGTTTAAATATAATTTGAAAAGGATTGCTGCCATCTGTTTGAAAAGCCGAATTAAATTAAATTATATGAAATATTGGAGTCAAACAAAGGAGTATTAAGAAATATTTAGTTTGAGCATTTATAACATTAAAGAGGGTTTTCACCTATGTGAAAAGTTAAACTCAAATTATTTAATAAGTCAAATGAATTATTAAAGTATGGGTATAAACTGACATGGGTTAAAAATGTTTTTTTTTTTTTCTGAACTTTATATAAGAAGGTTGCCATATGTTTTTGAAATTAAATTCAACTTGAATTAGGTACACAATTTAAATATATATCGTAATATGCGTGCCAGTTGGAAAAGGTTTTAAATTTTGAGTTTAATTAAAGTGTAATATTAAAATACGACGCGAAATATATAAAATATATTCGCTTTTTTATTACAAAAAACTCGTTATTAACATTAATTAAAAATTTGCTAATCAGATAGAGGGAAAATAAGCATTAATTATAAATATACATACATACATATGTATGTATATATATTTGTGTTAAAAAAATTAAGTTTTATTAATTTTAAGTGATGGTAGTAATGCATTTTAGCGGAACCAGCCCAAAACTTATCAAAAAAATTATCAGTCGACGCGTTTTAACGCCAAAATTAATAATAATCCTAAAGCGTAAATTAACTTCTTTAATTCATTTGAAAGTTCTGCGCAGAAATAATTCCGTCCATCTTTTCTGGCATCTCAGAAGGGAGAATTCTACTTCGTAAGGGTTGTAATCCATAAGCGCGGCCGTAGGCCGCCTACGTCCAAAAAAATCTGCGCAAAAATAGTTCCGCCCCTCGTTTGCGGCAATAAAGAAAGGAAAATTCTACTTCGTAGGGGGGGTAATAATAAAGGTTATAATAAAAAGTTTGCGAAAAAAAGTATTTAACAGCGCCGCCAACGCGTGTGGCTAGCGATTAATTGTTTAGTACAGCTGGTAAGCTGTACACCTTAGGAGAAAATGCAGACAAGCTTTATTTTTTTTGCGTATAACATAAAGCTTTTTAATTTTGAGTATTGATTTTATGAAAGTTATGCAAACCCTTAAAATATTTTAACGCAGATAGATTTTTGTTTTTGTTTTCAACTGTGTATGTTTGTAAGGTGTTCCTTTTATTTAAAAAAGAATAAAAAATAATTTATTACGGAATAAAAAATCACAGACCTATTATTTCTGAAAAGTAAAACTTAATTTTAGTGTTCGGCTTCAGCTTCGGTGTTCGGCCAAATATTAAATATGTAGTACCTAATATTAGGCTTCTGCTTCGGCTTCGGCTTCGGCCAAATCTCCAGCATCGGTCGGACAATAAATACACACATATTTATAAAAATACTCGTAATGTCTACTCGCCGTCTGGAATTTACAATAATTTTTGCAAATTAGATGCAGATTCACGTCTTACCATCTATTGTGATTATATGTACATATGCATGTATGTACATATTTATTTATTCGTCGATGGTCTCTGTTTATATTTTGCTAGCCAAAATAAATAACATTATGTTTGCAAAAAAAAAAAAAAATGGTTTTGGCCTTTGCGCAATAGGGCCATCCAACAACACTACAGCAATGACATTAATTCCGAATTGCTCGTTCTATTTATTTTATGTTCACAATTCTCTTCTTTTTCAATTCTTTCACATGCATACTACATAAGTCAAATTCTAATGGTGTTCATTAAATATTTGCTTCTTTTTAGTGTTTTCTGTTATAATGATTTCACAGCGAGCGATTCGTATCTTAACTAGGATTGCCAACATTTTCTAAGTTATTTAAAGTACTTTTTCAAAACAATCTGACAAAATATAGAACACTTCAAAAATATATTTAGACCAGGTTGACCGGGTATGTACTTTTTAAAGTTTTTAAGGTTTAGGTATCAAATAATGGTCATTTCGATAACCTTAATTTAAAAATATTTATTTAACCTCTTTAGCGATGCGTTCACATTTCAGCCTAATAAGTATATAAATATTTAGTGAAACAAAATAAAAATGAAACAAGTAAGAGCTGCGCTGTCTTCGGCTATGCCGAAGGCTTCATACCTTTCATGAGCATCTGTAAATTTTACTTTAACAGTTTACTGCATTCGAAAAAATTTATATATTTACAGCATGCATGTATAGAGGAGATACATATATAAAAAATCATATCTAACAATAAGCATCAATCTAAGTGATTTTCACTGCTGTGTGATCGGTGTGTAAACCGTTAACACAATTTAATGGGTTTAGGGTTTAGGAGATATATATATTGCAAAAACTGGTATCTGAACAATCAGTGGTATAACAGATAAAGCTTATACAGCTTAGATTTTGACGATTTTCGTTTTTTTTTCTAAATCAGCTAACCGTTCTGATCATTTAAGTATACATTTTAATGGGTCTATCTCTTCTTATTTTGGTACTTACAAACATCGACATGACGACGCCTGCGATATCTTCTGAATATCCCTTATATATTTAATCGCACCAGCCTTTACTTACCTACTATTGTATACGTGTATATGTACATATGTACATTAGAGTGGTCCAATTTTTGTATGGGGAAAAAATTTGCATCCTAGAAAACGGGGCACTCCCTTAGTTTTTTTCCTTTTTCTATTTGTAATACATATACCAACTTTCAGTTATCTACTGCAACCAATACAGGGTGCTCAATGACCTTGAAATGCGCTACTAGATCGCTGTGAAACTGGCAAAAATATTGGTGATTTTTATAAAAAGCTACTGTTCCCACGACAACAGAAGCTTGTGCGATTTTCTTAGATAATTTAAATTTGAAATGTTCTTAGGACACTTAACTAATTATTTCATTAATATATGTACACAAATGCATCACGAGCATCCTCTAAATTTATACATAGAAACGTAAGGTTTGGTACCAACACCTCTTTCGGCAAGAGGAAACATTTTGGAAGGTGCCCCAAACCCTATGTTGGGAAAATTTTTTTTGGATTACTCTAATGTACATACTAGGGATGTTGCGAATGTGGAATTTTAGACATCCGCGGATGCGAATGCGGATGCGAATATCTAACAGCTAACATCCGCGGATGCGAATGCGAATGCGTATGTCAAGTATTTTTCAGAAACAATTAGAATCTAGCATAATGGCGAGGTCAAACCAGATGTGTCAGGTTTTTCTAAAGCTTTTAAAAAGAATTATTTATTCTCATTACTTTAGCTGTTTCGAATTTGAGGAATCTGTAACTTCATCAACGTTTTTCGATTTTAGTTTTTGTAATTTATTTTTAATACTTTCTTCTGCGACTGGTTTGAAAAATTTGTGCTTATAGCGAGCTAAATAGGTGGATATGAAAAATAAATTATTATTTTCCAGGAATGAAAATTTTTAACAAAATTCTGTTTGCAAAGTCGTGGCTGCCAGCCGCATCGGATCAGAATATTGTTATTTGAAAAAAAGCACCCTGTTTTTTATAAGCATTTGAATCTCAGATAGTTACGTAATTCTTATCTTATTAAAGGTCAGACCTATAGTTTTTTAATTATTTGAGCATCGATTCTCTTTATAGCCAGACGTTTATCATTTCTGCTGGAAATCCTTATTGAAGGAGCTTACTCTTTGACTTTATATAGCAAAGAAGGGACAGTTTTACCACAGAAGTTTTTAGCCAAGGATCCAATGTATATCCCTATGAAAAAAATATTGCCCGACAAGTAAACAAAATTATTGTTTTTAAAATTTTTGCTAATAATAAATTCCCCAAAGAGCCCCATTTGAAATTATAGAAACGAATATATGTAACATCAAAAGAAAATCACGAAAATTTGGTTAAGAATTACAGTGCACACTTTCTTCATTTGTGTCTATTAGTTTTTTTAAGATTGGTCCAAAAAAATCATAATAAAGAAAGAGAGCAATGCAGGTGTTTAAAGCACAGAAACAAAAAACATTGTTAAAAAGACTATGTTCTCTTTGACGTACGTCAAAGGTCAAGTAGAAGTTGGAACTTGTATGGCTGCCCATTGATAGCTCGGTTATATAGCTTAAGAAATTAATATGTTTAAAGACATTTTTATCAAAGTTGATAAATATGACATTTGACCAGTTTTGTTACACAAATACTCCAATGACCACAGGCAAAAAATATTGGCTACAATTTGTCATTTTGTTTGCCATATATACGTTTTATCGGAGCACTTGCACAACATTCGCATTCGCAAAAGCTCCGCATTGATTATTGCGAATGCGAATGCGAAAGCGAATGCGAATGTTGAAATTAATGCGGAAGCTCCGCGGTTGCGGATGCGAATGCGAATATTCGCAACAGCCCTGGTACATACATATGAGCATATGCAAATGCCTCGTACTCATAAAACCGCAATATGCGTACGAGAACGATTACCCACATCGTGCCCATGGTCAGCCAATCACAATTTAACGTTTCTATGTTGTCAATAAAACCAATTACTCTCACAATTGAAAGGGAGTGGCGAAAAAATACGTAAATTGTATTTTCCAAATTTTCTATACAAAATCTTGTTTAAAAACATTTTTCTTTTTGCTTTGTGATTGCATCTTGACTTTTGTGTATGAATGTTGTCGCTAACAACTTTAGCTGCATTCCTATTGGTCAAGTGAAATCTTTTTAAATGCATATTTTTTTGTTTTTCGTTTTTTTTTTTCTCCTCTGGCTCTTTAATAATGACTGACGTAAATTTTTTAGAGTACATATCGCGCGAACTTATCATTGAGTGTTGTGTTTTTGTCAAATAAACGTGAATATGGCACGCGATCATGCGTCATGCGCCAACGATCAACCTATTCATGATTTGTCGGCTCGCAACAAATGTCAAATTTTCGCTAACGCGAGTGAGCAGCTGAGACAAATACATAAATATGTACATACACAAATGCGCATTGGCGATCACTGCATGAAAACGATTTATTCGCCTACTAATTTATAAGCAAACATATCTACTGCATGGTATGTACATATGTACATTAGGGTGGTCTAAAAAAAAGGTAAAGTCGAAATTTTAATGCTCACTCCGAAAAAAGGATACCCCTATTTTAAATCAAAAAATATTTATAGGTCGCAAAAAAGCGCTCAAATTTTTCCATGTACATATTTTATATGGGAAAAACAGCTTTTCATAGAAATGGTATAGAATTCTTGAAAATCAACATTTTTCGGTCGGAAAACTCTGGTTCCCTTCAGGGGACTTCCAATAATAAACCCAATTGTTTATTTTACCATTTTTAAATACTAAAGATTTTTTATTGGTGTCCCCATTGCATTTTCTGGGTTTCTTGGCCGTTTTTGGCGGACCTATAAAATAAAGCTACTATAAAAAAAACGGTTAAATAAAGAATAGGCTATTATTATTGGTAATCTCGTGCAGAGAAACAGAGTTTTCCGATCGAAAAATATTGATTTTAAGAATTCCATAGAATTTCTTCGAAAATTTGTATTTTTTTCTCATATAAAAAAATGAAAAACTTTGAGCGCTTTGAGCGACCTCTAAATATTTTTGTATTTCAAAATAAAAAAACAGAGATACATTTTTTTCGAAATAGAACAATTCCGACTTTACTTTTCACATACATTTTTGGACCGCCCTAATGTACACACATATGTATTTCATATTTCATTTTCGCTGTCCACGAGCCAAAGTCATCAAAACGATTTTAGATGTCTAGCTAACAGCCTATTGTTAATATAATCTATTTACTAATGCTGCGTTCTACTATTCGACTGATTTCTCTCTCCCGCCGGACGATGATTGTATTTTAAGCGCCAAACTTGAGCTTTTATCGAGAATGCTAGAAGAACTCATCGAAACACCGTACATATTTACAAATTTACGTACATACATATAAGTATGTATACCTTAACAGGTGTGGCTATGTGTTTGTGTGCATACATATCCCGAAGTGTAGACATCCCTTAATGTTTACATTCCAAGCAGTATTCGGTTTTGTTATTTAATTTATTCGATCATTTTGGTCAATTAAACTGTATAGTTGTGTCGGCAAGCGTACAAGTGTTTTGGCCTCAGCATACTTGTCGAACAATTTAATTTTTTTTTTTGGATTTGGAGCGTAAAAATATCTCTTAACATTCTAACACCATGACAATGTATAGTGTGGAGTTAAAGTATACGTACAATAGTTTAATTATTATTTTTTTTAGTGTCAGCAGTTCGTGCAGGGTAAATCGATGTTTTCTAATATGTGAGTCCCAAAGTTGTTTACGTAAATAAAAGTTAAACTCAAACTATTATTTATGAATTAAGAAAAAAGTAGCATTTATTCCTTAAATAGTGTAAGGAAAAACCATACTAACGTTTAGAAATTTTTGAACAGAAAAAGTATTTTTTTTTTTAACAAACTGAAACACTGTTTACTAGCTAGTAGGGTTCGGGTTCGAATAACACTAGATGCAACATATATCTTTTTGATTTTATTTTTCTATCTTCATTAATTACGAAAAAACATCTGTGAAGTGCAGAACAAAATCGATTTCCAACGAAAAAATCTCCAAAAATTAATATTTTTAAAGTAAACAAAATCATAAGTATTTTAGCTTAACACAAACAGGATATGGTTCATTTTTTCTCAGTTTACTATTTTTTAATAAATTTTTGAATGTAATTATGTATATACTACATTTATTTTTTATATAATAAAATTAATGCAGCCTTTCATTCAATTTGTGGAAGGACCTACAAATTTACGCCATGTACACATGAGTAACACTCTTTTCTGCTCATTTTTCATACAAAAAAACTTCATTTGATTTGATCATTCCATTTTAATTTATCCATCCATGTTCTTCATCGGAAGCTTCATTTTTGTAAATGAATAGGCTATCATACAAAATGTTTCCCCTGTTTCGCAGACTAAAGAGGCATTCACGCAGTCGGTCAACTTAGGTTAGGTTCGGTCATCGTGGCTGCCGTCATCCAACGATGGAAGGAGGCACATTTAGGCCGCCATTAGCCCGTTCTAATGCTATACGGAGTTCAGCAAGACCTTCCAAAAAGTAGTAATGAAACGTAAGCCGACGGGTCCTTGCCAATTCGGTGCAGTGACATACATGACTCTCAATTTCTTCTACATTGCAGCAACTACGCAGCAGTTATTCGACTGTAGACCCGTTCTGTTGGCATGCGTCCCCATCAGTAGTGGCATGTTTACATGTTGAAGCAGTGGTTGGTCGCTTCGATCGGAAGAATGGACGGGATCGTCTCCTGTCTTATGGGCTCTGCAGATTATCTTCCATTAGCCTGTTCAATAGTTTTACATATTTTTGAGAGCGGCACTGAACCCAAACAAGGAGGTTCTCTTAATCGTCCGTTCATTTGTCATATAGCGGCCAGCTATACAAACGTGGCCTGGCACCCATACTAAATTCGTTGCATGCCTCCTTTCTAGTTCATTTAGAGTATGTCTATGTTCACTCCATGGCTAACCTTGATGCGGATTTTCACATTCAAGAGATTTAATAGCTGCCTGACTATGAGAGAAGATAGCTATTGCATACAGGTTAAGAGAGCAATAATCAGCTGTTTGCTGTTAATTCAGCTTGAACAACGCTGCAGATATCCGGCAACCAAAATTGAGCTTGGGTGCGAGTTCTTGCGAGTATACTCCTCCTACCTTCTTGAGGTCTAATTTGGAGCCATCGGTTTAGATGAATACAGAATCAGGATGCAGCATCTAGCGGGAATAATTGTGTGCAAATAATTACTTAGAACCAAGGGCATTGCCGTATGGCCTAGGCACCTATATATAGTTTGTGGGAAGATCTTCCAAAATTATGTCCGAACCTCGTATTGCTTCACTTTATCAACGCGCTTAACTACTGCATTACAACTTGCTAGTGGTTTCCGATAGAAGTCCATCGGTAAAAAAGTGGAGCCAGGTCCAGGGACGGCTACCAGGCTATGATGCCGTAGAACAACCCGGGTCGTACAAACACTGCGTACCTACATCCAGTGAAATCAGTGTTGCTTTTACACCATGTATTCTCACAGTGGTGGGTAGTCGATAGGTTACATTTTAAATTACTCCGCCGTTTATACCAGGCTGAATTTATGCGATGCCCTGGATCTGTGACTTTAAATACCGCACAAGAAAACGTCTATGCCGAATATCCACATAGTTTTTGTTACGATTACTTATGTAGCTCTTTGGGTATGGCGGAGTCGAGATTGTATAAGTAGGACCTCATTCTTCAGTTCGTAGACATGTATATCCTCTTACGTGCCTAGGCACTGCTTTTAGCAAGTCCCCTGTGAAAAAACTTAGTCAAATAAAAATGTTGATGATCTCACCAACTCTATTTTCGATATGCATAGTAGGGTTTACTGACGTTGCATTGATACCTGGTTATACCTGATTATTTACTGAACCGTTCATCTCGAATTTGGCCCCCAAACCTTGGACTTTGCAGAGCCGCCATCTTCAAAAAGGCACAACGTTTGCACTAATTAACACTTGTTATAATAAATAAAGTTGTATCATTTGAACGTGCTGCTCAATCGTGTCAATTGAGTGATGTGACAAGAAAGGTAATTAATTTCAGTGAGACATTATTTTTCAAATACTTAGCAAACTAAAGTACAGCACTTCTGTACATACTTATGTTTGTATATAATAACATGCATATATTAAAGTCCTAATTCTGTACATAGTAGAGATGCCAGATCGAAATATAAAAAATCGATTCTTGAATCGATTCGAATCGAAATAAAGATAATCGATGGAGAAAGAAATCGTCAAAAAAAAAAATCGCTAACTGGTCAGTTTTTTAAGTATTAACGGATTTTTACATGTTTGAAATTTCTGTGACAATTTTTTGTTTCCTAAAGAAAATTTTATAAAAGGAGTTATTTTTTTTTTTTGTTTTCGCTAATCCTATATTTCTATATTTTATGCCTTAGCTACTTTTTTAGGAAAAAATTTAGTATGCAGATTTCTAGCGCATTTTCTTCCATACAAAGTATGTTCGACAAAATTTGTATATGAATAAAATGCCTTGCTACTTCACTAGAATTGAATGGGTTACAAAACTGCATACCCGAAAATATTATTAACTTATACACTGCCGGTCACATGTATAATTGCAGCTTTAAAATGCTTTCATTTTTCAATATCATTTTGTTATAATTTGCGCTTTGGATATTTTTTGTGCAAATACTCTAGATGTAATATATAACCAGTTCCGAGCAAAAAAATACCATTCAGTCGGTGCATTTTTAATATTTGTGGCATTTATCAACAATTTTTTGGACGAGACTTTACTTTCCCAAGTCGGAGGATGGAAGGTGCCAATCTCCCTTATTTTTTTTAAACCAGGCTCAAATTCAAATTTCCTTAAACTTTTCTTTCATCAATTGAGAAAAAATCGAATGTTGATTATCGAATTTTTTGGAAGAGCTCGATTAATCGATCTTCGATTTAATCTATTTAGAAGCGGCATCTCTAGTACATAGTATTAGGCATTTATTTACATATATACATATGTATATATGTACTTATATAATGGGTATGTACTAAAATAAAAACTGTATCCCAACTTGTGCGAGCCACTGTATGCACCTGTTGCCTTGGCGGACAAGTGGGCAAGAGTGAGTGAGAGAGTTTAATCATGGACTTTATCAGTGCGTTCACTTGGGCTGCGGCTAATCAGTGTGACCACTTTCTGAGTAATTCCTCAAAACGTGAAAAAGCGAAATACACCACACAAGCGGCTTGTCAAACTTTCCTCAAACCTACTTTGCCCATTTCGCCATACACCACGCAAGCATGACTCGTTCAAGCAAATAATTTTAGTTTTCTTCCTCTTCACAATGTAAGAGAGTTTGGTTTTTTCGGTTTTTCTCTCTTGCATTCTCATTCAGTGAAAATTCCGCTGTGAATGAGGCGATTTTACCATACACAACGCGAGAAAATAAAAAAATTTTGATTTTTGTACCCCATACAAAGCATGGTGTTTTTTCGCTCTTAAATACATCTGCATTTGCTGACAAATATTCAAAATGTTATCGGATATTTTTTTATTCCATCGTTATATGTATTTTCAACTTATTTTGAACTTGCAAAATCTCTCTCGATACCAAATGGAGAGAACACGCATTGTTCAATCATAAGAATATGTATTCATATTGATTCTTCATTAGATCCAGAAAATTATAGGAAACAACTTTTTGAATTAAAAGATTCTTCAGGTTCATGTAACTTTCCAAATTAAAAAAAAAAAATTATATCTGCATTACTAATATAGCCCTTTTCTAATGCTTCAGTACAACGTTTATTTATTAGTTTAAAAAATGTGTAGGACTGACTTGACTACCAGATTGAGCACTGATATAGTTGCAGCTATATTATAAACAAAGCAAGGCATAAAAAATAACGGTGATACTTTGTTTGAGCCGCAAGAACAAATGTACCAATTGAATTGGAGAATGTAATTAATTTTTATACTAAGTACTTGTAAATAGTATGTAGTACACAATATTCATACTATCTGTAATAAGAAAATAGTAAATGAGTAATTTGTTCGGATATTGAGCATTTTTCATTTGCTTTTGAGGGATTTGGTAATTTTTTGCGGCAACACTGCGGCTACTTTTGTATTTTTGTTATTTTACGCTCCTATACTGCTCAGCCCAGCCGGGTAGGCAGCCCGCGGCAAGTTAGCTGCCGCCATCTACAGTCACAGCCGCCTCAAGTGACTTGCGCCCGCTTTGCAAGTTTACGAACGCGAAATCTATCGGGCAGGTTCTGCTGGCTTTTCAGAAATTCACGATTTTCATTTCAGTTCATCGATCTCAACGTAAGCGATCGGACGCAGAACTTCCGACATACATATCAATGTGTGTATGTGTGTTTGTTTTGTTTTTTTATTTTAAATAAATATTAAAAACTAATAAGAAATAGTGAAATTTTTGCAAAGTAGCTTAGTGCAAGGCCTTGAATCGCTTCACACAATACGGTTCGACGCATTGGCGCGCTAACTGTGTCACAGTTTAAAAATTCGTTCACATTAACTGATATCCACATACTATGTATTTAAAAAAGATTTTTATCTTATCGTAACGTGTAATGCGTATTCAGCGACAAACAGCAGCCTATCGTCGGTGGTCCGTTAGAGACTTGCCCTCGTCCTCATTTGCGATACGCAAGCGATCTAGCATTGATATACGGGTATTATATACTACTACGCTTCATATGTTGTATGCACCAATAAAAATATCTACTTAAGAGGAAATAAAAGTTAAAATTTTGCAAAAATCCATCGCAAAACTGTCGTCGCCGAAATTCGTAATTGTGCTTAAAAAGTTGAAAAATCGTTACGTCAAAAGTTCTTTCATAAATTGGAAACGGCGCAAAAGGAGGCGAAACGGACGAGCCAATCACTAGCAGCAACAACAGCAAAAACAACAAGAGCGGCAGGGTACATAACAAAATAAAAATAAAAATAAAATAGAATAAAAAATAATTAAATATATAAGTGCATCTAGATGTGTGCTCAGTTTGATTTGAATTGCGAGCGCGACATGATTACGTATGTACTTACATACTCGTGATGTGTGCGATACCTACTACATAATATATGCGTGTGATTGTTGCGAATTTTTTATACAACTTTGTTTACACTAACGCAGAAAAGTGCCACAACAATAACATAATTTCTACAAAAACGCATATGATCGGTATAAAATGCTCGGTATAGAATTAAGTGCAGTCAATCGTTTGCGAAAATCGCGATCGTACAGAGTTACAATACAAGTGTAATAGATTTTTGCAATTGCAAAAAAATTGTGCCGCGAAAAAACAAATACGCGAAGTTAATACGATTTAATCGTAAATTAAAGCAAATTATTAGTAAAACGTGGGTCCTCTTTTAGCATGAGTATGTTTTAAAAGTGGTAAAATAATTTTTTATTTTTTTTTTTAACTATGTCCACAAAAAAAACAAAAAATATGAAAATATAAAAAAAAAATACATTTTAAATTTCAGTAAGATCACTAAGCGTGGAATTTAAATAAACTGTAAAAAATTGCCAAACATTTTGTAATCGAAAATTTTATTAACAAATGTTGCCACATACCGGTTACAAAAGTTGTGTTACTTCCAAGCTAGTAAATCTCATTATTTATAATATATATTAAACAAAGATTACACTGTACAACAAAATCAAACATTTTCTAAAGTAACCAGCTTCTGCCTATTGAATTGCGGTAGAGAGGTCCAAAAAAAACAAACTACCGGTAGCGGCTTTACGTCTATGCTTTATTTTATAAAGGAGTCAAAGTTTCCCCATTTTGCATATTGTTATGGGAAATCGGCGTAAAAAATGTGATCTTTACACTTTAGACCTACAATGTGCTCATCTGGTTTACGTAAACTACGACGGAGAACATTTCTGTATTTCTGTGAAACATTTTAATCCTCCAAATGCTCAATAAATAGGTGAGCCTTTTTCGTGCCTTATTTTAGAATAGAGCAAAAAATACACATAAAACAGGGATTAACGAGCTAAAATGTTTTAAGTATTGATCTTGCCGCCGTAGCCGCGTGCTTTGATGTACCTACTGACACTCGGGTGGTCAATGGTTCAATTTCTGGTCCCAGCGACATCAAAAAAGTTTGTTTTTTGTCAAATAGCAGTCGTCCCTCAGCAGCCAATGACAAAGCTTCCTCGGGGTAGAGTAATTGTGTAGAACTCTCCATTTGTGTCACAACATCAAGACGCAGAAAACAAATTAGAGCAGAAGCTTCAAATATGCTATGCTGTTCATCCCCAAAAAACCATAGAATATAAATTTAAAACTATTTCACTTAAACTGGGAAAATCCTTGAAAAACTCAAAACTTTTATTGAGAGAAATTAAAACAAGTAATTTTTAAACAAAAAACAAAACCGACTTCAATTCTCATATAACAATTTAAGAGTACTGTTAATTTCTCAATAATCAAATGATCGGATCTGAACAAAATTAGAATGGGCCCACCTTTGAGGTACTACCTGTCCTTTAAAAAAATAATTGTAGAAATCGGTTGATGTGGTCCAAAGTTATGCTCATATATATATATATTCCGACGAATTGATAATCTTCTCCTTTTTTTTGAAGTCGGTTAAAAACTGGTTTGTTCGATAAAAAATTCGGTTTCTTCGATGTTCGAAAAAAATCAAGATTTAAAAAAAAAAAAACGATTTAAACCGGTTTGTAAAATCCGAGCCAATTACCCTACTAAAATGTAAGGATCACGTGGTTTCCTAAGCCGATTTCGCATAAGAATGTGCAAAAGGGGGAGACAGAGGTTAACATTCAAATACACGTATTATGTAACGTATACTGTTTGCAATGAAATAATATTTGCACAAATGAAGTGAGTGTATTGAAAGCGGAAGCTAAAAGTACATAAGAATTTTATTTCAACAAATTTTTTGTAAACAAAAAGTAAGTTTGCGCAGTCTACAGGTGTTTCCGGTATGGCATGCCTATTAATTTTTGTATACATAATTTGATACTGTACCTGTATTATTTTTGATATTTTTATTTTATTTTCATCTATTATTTTTTTATATATTGTATTTTTTTTTCAATAATGATATCCGAGAAATAGTTGTGGCTGCAAGCCACTCTCAGATTGCTTTCTGTTTTACCGCAAGCTATAAAATATTCTAAATTCAAATTATGTATAAAAATGTGTACTGGAATTCCCTGTGTAGTTAAATGCAATCTTTCTTAAGTTAAAGAAAAAAAAATATTTTTTTAGCTGCAATAAAAATAAAATACAAGAATAAAAAAATAATACTTGACGCTCATACTGTTTAGCCGAGCTTTTCCATTCAATTTGTCTGATGTGTCTTAGTGTTGTTGGCAAGCAAATTTAAGAACTCACTCTTTTGCGGTCAAAGCGAATGGCAGCTACATCCGGCGGCATAATAATAGCACCTCAAAATTTTGGACTTTTTTGACTACTTTTCTTTTATTTGTTTAATTTTCAATATTTTGTTATGCAAGTATAGCTTCTTATCTAACAAAAACCATACAATTCTAAACTCCAAACCTTGTACGAAAATTGTCAAAATTTAACAAATTTTCACAAAAATTTCAAACTTTCAGAAGTTTTTTTTTTTAGAAAATTTTCAAGTACGAGATTATAAATTTGGCGGAGTTTTTTTTTTTTTGTACCGTGGTGGAAAAATAAATAGGGGCACGACATTTTAACAAATTTTTCCTATTTTTCTTTTGTTTATTTAATACTTTTTTTTTTTCTTATAAAAGTATACCTTTTTATTTAACAAAAACCACATAAATTCATATTTCAAACGTTGTGCAAAAATTATAAGAATTCTCTTTTTAGTTGATATTTGATAATTGGTTCTCTGGTATACGCACTTTTTTCCATGCAAAAACAATTGCCAAAAATACACGCGATTCTTTAGCAACTTAAAACTTACACTTTATTCTACTAAAATTTAGTGGGCTATGCAACTGCATACTGCAAAATCTGATTAAAAATTTGAAAGTTTAAATACAATTTTGCAAAATTTTTATAATTTTTGTACAAAGTTTTAAATAACAATTCATATGGTTTTTTTGTTGTTGAAAAAATAATAATAAATTAACACAAAAAATGGCAAAATGGCACGTGAACGATTTCGATATCTTTTATCGGAAAGGCGGTTCCCCAAGGGTGTACGCATACTAATTTGGTTTAGATCCGATTGTTAGACCAAATTAACGGTATTCGGTTGTGTTTAGTGCTTAAAAATTACTTGCAATAGTTAGATAAAGAGCTATACTTTTATAATAAATTAATGAAAACTGGTCAAAATTTTGAGGTGCTTGCTCTTCTTTATCGCGGGCTGTATGCAGTTTTTATGAAGACATTTTTTTATGGTAGAAGTACACTCAGTTTGCCATTGTAAATTTTTTGGCGCTTTTTTTTGGAATTTCTTGGTGGTAGATAACAGGAGCCATGGTACACGCAGTGTAACTCTAAAAAACCTCGGTATATTTGGGTTCGGAACCCAATAATCTGTCTTATCCCGAGTTTCGCCTGAAAAAAAAGTTCACCCGAAAATTTGTTATCCGCCCATACTAAAACCATGGAAACCAAGAGTTAAAAGTGAACCGGTTCGGGGAAAATTAAACTCATGATAAGGCTTAATATAAATTCGAGGTGGGCGCGAGATCGGTATTGAATATTTAGTAAGACAATTGTCTATTCTGGCAACTATCTTAAATGCTATTTACTGTCTTTCGAAAAACTAATTGAAAAATAAACTAACGAGGGAGGAGGTCTTAGCGGTATGCCGTTCGCCTTTTAAGCTTTTTTAATTAAATTAAATTTGAGACACTTCGCTTAAAAAAATCAAAAGTAATAAATAAAATAAATTAAAAAAAAATAAAGCAAAAATAAATAAATATTTAAAAAATTGAATTAAATTCAAACGAAATTTTTTTCTTAATTAATTATAAAGAATAGCCCTGTCAACTGTGACTCTCAAAAAAATAACAATTCTAGTAGGTTCTTAATTCTTGCGGTCATCGAACCAGTCGAGAGAAGGAAGCGGATGCGTCAAGGTTTTTTCCCTTTTTGTCATACGAAGCTATCGCTCACATTGCAATAAAATGCCCAAACTACATACATATACATACGTATATGTTTACAGTTAAGCAGGTTTCAAAAAATTAACCCGCTGGTGAAGGGATTTCAGTTATTCGAATGGCTTACGCGTAAAACGGAATTTGTTTTGTGATGTACAGCCAAGGTTAACATCCTTTAAATTGCAATGTACGACTATACAGTACGTATATACATATATCTACATACATATGTACATGTGTGTAGATATATGCCTTTGAAGAATGAATGCCTTGAGAAGCACTCAGATGATAATAAAAAATGTAAGCAAACTTCTTTATATATTAATATGTAACGACTGGACCGGATTGAGTTAGTGTTTCGATAGCAGAATGTGAGGAAATCAGAGCAAACATTGACGCGTTAAAAAATAAACAATAATAAAAACAAATAAATAAATAAAATAAGTTTAAAAAAAGAAATGTAAATGATTTACAAAAACTTGATAAAAAAATTGTTGAAAAATGCAAGCGGCCAGCGAGTGCAATAAAATAATTGTACATACATAGTTTACAGCAATATAAAGAGCAAGAATACAAAAAAACGCCGTTTTATTTTACATACTATGAATACTTAATTTGTTTTTATGCGCTGCGTCTACTGGTTTTTCGGGGCGACGAATTTTTTTGATGTTAAATCTGCGAACGTACGCGTACATACAAATATCGAATCTACAGCGTTGCAACGCTCTGTGTAGGATTACAGTAGACGACTTTGCAGACCAGCGAGAAATTTATTTCTTTTACTCTTATTTTATAAATTTTTTTACTTTTTATTTTATTTTTGGACAGTCGTCTTATTGAATGCCGAAATCTGAAAAAAGGCAGCCCAATAAACTGATATCGCTTGAAATTACAATTGACGATGCGCTGTTGGCGACAATTCTTCGTCTTCAATTTTTGCGTTTCTTGTGTGTTGTGTGGTTCATTGTCGGTGATTGCTGTTGTGGTTGTTTTGGCTTTTGTGGTTGCGTTGCTGCGCCTGCAATAACACCAAATGCAAGCTTGTTGCGTTCGCTCGCTTTCTACAATTGCTACAACAATCGCTGCAGCAATAGCAGCAACAGAATAAACGACACACACACTAATGAGCGAATACAGTTGCGGCAAAATAATTAGGGACGCGAAATTTTAGCAAGTTTTGGCTATTTTTCTTTTGTTCATTTATGTAGCGTTTATTATTTTTTATATATGTAAGTATAGCTCCCTGTCTTAACAAATACCATTAAAAAATTACGAAAATTCGAAAACATTTCATCAAAGTTTCAAAATTTTTTCACTGATTTTAACCTTTCCTTGTAACCGCCTAAGCGATTTTGGCCGAGTCCAAAACAGCACTCCAGTCATTTCTCTTCTGTGCCAACTGACGCCAAGTGAAGCCAAGTCCTTCTCCGCCTGTTTTTTCCAACGCAGAGGAGGCCTTCCTATTCTTCTGTTACCAGCATCGCGGCACACGTTGAGTACTTTCAGAGCATGAGCGGTATTCGCCATCGCCAACGCGCAAAGGTCCGTAAATATTTCGCAGAATCAGAAACAGTGACGTGTGTGCCAAGTCGCGTATGCTCTGACCGTTTGTGTGATGACGGGGGATACCTCGTTTTGTCCTCGTCCATTCGCTTTGCTTCTCTATCTAATCCCGAGAATGCAGTACAGACGTAGCCCTTGTTTTTACCGATAATATCGATGTCATCGGCATACGCCAGCAATTGTACGCTCTTGTGCCTGAGCGGTTCAGTTCTGCGGCTCTTATCATCTTCACCATTATCAGATTAAAGAAATTGCACAAAAGGTAGTCACCTTGTCTGAAACCTTGTTTGGTATCAAACGGCTCGGAGAGGTCCTTCCCTATTCTGGAGTTGGTGGTATTGTTCAACGTCATTTTACACAACCGTATTAGTTTCGCGGGGATACCAAATTCAGACATCCAGGCATAAAGACAACTTCTTTTCGTGCTGTCGAAAGCGGCATTGAAATCGGCAAATGGATGTTGAGTGTCGATCCTATTCTCGCGGGTCTTTTCTAAGATTTGGCGTATTGTGAATACCTGATCTATGGTGGATTTGCCAGATCATTTACGGTGGTGACTTTCACACATTACTCTCGATAAGACTTTGTAACCTATGCTTAGAAGGCTGATTCCGCGGTAGTTGGCGCGAATGGCGGGGTCGCCTTTTTTGCGGATTGCGTAGAGCACACTTGAATTCCAGTCGTCGGGCACGTTCATCTGACGATATTCTGCATAAGAGCTGATGCATGCACCTCATCAGCTCCTCGCTGCCGTACTTGAATTGCTCGGCTGGCAGGCCGTCAGCTCCAGCAGCTTTGTTGTTTTTCAGCCGCTTAATCGCTATTCGTACCTCTCATAGTCAGGCGGTGGGACATCGACTACATCGTCATCGACTGCCGGCTCGGGTTCGTCTTCAGAGCTGCTGTCATTCATTAGGGTGGAAAAGTGTTCCCCCCATAATTTAAGTATGTTCTGGACATCAGTTCTAGGTCGCCATGGTTGTTCCTAAAGGAATTCGCCCTGGTCTTAAAACCTTCCGTAAGTCGCCTAACTCTCTGATAAAACTCACATAGTTCGGCCTCTCTCTTCTGCTTAATTTCGAATTTACCCTACAAAACTGCGTACCTGTTTGTTTTTATTCCGAATAAAAATTTTGAAATTCCTCGAATTTTTATAAATCTTGTACGAAGTTTGTTATTTAGTGTGCATTCCGAAACGTCAAAATACAAAGCATAAGTCTCTTTTATTTCTAAACCGCTCTAGAAAAAAAGTCTAATTGAAAACTAACATCTAACCGTGGTTGCACACATTTTGCATTATAATTTACTGAAGTTTAGAAATAAAAAAGTAATTTTTAGCAAAAAAAAACCGACTTAAAAAAAAAATATATATATCTATATATTTCATGATCCAATGATCGGATCTAAACCAAATTAGTATGGGACCACCTCTGAGACACTACCTTTCCGTTGCAAGAAGAATTACTGAAATCGGTTGACGTGGTGCAAGTTATGCGGTAACATACATAAAAAAAAAAAAAAAATATTCCGACGAACTGATAACCTCCTCCTTTTTTGGAAGTCGGTTAAAGAGACTGATGCTTTGTATTTTGACGTTTTGGAATGAACGCTTAATTTGACTTCCATGGTTTTTGTTTGATAAAGAGCTATGATTTTATCAAAAAAAATAATAAACAATAAAAAATAAAGCAAAAGTAGCCGAAATTGTCGCGTCCCAATTTGTTTTCCCACCACTGTACATACTATGGATGTATGCAATGCCTTTATTAGTTTTAAATTCATTCGTCGCTCAGCTCAAATCAATTGATACTCATTTTAAATACTAACTTGTATACATACATACATATGTACATACATACATCTATGTAATATACATATGTACACGCCTACTTAAGCAGTATGCGTGTATATACGTTAGAATGGTCCAAAACTGCATGTGAAAAAGTAAAGTCGGAATTTTAATGCCGCCACCCCCTAGGATTGTTATACATATCTCGAAAAAATTATACCCCTATTTCTTTATTTTGAAATAAAAAATAAAAATTAGTGATTGCTCAAAGCGCTTAAAGTTTTTCATGTATTTTATAGGGGGGAAAAAAACAACTTTTCGTAGAAACAGTGTAAAATTCTTGAAAATCAATATTTCTCGAAAACTCTGTTTCTATTCAGGAGATTCCCAATAATAATACGCAATTATTTCTGTAACCATTTTTTCATGGTAACTATAATTTATAGGTCCCCCAGAATATGTAATGGGGGTCCAATAAAAAATGTTTATCATTAAAAAATGCTTAAATAAACAATTGGGTATTAATATTGGAAGCTTTCTGAAGAGAACCACAGTTTTCCGATCGAAAAATATTGATTTTCAAGAATTGTATGACATTTCTACGAAATTTTTTTTCCCACATATAAAATACATGGAAACTTTGAGTGCTTTGAGCACTCCCAAAATATTTTTTGATTTCAAAATTAAAAATAGGGGTATATTTTTTCGGTATAGAACAATCCTAGGGGGTGGCGGCGTTGAAATTTCGACTTTACTTTATTGGACCACTCTAATGTACAATGCCGCACGTACTTAAAATTTGCATTCTTTTCACATCTCTTTTTCTTACGTGTTTGAAGTTAAACATTTTTTGTAAATGCCGCAAAACAGATTTTTTCACAAAGATAGAGATAAAGACATCGTCCTAAATGTGGCACATAAGTAAACACACACAAAAAAAAGAACAAAATATTAAGTGAGAAATAAACAGAAATTATAAAAATATATACAAAAGTATACAAAAGTATACTTACTATACCACTCGTCGCATTGCTTATGGGTGAAAATATTCAACAATTTACAATAATACGATACTTAAAGCCCCAAATAAGTGCTCTAAAGTGTAAGGAACCAGTTGGTCAGTGCGTAGCAGCCGGTCAAATAAATAAATACCAAAAATAAACATTAAAAATATTTAGCATCAAGTGTTCAACGACACACACCTATGTACATTGATACATATGTACATATGTATGTATGTAGTACATTTATTGAACGCCAGCAATTTTTTTGCCTTACTCGTCATCGCCCTCGTTGCCGTCGTTATCATTGCTCTCTTCACAGCAAGCAAACACGGACAAGTGCCTAACAATGCGTTTCACTTACAATCAGTATAATTATTCCGAATCCGGTTATCGGATTGCGTCCAAGATGCACAACAACAATGCTGGTAATGGTCCAACGGCGGCCGCATATCAACATCACCACAGGAGTAATTTTGGTAAGCCACAACGCCAACTACTAACTTAAGCGTATTTTTTGGGTTCGCTTTTGTGGGGAATTAAATATTGTTTACTTATTCTTATTATATACTATGTGGAATTGGAAAATTGTTTGAATGTTAAGTTTTAATAAGAATTCTGTACTCTTATTGCCTTTTTAAAAACCTTTCATAAAATTTTTTACCTCCCTTTTATTAGCTC
>NW_023458556.1:52599175-52628886 GCF_013731165.1 Rhagoletis pomonella | reverse complement strand
ATTTTGTAAAAAATTGATTATCCTGTTCCTGTTAAAACGAAAAAATAGCACAAAAAATTCCACCAAAAAAATTTTTTTTTTTTTGTAGAAAAAACATAGTTATGCAGTTTAATAGCATATTAAATTTTTGTACAATAAGGTGCAGGTTTCAAGAGGCTAAAAAATTTGGTGGATTTTTAATAATTTTTTTTTTCTTTTTGTTGACATTGTGAAATAATTATTAATCAAATCGGTTGAGAATTGGAGGCCCTACGCTATTTTGAACCCAATTTTCCGATTTCGGACTACTGTGCTGCGGCTTGTGTGAAAGCTCTAGTAAATAAATATACATGCATATGTTTTTTCCCAGGTGTTCAACATTGAAATAAATATCGGCTTGTGGCTAAATGGGCTGAAACATCGCCCTAAAAGGGTTTTAAATGAAATAATGCTTCATCTGGGTACCTTTGAATATGGCAACGCTTTCCTAAAACGGCTTAGGAATTTTCTTAAGCCTCCTCTGATTTTGACAAATTTGTGGATATAGATTTGTTAAAGGTGCGATTAGTGAACAATAATCGATAGAAATATTTTCGTTAAAATTTTTTATGGCATTTCGCCGAAAGTCTTAAACGAGATGAAAATTGCCATA
The DNA here is from genome assembly GCF_013731165.1 of Rhagoletis pomonella. NCBI lineage: Eukaryota > Metazoa > Arthropoda > Insecta > Diptera > Tephritidae > Rhagoletis > Rhagoletis pomonella. The sequence goes on along the minus strand of NW_023458556.1, from coordinate 52,628,255 downwards.
TGTGTATTTAGGTATAAATATACATACATACAACCTCAGAGGCTTGTTTAATTCTTGCACAATAATAACAATAATAAGGTTATGGGCGTGTCGTTATAAGCAATTTGTTGTATGTTTTCAAGATTTGAAAGCCTTTCCGCTTTACGAATTTCACAACCTGCTATCTTATATTCTTAACAGTTACGGGTATAAAGTTAGTAAATGCATAGGAAAAAACTGCTTCTACCACCAAATCCGCAAAAGTAAAGGAAAACAAATAAAAAGATAAAAAATAATAAAATAAAATACAAACAAAGAGCCAAAATTTGGCATCTAAAAAAGCACAAACATAAGCTTAGCGCTATCATAATGTACATATGCGCTATTGAAAAAAAAAATACTAAAATTGTGAATAGCAATTTCTATATTTCTGTGGTCATAAGCAATAACCGCCAAAGTGGAAAAACCTGAATTCGAGAGAAAAAACGTATTAAATATTTGGACTGTAATGTTGACCTTATGGGGGAAACCAAAATATGATCGTCTATAACTTTTTAAATAGCCTAGCTGGCGAGATGGGGATTTCACATAAACATGGAATAGTAGTTGCAGAATACGATAGCATATATAACTCAATTAGTTCTTAAGTCGACTTAGGCGGTTATTGCTTATGACCACAGATTTATCTTACACTAACAATGCTCAGACTTTCTGTCTTTTTCGTGCCCATTTGAGAAGCTCAAAGAGCAAAACAAAAAATCAGAGCGCTGTCGTTTTAGTATTTTTATTTCTTTTTTGATTTTGTTAATTTGTTTTGCAGTTTTCTACATTTTTTAATTCAAAGTATTTACTAAGTTAGTATTATGAAAAATCGATATTTCAATCTTTCTTAGGTAGAGATCACCTCACAATGGGTTAATTACGACTGATGTGATTTGGGACCATTCGATTCCACCTTGGTATAGATACTTTACTTGTTTCTGGTATCGGAACAAAGTATCGAGTACGGAATATATATAATGTAATTTTTTTTTTTTTTATTTTTTTTTGCTATAGAACGGAAATAAATCTTTTCATACTTAAACATAACGGGAAATAGAAAGTTTGACGTGATGGAATGAATTTATGAAATGAATTATGATTAAAAAAGTACCAACCTCCAAAAAGCATCGATTAAAAATTCCGGTTAAGGGGAAAAAGTATCGAGTATCTATTTGCAAAGTCGCAAAAAAAGGTGTCTCAGCCAAAAAAAAAGTGTCTTCAAGCCATTCAAATCGTTTATAAATACCATGTATGTAAAGACTTTCATTGTTTTACCTGTAGAAACTTATTAGGGCATATTCATAGTCGAAATAAAATCGACTCTAACGTTAGTTTTAGCTTTTTTCAACGGAAAATCTGCCAAAAAAAAAGCTGCTTAGAGTAGGCTTTGTTTCATCTGCGACTATACCCCATTATTTTTAATAAATTTTTAATGGAGATCATCATTTTCTGTCAAAAATAGTTTTTTCTCTTAAAATGATAAAAAAATTAAAATGCATTTTATGACAAAAACAGAATTTTAACTTTAAAACAAGATTGCTTGATTTTAAAATAGTAAAATAAGGTTCAAAGTTTTGTTTAGCTGTTGAAGTAGTGAACGCAGAAGCACCCACGTTCGGTCCTCACTCCGAGCGATTCCAAAAAATATTTTTTTAACCCTAATGTACATACCCCTGTAAATATGTATGTGTGTATTAAATTTGCGCGAAGGAAAAGCATACAGGTTATCTTCTAACTAATTGTACAAATGATGGTAATAACTCGCATATTAGCATGCAACTAGTTTATATATGTGCATATGCACATTCATACTACATATTTAGTAGACGGTATTGGCGATAACGACGTGCCTTTTTCGTGAACATACTACACGTTGTTGTTGTTGTTGGCGCCACAATATTATTAGTAATATCAATTCGCATTGAATTGTAAGTGACAGGTCTCCAAGCCAAGCCAATCCAAGCCAAGCCAATCTAATCAAATGAAATCACGACAGAATCGACAGACAGAGTAAACTCATTTGGTGTGGATAATATGCTGATAAGCTTTTAACACTTCAAATATATGTACATATGTCTATACATAATGCATAATGAATATTAATATGTATGTATGTATGTTATGTAGATACTCGTACCTGCAAAACCGACAGAAATTTCGAAATATTTTGCATCACTCAAAGTTTTATTACTTAAGTTAAAAAAACTTTTACAGCTAAAATTTACAATTATGAATTAATTTGATGTTAATAACTCAACAGTTTTTTTTTACAAATAAATACGTATGCATGTACATACATACTTAAATATTGCATAGCTTAAAGTATGTTCACATATAAATATAATCTCAATCAAAGCTCGTTTTGTAATCACCCAGTTTACACAGGCAAACCTCAGATTTTTAGCCGTCCAATTTGTTGTGCTTGTTATTCCCACATCTCAAGAAAAAGTTAAGTTCCTTCTCTGTGCCACCGTGATCATAAATCAATAAAAAGAAAATAAATAAATAAAGTAAAATAAAATATTAAACAATTTAAATATATTTTAACTTAATATTTGTTTAAAAATACCTGTACAAACCCCTTTTCCTTGCCAGCGTCCATTTTTGGCATTTCTTCTCTTCATTATTTTTGCATTCCCAAACAGTACCCCAATCGGTACCCAATACTAGAAAAGCTTTTGGTACCCAATACTTCCTTTTCGGTACCCGATACCGATTCAATAGATCAAATCTTCATTTTGGGAAAAAAATTTATTGCATTGCTATTTTATATGCCAGAAAATTATTTATTTTTAAACAAAAACGAATGATGCCCCTGTCGCGTTGAAAAAATTCTTGTTGCCGTCTACAAAGCTTTTCGATAATGAATATAAAAAAATTAGAGCTGTGGTCCGTGACCCGTCGTATTCAATGTGTTTCGAGCACTTATAGTTTGTGTAAAGCTTTAGAGAAAAATTGATCCCTGACTATTTTCTAAATATGATTACAAATGATGTATGATAAATTACATACTTTTTCAAGTAGAATTTCGGGTGGCTATATTTTTGGAACACGGAAAATTATATTTAAGAGGTCTCTCCAAGATGTGTTCAAGATGTTATTGTTTCATTAAGGCACACGTGAAATTGAACCGGAACTTATCTCTCTTAAAGTATTTTAGAAATAAAGCTTGCTTAAATATCGTTCCTTTGTTACCAATATTAAAATATTTCATCAAACTAGTTAACTACTTGGTTTTGAATTTCCAAATAGGTGGCAACCCTATTCAATAATATTTCCAAAATTAATCTTTCTTAAATTACTATCGCTTCATGCCCATGTTAAAATATTTCTCTTAACATGTTAACTATTTTGACTTTGAATTTCCAAACAGGGGTCAACCCTCCTCAAAATATATTTTTGAAATAAAGCTTACGTGTTAACCTTTCTTGTTTGACACCCATATTAAACTATTTCATTTAACTAGCTACTCTAATTAATTTTGAATTTCTAAACAGGTGGCAACCCTCCTTAAAAATATTTTTGCAATACATATATGTACATATATATATGGAGCTCTCTTAAAATGCTCACCTTTAATTTGTTAATGAAACTACTTTTTAATTTCTAAACAGGTGGCAACCCTATTCAAAAATACTTTCTAAATTAATAGCCTTTGAATCCCTTTTGTTTGACGCTTACTTTGTTGCAATCTTTAATTTAATTTATTATTGAATTAATTTTAACTTTTGGAAAAGGTGGAAAATCTTCTAAAAATATCCTGGATATTAATCCGGGTTACAACCTATCTGCGGGTCAAATTTCATTGAAATACGTCGAGCCGTTTTGCGTGGAAGAGCAACAAATGTACAAACTCACGCGCAAGCCTTCACATTTATAATATTAGTACGAGTAGGATTTGCAAAGATTTCTTTTTTAAATTTTATTTAATTTTTTTTGCATATTTTCAAAGAAAATAATGCCGCCTGGTCTTTGCCATTGCTCGTCTAAAAAAAAAAACTACAAAAATCGCCTGTATGCGTCCGCCAGAAATAACATACATATAAATGTTAATTATTTATTGAGCAAAAAGTCGATTATTCAATAGACCGTGTCACACTTCTACCCAAAGCAGCAGACCACCAATGGGCTGACGCTTTTGATTATGTAGAAAATGATAACCTTTCTATTTTATTTTTAAGAATCTTAAAATAAACTCATATTTAATTGAAATGCTAATACATCGCATTCTAAATATTATGTATAGGCTAAATCAGATTAAATATCAAAAGAAGCTGAACGTATTTTTCATTTAATTACATTTCAACTAAATTATAAATATTTTATTTTTACGCATCTAAAAAGAGTACTACTAGGGCTATTCGCGATCCGGTGCAAATGGCCTAGCATCATTGCATTGCAAATTTGTATTGCAAATTATTTGCAATACACAAACAAAATACACGCATTTGCATTTGTCATGGCTTGGCAAATTTGCAATACCGAAAATCCATAGCATAAATATGCTATGCATTGCATTCATAAACAAAACCAAAGCTGATGCACAAAAAGTGTTTTGCAAAAGCTTTACCATGACAGTTTAATAAAGGTCGCTCACAATCCATGGCATATTTCTGCAATTGCATAAATTTGTCAGCTCTTATGCACCGAATCGCGAATAGCCCTAATGTCTTGCATGTCGCATATGAGTGCATCACAAAAATTTACTTGTACTAGTTGCTCTTGCTCATACATACATACATACATACATATGTATACAAAAATACCCATCGGTGCGGTTCAATTAAATTCAGATTTAATTTACAGCTACCAATCAGCAGCTTGTGCTTAGAAAAATAACAATTAATGCCGATTATAGTTTTAGTAGTTTGTTGTATTACGACTACATCAAATGTAAATAATCACAATAAACAATCTTTGCAAATAACAATAGCGCACATTTTAATTGACATCATTTACAAGTGTACGTAAGTACATACATTTACATCAAAGAGACATAATGTACGTAAATTATTAGGGCAAATCGATTGATATGTGAAAAAAGTTTACACCGTGCGACAGTCAATTTTACACAGGAAAAAATCAATATATTCACAAAACGTGGGGGCCAAATATAGTAAAACTGCGTTTTTAGATTTTCTCTTCGACGTCAGGGTTTTGTTTTTTTTTAAGGACTTATATAGAGGGAAAATATTTTTTTATTATTTTTGTTTGTGTATATAAAAAAAAATTGATTAAAGAAAGTATAAGTCTTCTGATATCCTTTACAACTATACCAATTTTCTGTCTTATAAAATATGCGGGTAAATAAAAAATTTATTTCGGTATTTTCTTGTAGGAATAAATTGGCGTAAGTATTTTGAAAATTGAAATTTGTTTGAGATAAAAAAAAATGAATTTACGTACCTATAAAACTTTTGAACTCCAGATTCAAACCAAAAACTGCAATAACTTGTACAGTCACTAGAATGAGCTGGCTTCAGAAAAATACCTAATGGCGAATTTCCACTACACTGAGCCAAAACCACAATGGTTTTTGCAACCAAGTTATTGTTTGATTATTTATTTGTTGGCTACAAGCAGGTTCGGGTTCAAATGTCGTCAGAGAAGACATTTTTTTTTTTTCTTAATTACGAAAAAACATCCTTGAAGTGGACAACCGACTGCAAGTTTTTCCAAGTGGACCTCCTTCATCTTGCTTCACGGTCTGCCAACAGTCTAGATTCGATTCACTGCGTCATTCAGCCGTTTGAAAATCTTATACGGACCTTTCCAGTTACTTGGTTTTTTGGAGGTGAAGCCTTACTTCCACTGAAGCTTGTACAACAACGCACACACACAAACACCAAATCGCCTTCCTTGAAACCCTCTCGGCTCCATGCGCTATTGGACATGCTTCCGGCTTATCTCCGGGAGTGCACCATCTTGCATGGTCGCGCTTCTGCCGGGCCCTGGTGGTGACCAGACTATGCTTCTTCTCATGGGCTCCCTATTCTCCGGATTTACGCGGCTTCCTCTGGCCATGACTACCAGGCTTCGATCCTTGCTAAATCCGCATCCTCACGCTGAAACTTGCCCAGTGTTTGCGCATCTCGCCCATCCGCCGACGTCAACTTCATTGAAGAAGCTTCAGGCTCTAATGCCTTGCCTTTGCATCCTCTTCCGACCACGACCTTTTTCCTGGATACTTCAAAGCGCGCTCAGTGCTTCCACAGCCGCTTCAGTGGCTTTCCTTCTGCCGGAAACACTGCCTGGCTTGCCATGACCGCTTCCTTGGTGTGACTTCCTCTTCGTCACTGAGCTGGCGGAACCGTCACGCTTTTTCTGTATCGGTGAACCGCTTCCTTCTTTTGACGAAACCTCTCCGTCTCCATCACTGCCAACCTCTGCCCAACTAACCGCTTCCGTCGCTGGTGGAATCTTTGGGGCTTCCTCTAAGATCAACCGTCTGCTGCAGTACTGGTTTCCGTGACCAACCTTAAGTGACGCTATTCTGTCGCGATCGGTTAGAATCATTCCTTAGAGGTCAATCTTCATGCCTTGGCCAAGTAGGAATTCCACGCCGATGATGACTTCATCCACAATGTCTGCCACTATAAACTTGGATGTACGAGGCCACGCCCCCGATAATTACCTCGCATAGTATTTTTCCTATCCCTTGGGTGCGCTTACCAGTTGCTGTCTGCAGCTTTGCTCCAGGTAGTGGCTTCACATACCAAGTGGCCAAATCGGGTCGAATCCACCAACAGTAAGGTTGCTCGCTTTTCTGCCAATTCGCGAGACGGAAATTATGCTGGCTCGTTTTAGTTTAATGACTGATCGGAGTTGGGCTCGTCCTCCTCAGCCCTGCGTTTACGTATTGCTGAACTGTTAGACCTGCTGGTTTTCTACAACTCAGGCATTTTCCAGCAGCATCCTTTCTCTCGGTTGCAGCAGGAGTGTTTTTCCCTGCCATCGGCTTGAGTGTTTTCAGGATCTCGTTCACCACGTCAGGTGGAGACCACTTCTACTCGAAGGGCTTTGTAGGCTGGTTTACTTAGCCTGGTTGAGCGCCTCCGATTCACGTGTCTGAGCATAGGAGACAGTTTCACCAAATGTTGGCTTTGGATTCGCACACGTCTCTCGCTTGGTATACATTTCCCGCATTCTGCTGATGAATCTCTGAATTTTTAACCGTTAGAGGTGCTCACCAGATGCGTCCCCAATTGCCAAGTGGGCTAATCTCTCTATCTCTGAGGCGAATTCCTGTAGAGTCTCGTTGGATTTTTGGCAGTGATTCTCCAGTTCCATCTGGTAAATCTGCTTCCTGTGCTCGCTGCCATAACGTCTTTCCACGGACCAGTTCAATGCATCGTAATTGTTCCTTTCACAGTCAGGAATAGTCTGCAAGATTTCCACTGCAGGTCCTCTCAATGTAACGAATAGTGCAGCGGATTTGTCCTCCATGCTCCAATGGTATGCTATAGCTGTCTTCTCGGACTGGAGCTTAAATACCTGAAAAGGAATCGTGTTGTCAAAAGATGGAGTCTTCACCTTGGGAGCGTTCGTCGAAGTAGTTGGACGATTCAACTGCATATCACGAAGACGATCTTCCAACTCGTTCATCTTAGCCTGGACTTTGTCCCGTTTCTTCTTAATAAGCGCTTCGATTTTATCCCGTTTTCCTTCGATTTTGTCCTGTCTTTCTTTGAGTTGCGTGTTGTCTCTTACTAAACACTCCTGAAGCTGCGTGATCTTTCCATCCAGCTACGATGGCATGTATGTTTTTTGTGCTTCCAGCTGGGATGAAACCATCTCTGAAATCTACTATGACATCTGTGACATGGCGGCCAATAACATGTTCATGTCCATAACTGTTGATGAACCTAGAGCCTTTTGCTGTTCTTCAACCTTCCTTGCTGTCAACATTTGACATTTAAAAAATATATAAAAATAGGCAATAATATTTCTCATAAAAACGAATACAATTAGGGTCTTGAAATATAAAAAAAAAGCATTTTCGATGGGCACCCTAATGTACATACTATATGCAAACACTTACGTCTATGAGATAATTAAAAAACTCATTGATTATCACCACAAGTTAGTTGGCGTGGTGCCATTGCTATTGCTCGTGATCTGTCACTCATCGCATTAATACATACGTACACACATCAAGTGTTTACTGTTTATAGCACTCAACTTTCAACGATTGTCTGTCCTTTGGCAAGCGCCCTGCTTTAGGCATCACTTAAACTTGGTTTTCGAGATAACAGAAGCTAAGCTGTCTGACCAAGATGTGCTATAATTTCTCTGTTGCTACTTTTAACAAATATGCATATATGTACGTATGTGCATTAGGGTGGTTAAAAACAATGCATGTGAAAAATAAAGTCCGAATTTTAATGCTCTCACCCTCTGAGATTGTTCTATATCGAAAAAATGTAGATACTCCTGTTTTTTTTTATTTCGAAATGAAACAATTTTTTGCAGGTGCCCAAAACGCTCAAAGTTGTCTAAGTAATTTATATAGAAAAAACAAGTTTTCGTGGAAATAGTATAGAATTATTGAAAATCAATATTTTTTGGTCGGTAAACCCTGTTTCTCTTCAGGAGACTTACAATAATAAAACCCAATTGTTTATTGAACCATTTTTTATAGGTCTCTCATTGCATTTTTTGGGGTTTTTGTGGCAGTATTTTTTTATTTCAAAATAAATAAGTTAATAGGAAAAATATATTTTCAAAACAAGTTGTATAAGTGTGAACCAAATCGGACCATAAATACGGGATTCCCAAATACCTCGACTACTGCGTCACCTAGCGAATTATTTCATTTTGCATGCATTGTCATGGGGCTATGAGCTAAGTTTGAACTTTCAAGTCTCTACCGGATCGGGAAGTTATTGAAATATTGATTGTAAAATTCCAGGGCCTACATACATATGTACATGGGCAATTTAAGGCAGAGATTCATGAAAGCGGAAAAACCAAAATGTTATAATTAAGTTAGTAATAGTAAAGTTTTTATAATACCGTATTGAACCGTATTGAAAATATGTCAAAACACTTTAATCATTACCCCTAACATAGCTAGATTTGAATAAAAGTAGTGGCTCCGAGATTTAAAAAAAATTGTGAAAACAATTGCTGTAACGCGATGAACGGCACATATATATTTCCATTGATCTTTCATATCTCTCTAAATGTCAATACAATTTGTTTTTGCAAAATACACTCCACTAAATCCTAACACTTAATATCCTAAAAGTAATTAATTATTTTGAGAACTTTCACCTAAATTTTGATAAACCATAGCTCAATATCCCCTGTGCCGAAATTGTAACGCGAGTGACGACTTAAGTTTGATTTGTATTCAATAAGTTATAAGCATTTGATTGCAAATGGTTCGTAGAATGTAATTGGGCTTTTAATCGTAAAATTTTACTTCGAATGTAACGCGAGTGACGATGGAATCACATACATATACATATCTGTATGTATGTAAAAGTGAAGTTAAGTAAAACCTTCTAAAAACAGGGGTATATTTTTTCCATATTAAAATTCCGATTTTACTCTTATTTTTTTACCACCCTAACGCAAATACTTATATTAAGTAATTGTGTAGTTACAGTACTCCTTTGCTTGAGGGCGTTGTACTTAAGTTTTTATCAATGCTTTAAATGTTGTCTGAGGGTATATACTCTTACTTAAATACAGATGTTTCTTCTTCAATACCACAGGTTCTACAATTTTCAAGTCTTTGTTGACCCCTGCGACCCTCACTTACGCCTGATAATGCTAGTGATAAGTTTTGATAACGCTAAATTCTTATTTGTTTACATATTTATTTATTAATCTATACTCATTCGTTTCATTTTTTGTTTTGTACTTTTTTTTAGGTATGCGCATGACCATGTCAACTGCATCAACGATGACGGCACGCATTCAGCGCAAAGGCTTTCGTACGCCCTCGAAACGGTATCCGGGCAAGGCGATACCTGGAAAGTTGCATTCGGTTTCACGGGTGAGTAAATTTTGTATTTTCTTTCGATTGCTTTTTGGTATCGCTCCTATATCGCCGTCATCAAATGGCCACATTGGAAATGGTGTTCTTTAAATATTCCTTTAGTTTATTCGAAGGCTTAGTTCAAAGGCTTAATAGTTAGTTGGTGTTATCTTCTAGTTTACAGTAAAAGATAATACTTAGTCAAGGTGGGAATAAAGCACGAATGAACTGCCTGCCAAAGCAAGGGAAGATACTTCTTTGACCGATGTAAAGCTTGCAGACAAACATAAACAACCAACCACTTGAATATCGCTCTCCAAGCTTCTCTTCTTTCAATTCAAATAATTGTCCAACAAATAGTTAGATTAAAATCATTTAATTTTAAATTAATGGTAATACAAAGTTTAAAAAAAATTACCTGCAAACATTCAACGAATTATTACGGCTACATCAATAGAATGCTTCCAAAAAATTGCATTGAAAAATCTGTTGGGGAAAACGATGTCTGATTATTTGAATTTCAATTTGGTGTCTTTCGTGAGTCGTTCATCCTTGGTTTTCGTTTACGATGATTTCGTACTTTTTGTCTGTCTATATGATTCTCTATATAGCTTCTGGACGTAATCTAAAAAAAAATAGTGAGTCAAGATATATTAATTCTTTTAATGAATTCATGTTTAGTCGAATATTGTTTTCCATTCATTTTGTGTTAACAGAGCAAGGCGCTCAATCAACTTCACATTGCCTTAGCTGCGTGCTTAGGAGCATTTCCAACATAAAGGCCCTAAATAAAATACAGGTAACCTTGGGAAAATCCGCTTTTAAGAATGTCATTATATGCTGTTGCGATGACATTGTCACATAGGGTGTAATTCCACCTTGTACCACAACACCACCAACCCGAATATGTAAGTGATCTTGGGTAATAGTTTATTTTCAATACTCAGCTGTAGCAAACTATAGTTCGCTGTTTATTTAATATCCGCGTTATTAGTTTGTGTTGTGTAAATTTGTTAAGTTCATTCATTTACATTAATTCGTATTCTTTATTCCAGATTGGTCCCGGTAAAATGGTTCCCGGTAAACGGTTACCCCAACGGCCGCATCCACCACCCTGCGATAATTCTAATGACAGTGGTTTTGGATTTGATCAGCATCTTGAAGTGCAACAGCAGCAGCAACAACAACAACAGCAAATGCAAGCGCAACATCATCAGCACATGGCCAGTGGTGGCACTGGTGGTAGTAGCAGTAGTAGTAGTTGTAGTAGTAACAGCGGTAGCGTTAGCCCAGGTAGCGGTAGTGATCTTATGCAAAGCAACAACACTGCCACCAACCTTAGCATTGGTAATAGCAACAACAACAACAATAACGGTCATCATCATGCTAGCCACCATCATCATCATCATCATCATGGACATGGACATCACAGCTCGGCGTCAATGCAACATGCGACGCAGCTCATTCGTGCCATACCGGCCTCAAGGTATGTAAACCAAGAGAAATTATTACAAAATTCAAGGTTTTTTTTTTATTAAATTACACCGTGCGACAGTCAATTTTACACACGAAAAAAATTAATATATTCACAAAACTGGGGGCCAAATATAGGAAAAATGCGTTTTTAGTTTTCTCTCTGACGTCAGGATTTTTTTTTTTAAAGGACTTTTAAAATATGATTGAATAAAAAAATTATTCAACAGATTCGGTGCATTGTAGAATAACAATATGGGTATCAATTAAAAGGAAAAATTCTGTAGAATAGAAAAAAAAATTAATTTTTGGGTGCACCAGGACGAATAGGTATTGAAAATGTCCTTTTAAAACTTTATCCTTGATATCCTTGGAAATTTCCAATATTTATTTTTGAAAAAATTATATGTCAAGGACTAATATGTTAACTACCACATCCTCGAATTTCGTCCTTCTAACTTTATTAGCTTTAGTTAAAAAAAAAAAATGTTACACTTCTCTTAATAAGATATTGATAGTTACAATATACATAAATGAAGATACTGGAATCATTATTATGGAACCATGTATGCGCTCTAAAAGAACAAACTGAACATATGATGTACGGTTTGAGTACTTTAATTATTTTGTATACAAAGGCGTAGACAGCCTTTCACTTAGGGGGCCAGGAGTTTATATAGAGGCAAAAAATGTTTTTAGTTACATTCTTTTTGTGTATATAAATAGAAATTTTTTGGTTTAAGAAAGTATAAGTTTTCTGGAATCCTTTACAACGATACCAATTCTTTAAAAATCGGCTTGTAGTTTTTTTGTTTAAAATATTTTTTTTGTGAAAAAAGTATTTTTTTGATTTCAAGTGTTTTTTCTCAAATTTTTATATACGAAGGGGGTTTAATCGACTTTACAACGATACCACTTTTTAAAAATCGGTTTTTAATTTTTTGTTTAAAATATTTTATTATAAAAAAAATTTATTTTTTTCCTTTAAGTGTTTTTTCTCAAATTTTGATATACGAAGTATACAAATACGCATATCAGAAGAAAGGAGGTTTGATTCCGTTTACAACGATAACAATTTTTTAAAAATCGGTTAGTAATTTTTTCGGTTAAATAATTATTTTTTTTTTAAGTATTTTTTTCTCTTAAATGTTTTTTCTAAAATTTTTACATACGAAGTATACAAATATGCTTATTAGAAGAAAGGGGGTTTAATCATGTTTACAACGATACCAATTTTTAAAAATCAGTTCAAAATTGTTTGAAATATAAGGTTTTTAATTTTTAGAAGACCCGACCTTATAGCACCTGTAATATAAGTTTGCATAAAATAAGGTTATGTACCATTTAAATAAGAGCAATAGACGGACTACGTCTATATTTTTAGTTATTTACATACAAATAATAATAAAAATAAATTTTTTACCAAAGGCCCTATTTCGAACTTCGATTTCGGAGGCTAACTTCGACCAACGGAGATTTTTTTTTTACCTATGAGTCAATTTCTTAAATTAAATTTAAAAAAAATGGTTTGGTGCAATACCCCGCCGAGTGCTGTACAGTGTAATGATTCCAGTATCTTCATTTATGAGTATTGTAACTATCAATACCTTATGAAGAGAAGTGTAGAATTTTTTTTATCTAAAACTAATAAAGGTAGAAGGACGAAATTCTAGGATGTGGTAGTTTACATATTAGTCCTTGATATATACTTTTTTTAAAAATGAATATTGGAAATTTCCAAGGATATTCAAGGATAAAGTTTTAAAAGCAACATTTTCAATACTTATTCGTCCAGGTGCCCCAAAAAATTATTATTATTTTTTTAATTCTACAGAATTTTTCCTTTTAGTTGATACTCATATTGTTACTCTACATTGCACCAAATCTTTTAAATAGTTTTTTTATTCAATCATATCCCAGAAATTTCAAAGTCCTTTAAAAAAATCCTGACGTCAGAGAGAAAAATTAAAAACGCAGTTTTACTATGTTTATTTGGCTCCTAGTTTTGTGAATATATTGATTTTTTCGTGATTTTTTTTTTTAATTTTGGTTTTTGTTGCACGGTGTTATGTTTGTAAGCTCATCCATGCTCATACCTACACGAACTCTCTTTCTCGTTCGCATGCTCCAGCATTAAGTGTCTGCTGAATTTTGTAAATTTAAATTTTTTCATCTAAGCAAATATACATACTTAAATTGCCATAATTAATTATTCACTTCTTTGGGAGTTTGCTTAAGCTCACCTTACGTTCGCCTTTATTGTTTTGCGAAAATACATAATTTTGTTTTTTTTTTTAATTGATTGCCATTTCCAGTGTTGGCCATTTTAAGCAGAGAATTCATTAATTTATTCCTTTATTTGTTGTTTTCACTTACTTATTGGTTTCGTTTGGGTTTTGCAAGACCTACGATTTACGGATTTGTTTTTGCTTTCGCAAATTACACTGCCGTGTCTGCTAAATGTTCTCGGCTGTCTGTTTTATTCTTGTTAGGTTTTCATTATGTAATTTTGGGTTTTGTGTACATACTACAGATGGTAGCGCTGCTTGGTAAATACCGTTAAAATATTAGCTTTTTATAATATTTTACTAAATTCTAGACTAGTCTAGTATTTATGTACTAAATTTTTCTTATTTTTATAAAAATATTGTTCATTCATCAGCATAAACCACTTGAACCAATTTTTTTAATTTCAGACAGAACTCAGAGAAACTCAAAAGATTTTTATCGAAATTTTCAACTTTTCCATTCGGCTTCATAGGAAAAAAAATTAATTCTGAAAATTGCATATGACGATTGATAAAATTAAAATCCAAAGATACAAATAAAGCAAATTTTAGCCGTTAAATATATATATATTTTTTTATTATAAAGATTATAACCGTTACGGTTCCTAGAAAAAAACAGTTGAGAATGCGTCGATATGAAAATAATGTACTATTTACGATCTCATATCAAGTGCTGAAGTACCCAACATCAATCGAGTGTGGCTCTCTTTTGCCAGCCTATTGAGCCTAACCTGCCAATCTTATATTGAACTGGCACTTGTGGCGGGAGACAGTCGATACACGTGACTCTCCTATCTTAGCCCTTTAAATCAATAATGAGTAACCCTCACATTGAGTATTGAAATCTTCTAGCTGTTATGTACATAGTGTAAGTTGATATAGCAATTCGTTATTATCAGCTCCAAAAACTAAGCGCTGTAAGGGTAATTTCATTACATTTGTAGCCATGTGTACATGTGGTAAAAGTGCTTCAATCGTTGCCCTGCCACTTTTGTCAACAAAGAACTTTCTAAACTATCTGTTGATAAGAATAATGATTTTGCTTTTGATTTGCACATCAATTGTAAGTCCAAATACTCTTTAACGGCAAGTCGATAGATAATTTAGCTCGACGTAAGTGAGTGTACGCGTAGTATAAGTAGCAATCTGTATGATTGTAGGTCATGGTGACAATAGAATACATATAGGTTTTTTCAGCAGGTTTTTCATGTATAAACGCTTGCATGGGTGGGTTGAAAAAATGCATACAAGTTTACTACTAACTGCATGCAATTACGTTGTTTGAAAACAAAATGTATTTGTGCATATGTAAAGGGTTATCCATTTTGTGTTTCCGAAAGTAAACGTTTCTATACGAAAAAAATTCGAACTGATTTTTTTATGAATATTTTTATCCATTATAAAGGTTAGACATTGGTAAGTATGTACACATGTACATACATTGTTTTTTTATTTATTATTATTTTTTTTGTACATGCCGGTTTCCAAACCGGTTTCCACCGGTATTTTTCCAGTATCGAATAAACCGGATTTTTTATCGAAAAAGTCAGTTTTCTTTCATTTCAAAAGCAACTTGACTTCTCAATCAAAATTTTTAGTTTTTAGAAGTTACCAAGGCTTTCCCCAGATTAAGGCAACCCCTAAATGGAGAGATGTACACTTTTACTCCAGCTCCAAAGAAGTACACTCGGAGGTTTGCCTTTTCTTTGATGTTTCTGGGACCAAAAATTGAACCATGGACCTCCCGAGTAGTAGTAGGCATATCTAAGCACTGGGCTACGGCGGCAAGAGCGCTATTCAAATCCGAAAATAGTCAATAAAAACGCCATAAACTATTAAAAAAAAGTTAAAATAAGACCAAATCTGAATTTTTTATTGATTTTCGTTTTCATTTTGATTAAAAAAAAATATATTTAAACTTTCATATTTTACTTTGCTCTTTTCTAAATAAAAGCTATCTTTTTTACAAGCTTTTATTTAACTTGCTCTGTATGTATGTATGTATATATGTTTGTATGTACGTATGGTTTTTAGGGGCAAATCCTGCAATCAATTTTGGCCCGATGGCCTAGAGACGTGAAACTTCACAGTTGGCTCAGAACCTGCTGACAATGCAATACGAAAGATGAATTAATCCGATAGATGGCGCAGGAGTCGGGATATTTGAGAAACCCGTATTTATGCCTGAAAGGTCTGAATTTCCCAATTTGTCTGCTGAAAAGTTAAAAGAAGCAACAAAATTGTAAACTGCCTTTTGTTTCCGCTCTTTATTGAGTTCTCCACTCGAAAGAGTAAATAGTTCACTACTTATAGTATCAAGAATACCTACTAAAAATACCGTTTTCTCCAGAAATCGCGAAAAATCTCAACACGAAATTGACGAATTAAAAGAAAAACTTATTTTGTACATTTTTACTAGCCAAAATTTAAAAAAATTCCAAATTTCATGAAAAGAGTGTGTTAAAGATTATGTCAGAAGTAACTTCATATGTATTTTTCTCAAAAAAAAAATAAAATAAAGGTAAATAAATGAAAAGCACCAAAGGTACTTCCTTTTTCTTTATTTTCTATATAAGGGTTAATTTTTTAGATGTTTACTTACATAAATATGTTAGTTCGAGTATAGTTAAAAAGCAACAGTTTTCTTTATCAAAATGTCGGGGACAAAAAGTTTATCTTTGTAAGTACGAAAAACGACTTTTTGCCCAAAGTGCAGTTGTGTGGAATTCAGCATCGTCTTTTGTGCCGTAAAACAGTTGGAATTTTTGCGAATATCGACAATTCGATTTCTGGTATTTGGCCGTACTTGCATTTACAGTAGCGACGTTTTTTTTTTGCATGTGTAGTTGGACGAACTTGTGCACCATAATCTCCACTTAAAGCACGAAAGTTTGACCAAGTATTTTAATAGGTTTGAAAAATTTCAACGCGTTGTGCGTTGATTAGGTAATCTATTTTCACAAGCTCTAGACTATTAAAAAAAAATACACGTTTCATTTGATTCATTTGACAGCTAAGTTTGACGTCAGTCATTACCACCCTTCAGTTGGGTATTTGGAAAACGCCACTGTAAAAGAAAGAAATATAATACAATACTTAAAAGAGTACAAATGTTATTGAAATTTAAATGTTAAGTTTTGGTTTTAAAGCTTTAAATATGCATATGAATTTAAAATAATAACCAATTTTTATCTTTTGCTACGATTTTTTATTTTTTACTACGATTTATCTGGTATTTTGCTACGCAATCGGTTTCGTCAGATGCCAACCCTGGTTACAAGTATTGTTCGCGTTCTACAATGCTGCTACCATAGTTAGCAGTTTTGTTTAATTTGTTTATATTTACTGTTTTCGCATCGTAGTTCGACGAGTGTCATAAGTAGGTACGTAAACACTTACTGGCATTCATACTTACTTATACAGACGTACTGCTATCCACCTAAATCGGTATCTTATCAGTTGAAATGACGACAACAAAACAATAACAAAAACACACAACACTTTCTGAACATTCGAGTACTACTAAGTGCATAATCTTAACGCTAATAGCAGGTAATAATTGTCGTTCTTATCAGTTAAGTGCGAATATGTAAAGTATGTATGTATGTACGTAATTTTGTTGCTGTTAAAAGGTTTGTTGTCAACCAATGAAATAGTAAATCGGCGGGAATTAAATTAAAAATGAAAGTTACAATAATGCCAAATAATGCCAGACAACCCATTCCAGATGTTATATTTCACAAATTTTAGGTACCAAGTGTTGATACGAACTCACGTGCCGATAAGGGTTACTTACATGGTGTGATAATGCCATATACTATACTCATATCTGAATAAACAAAAAAAAAAAACGAATATACTAGTACTAAATTGTGAAAAATAGTTTATACAACACACTGCGTTGAGCATGGCTTTTTTCGGTTTGATATTAGTAAAAGTTGGTGCATAGTTTATTGCTAAGTCTCTCGCTTGTAATCCATGGAGAAAAGTGATATTTTGGGTATGTTTTTGGTCTTTCCGATCTTTCCCTTAGATGAAGAAGAGGGAATTTTGAATGCAAATAAATGCTGTAAAATATTGCAAAACCAGCATGATATTCTATCAATAAGTCGATTGTTTGATGAGCTGTCATCAGGCAGCATGCCATTCAATTGGTAGACGAATAAAACAATCATAGCTCTGTAGCGCTCGCCGTTAACGGTAACATTCGCGTCATTCTCATTTTTAGAGAAGTAAGCACCAACTATATCACCGGTCCATAAAGTACACTGCTTAGACAATGAATGTAATGGTGCCTCCGGTATTTCTCGTGTACTTAGTGCCAAATGCGAATTTTGTTCTTTTTGACATGACCATCGAACCAAAAATTTGCCTCTTTACTGAACATAATATTGCCATAATTGCGATATTGATGCATCTAATCTGGTCGTAGGCCGATATCTTTGGACGGTTTCCCGAATTGAATCATGAGAAATCGCAGAAAAATCTTCCCAAATCCAAAAAAATGCACCGGAAAAGTTCTGCGAAATGCCGAAAAGTTCATCAATATGACACAACAGCTTAAGAGTTCTGTAAACAGTCTGAAAATCCTGAAAAATTTCAATAAGTATCAATAGATCTTACAAAGTTCCGAAAAGTAGCTTATGATCCCAAACGTCCCAAATAGTAATCAAAACTTCAGAAAAGTGTCTATAGGTAACCAAAATCCCAAAGTAAGTCCCGAAATTCCGATAACTATAATTCAACAATTAGGGTAAAAACATCACTTATGGCGTTATCTTTTCTCGAAAAAATTTACACCTTATATGGCAACATTATCAGACTGCAAAATTTTAAAGAAAGATAACACAAAACTTGACAGCCCCGGCGCAGGGCAGAGTGAATGCAAAATTATTTCGAGAAAAGAAAACGCTATTCGTTTCCTCTAAAACTTCACCATTATTATTGTGAAATATATCGACCCCTTTTGCGTATCGTATGTTAAATTTTTTACAAAATTCACTTTTTGATGCATTTTTGTTCTTCAACCGATAGCTACCCCAAAAAATTACTGGACATTTTATCGTTTCTGACAATGCTTGCAAAATTATCGTATGCGCTAAGAAATTATAATGTGAAAACCTTTCTACAAAAAAAAAATCCTGCGTTTAGTTATATTTCAGAATAATGTCAGCAAATCTAAACTTAGTATTGGTGGTGCTAACCAAAGCAGAGAAAAGTACAAAAAACACTATCTTGTAAAATTTGGCTTTTGAAACATACGATAATTTTGCGCAAAGGTGTCGATATCATTACATACACAAATACAATACACAAAGGCCCTAACCAACAAATTTTTTATTTTGCAGGAGAAGCAAGAAACCTTAATATATATGTACAGTCAGTCAATAAAGTTAAAGTACCGCGAATTTTTTACAATACGGGCAACTATTTTTTAAATAGGACTTACCATTGAGTTTTGGGAAATTTTTTTGTTGAAGGTGTCGCACATTTTTTCCATATAAAAAAATTATCAAACATTCTTTTATACGGAGAAAATGAGCGACACCTTCAACAAAAAAATTGCTAAAAATCAATGGTAAGCTCTAGATCCCGGTAGTTTCGGCACCTAAAAAGGGCCGGGATCCCGGGATTAACATTCCTAATACATATACGTTTACAATTCAGTTCAATGCTCCCCCGAACGAGTGAATTTTCGCAAGAATATACATATAAAGTAGATACATATTTAGAAGCGAAAAAGGCAAACAACGTTTCTTGCCTACGCTGCGCCATTAGTGTGAGGACGTGGATACTAAAAACACTGGCGATCAAAAGTGAGTGTATGGTAATTTTTGCAAATATTTAACAGAAATCACCATGCACTCACTTTTAATCGCCAGTGTATATTCGAAGTCTACTTTGGACAAAAAATACGAAAAATATTTAGTTTCATATACATACATACATATATACATATGCAAATACATAAAAATCATAGGCATTTATTCATTATTTATTTATTTATTTTTTTTTTTTTTTTTTTTGTTTTTTTTTTGTTTTTTTTTTTTGATTGGATTTTCTCTCTTGTTGCTGACGTGGATAGTTTCAATTTGAGTGTCTGATAGCGCGTGTTATGATTTAAGCACATGCCAAGTTAATATATATATTTACATAACTACGCACATGTAAAAATACATACCTAAATACATTTGTTTGTATATATGTGTAGAAATCAGAGTGTCCAGATTGTTTAAAAAGAAAAGAGCCATTTCTGAAAAAAAAATCGCCCAATTTTTTGTTATAAAATTCATGAAATCGGCTTAGCAAATCTTTTGTTTTAAAAATGAGATCTTGTTACAACATAGTTTTTAAAACCAAAAACGAATATAATACCTTCAGGGTAATAATAAATAGCACAAATCATTTATATAACAGTAAAAAATATTTGTGTTAACACATTTTCCAATAGGATTGCGCAATTAATAAATTTATTATAACTCATATTAATTGATTAATCGCACAATCCGCTTTTAAGCGCTCGGCGCTAAAAATAAAATAAAAGCTATAATAAGACGAGATCAGCTATTTCCACAAATGAAATCGCAAATTTCACATTCAGCGAGAGTTGTCACAAATGGCGGTCTAAAATTGCAAATGTTCGATATGCTACAATAAAATCGATAACAATAAAGAGTGTTGCCACATCGAAACTAAAGCTCTAACTCCAAAACCTACTTTTCGCGAGTTTCGACGCTTTTACATGGTAGCGCACAAAGGCGGTAGCACCAAAGGCGATTTCCTAAAGTTTTACGGGCAAATATCCAAAAAAAAAAAAATCGGCAAATTAGCGCTAAATCGTCCAATCTGGACACTCTGGTAGGAATGTACAAATCTATTTATGTATGAATGTACGTATGTGTATTTAAATATCCATATGTAGATATTAATAACCGTAGGGATTTGTACCCTGCAGGAAAGCTACTATTAAAGTTCCCATGGGCGTATGCAGGTACGGGCTGAGGGGGGCGCAAGAACCAATATAAATTACTTTGTAGGGCTCGGTGCAACTCAATCGTTAAAATAACATAATATAATTTTTAAGCAACAACAAAACCAAATTCAATTCTCATGTAAAACTTTAAGATTACCGTTAATTTATCCATGATCCAATGATCGGATCTAAACCAAATTAGTACGGTACCTGCCCTGAGGCACCAGATAAAGAAATATCGAAATCGGTTAATGTGGTCCAAACTTGTGCGGTAACATACATAAAAGAATATATTCCGATGAATTGATAACCTCCTCCTTTTTTTGAAGTCGGTTAAAAAGAGAAAAATTAATACATTTTTAATAGCTATATTTTAACATTTCTAATAAAAAAATCTCAGCCCCCCCCCCCCTAAATTATGCTCTGCGTACGTACGCCCATGACACTTCCCAATTGAAATGCTACTGCCAATTTTTTGCGAAAAATTCAATTTTTTTATGTAGAAATTAAAAATACGTATTTTCCACAAAAAGATCGAGCAACAAAAAAATAATAATTGCCATCATTTTATTTCTTAAGTGTTTGGCCGAGCTTCCATAATTTCTCTCCTTATGTTGTCACACAAATGGAGAGAACTACAGTTTTACGTCGAATGACAAATGTATTTTATAGGAAACTTTTATTGTGACGTGCTCGGACCAGGCGTCGAACCTTGGTCCTACTACCACATTAAGCAAAAACAAGTTACAGATAACGTTAGACAACCTGAATGAAGCTACATATCTTTACCTTAATTCACAAAGGCCCTATCCAAATTTTTTTTTTTATTTTATAGGAGAATATCAAAAACAGGTAAGTCTTTTTAAAAAGTTACATGTAACTCCGTTGTTTTTGGTACTTATAATAATAATAATAATAGATTGGCGCTTACACATATGTTAGTGTTTGGCCGAGCTTCTCCTCCGACTTGTGGCGTGCGCCTTGATGTTGTCACACAAAGCGGAGGGACCTACAGTTTTACGCCGACTCCGAACGGCGATTGTATTTTTATGAGAAGCTGTTTTTCATGGCAGAAATACACTCGGGGGTTTGCCATTGCCTGCCGAGGGACGACCGCTGTTAAGAAAAAACCTTTTTCTATATTTTTTGGGATGTTGCTTTGACCAGGGCTTGAACCCAGGTGCTGATGTGTGAAAGCGCGCACTGCTCACCACTACACCACAGCGGCCGTACTTACACTTAAAAAAAAAATTAATTAAAGGATTATTTTAAGAAATCCTACCATAATCTGCGAGAACTCAGTTTCGAAATAAGTGTTGGTTAGGGTCTATGTGAATTAAGATAACGATATACTCAATTACATAGATCAGAGTATTATCTTACGTGTGAAAAGAAATTTTTCTTTATATCATCTTCGATAATCGCTCGCATTATTTTTTTTTAAACTACTACAGTGAGACCCCTAACCCGCGTAAGTTACCAAAATTTTTGGGCACCGTGAATTCTTTAAGGTAATCTGAAGAAAATCCCTCTTTTAAGTACCTCCTGGCTTATATACACAAACCGCCTAAGTACCTAGATTTTTCGTACCCCATTTAACATTTTACTTATAAATTTTACCTTTTAAGTGCTCTTAATTTGTTTTAAATATTTACATATTTTGAAATTCAGTGGCAGCGCTACACACCTTCGGCAAAAAATTCTAAAAAATCAACGGTGATTTGTAACCACTTTAAACTTTCACATTATTACAATCAAATTTAATGGGCTATAAAAAGCACTATACATATAACACTTTTGAGAAAAAAGTTTGAAATTTTGATGATTTTTTTTCGGTTTACAAAAAATTATAAGCTTAGATTTATATGGTATGTGTTATGGAATGGACTATATTTTAATTGAAAAATCTAAAAATTGATTCCTAGACATGACATGTCCAACAGTGTTTGTATGTATGTATAATCAATGTCTTTAAAAATTTAAATTTTTTTATTACAGAACATTGCTATATATATTTTTTTATTAAAGTTTTTCTTTATGTGTTTCAATAATGCTACGATCTTGGTTTTAATCTAGGTGTACTGCATTAAATGTTAATTACATCAATAATTATGTTCTTTTAAGTACCCAAGCCGCCTAAGTACCTAAACCAGCTAACATTTTTCGTGAGGTACTTAA
Source organism: Rhagoletis pomonella (assembly GCF_013731165.1). Lineage (NCBI taxonomy): Eukaryota > Metazoa > Arthropoda > Insecta > Diptera > Tephritidae > Rhagoletis > Rhagoletis pomonella. The sequence goes on along the minus strand of NW_023458556.1, from coordinate 52,605,334 downwards.
GCGGGTTTTACTGTAGCTAAAATTTTCTGCAAGGTGTGCGTACGTATGGTTGTACTATGTCAGTATTTGCTGGTGGGACAGCACGTGCTTATGACGTGTTGGCGATGGAATTTTTTAAAGCGAAATGCCTATGTATATGAATGAGTATTTGTGTTTATATAGCTACAAACTAAATCCATTTCGATCTTTGAGGTATGTATTTTCTTTGATCGTCTTGGCCTTTTCGCCGCTTATTGATCTTCTCCAGAGTTTTTAAATAATTTCGCTTCATTTTTGTTGTTATTATCTACATTTGTTGTAGCTATTGTTGTTGCTATCTTTGTAGCTGTAGTTTTTTGTAGTTATTGTGTACCTACATATGTATGTGTTTTCTATCGTATAGTCTGCATATCGCGCACTTTTTACACAGGTGTTGACAGGCATGTTGTCTGAGTGTTGTTTTCTGCACGCGTTGTTTTGTGCCTGGTTCCGGCAAAAAAGGCGGGATTCATCGTTCTGGTTCAGAACTTTTCTACCACGTTGTTGTAGTTGTGTTTCGCTCTCTGCGACAGCAAATGAGAAAAGTTCTGAACGCTTTTGAGTTGCTATCTCAACTTCAACTTTACCTGTCATTTTAGATACTTAGCATAGTATACATACATATTTAAAAAGCCAAAATCAAATTTGTTTGTAGTTTGAAAAAACCTGCCTACTTTACAAATAATACGGAATTAACTAAGAGTTCTAGGTGTATTGGGAGGAAGTAATAAAACAAAAATACTTTTAAAGCGCTGCGAAGCACGCCGAGTATTTGCTAGTTGAAGATATTTCAAAGATTTCTCAAATGTCTTTCATTTGACACCTATGTTGTAATATTTATTGAAATAAACGTTTCAAACAGGTGGCAACCGTCAAAATATGTTCGGCGACAAACTTTCCTAAACCTTTCTACTTTAGTACTCATAGATATTGTAATATTTACCTTATCTTATCATTCCTTACCTTATCTTATCATTCCTCCTCGAAATGCGCGGTCTTTTCGTCGTTCTTTTGACATCCGTATTGTAATATTTACTTTCTCTTATCAATTTACGTTGACTGCAATTTTTAAGCAGGTGGCATCTCTAAATTTTTTCCTTTTGAAACCATCCGGGTATTACAGCGAACAAAAAAAAAAAAGTCTTAATCGTTTTTGAATTTAAGCGAGACTAACTGAGAGCAATTACTTGTTGGACTACTGCCATGGCCACCAGCCTTTTAAAAAACATTTTTTCTTAAAACCGGATAATATCTAAAATATCTGCCTCCTAATGCAGCGGGCGTAAAAGTTTACCAATTTACAAGTTTCAACATCCGGAATGTTTTAGGAGGGTTGCCACGTGTTTATAAAGTTACATTCAAATAATTCAATAAGTTAATGAATTTTAAACAAATGGGTATCAATCGAAATGGGTTTGATAAGGCTTTATTCCGGATCTTTATATAGGAGGGTTGCCATTTGGTCGAAATATGTACAGGGATATGTATTATTTCAGTCTCTTCGGTTTTATTAATCTTTGTATTCTTGACTTGTGTGGTTGTTGCAACAGCATACAATTTCCCCAGAGTTTATATATATGTAAGTGTGTGTCTTTCGGCTTTCCGGTTACGTATATTCGACTGTTATACATATACATATGAGCACTTCCACCGAATGGTCATTCAGGACTGAGAACTAAAATGACTAATCAGTTGAATGGGTGCTATAATTTATATATATATATACATTATAAAAATACACTCGCTTACCACATTTCATTCAGATATCTAGAAAACTGAGGACTAAATTGCGTTCAAACAGACAGACAGATGGACGTGGCTAAAAACCAAATTTATAATATCATTTCATGGTCATGAAAGGCATAAGAAAATTATGGAAAAATCGTACGGTCGCGACCCGTACATTCGCGACCGGTATTTAAGCTTATAAATAAAAAAAACTAATAGAGATATTTCAAAGCGGAATTAGCGGAAATTTAAAAATTTACACAAACAGTTTTCGGCTTAGAAATAGAAAACTTGTTACTTCACATGTATGAGCGCCTGGTATTGAGAAATGAAAATATCAATTTGACAATAAAAACTGGTCATAAAGACAGGTCGCGGGAAAATGGACACATTTTTGGTTATTTAAAAAATTTACATAGTATGTATGTACATAAATCATGTATATGTATGAAAAATTAGAACTATTGTGCAAACATTGAAGCGTCCGGCGAGAAATGTAAAACAATATTTTAAGAATATACTGGAATAAAAAGAAAATGTGTGTCTTTTCTTAACATTATGTTAAATGCTAAAATTTTAAAAGATAAAACTTCATAAGTATTCCTATACTTCCTATGAAGTTTTCAAATACTACTGAATGCAATCAACTTACTCAACTACTCTGGAAAAGCGGAACAGTGTTTCATGTAGCAGAGCTCTGTTGAGTAACATTGCTCAGTTCCTTAAATTTATGATGTTCTCTTTTTCTGTTCCTATCTTTTTAAGTACTCTAAAATATATGTTCCATTTACTCATGTACACATGTGAAGAGTATTTCTGCTGGTATGTTTGCAGTGCTTTAATATACAATAAATATTTTCTAGACTCACAAATATAATTCTTATATGTACATCAAATCATAACTGAGCATGATTGCAATTGCGTCCAAAATCTTATGTAATATAAAAAAACGCTTATTGATAAAACAAACAAAACTAATCGCTTCCATTCAATGCAAAACAAAAATACATTTTAACATCACTGCTGCTCTGCCAAAATCAAACAATACAAAATAACACACCCCCTTCGATGTTCGCTTGCCCAACAACCGCCCATCAGATCAACACCTAGTAAGAAATTGCCATTTATCAACTCAATCGACGATGAAGAAGACTGCTTTGAAGATTTTTGTACTGATGACTCGAATGACTACTACCGCCAGCGCTTGAACTCAGATTCGAATAGTCAACAATCGAACATGGGCAACAGTCATAATAATCAGCAGACACAACAACAACAATACTCCGAGGATGAGCAGTCGCGCATCGTCGGCACCAACGCCAAGAGAAAGAAGCTCGAAAGCTTTGTGGAACTAGACAATGATGATGCATGCAGTGAGGATGTCTTCATACGGAAAATCGCTAGCGCCAGCAATATGGAAACAACTATTGAAGTGCCGCCGCCGCCGCAGCCGCCGCCAAAGTTAATGCTCGAATCCATAGCGGTACCAACAAAGTAAGAGAATTTTGTTTGCTTTGACTAATTTGATTCAGCTCAAAAAAAGTGCACTGCTACTTGCAAATACACAGATTCTACTTAAAAAAAAAAATATTTTAAATGTGTATTCCAAAGCGCAAATATCAAATCTTTAATATGTATGTATGTACATATCTTCTACACTAACAATTTTCCTGTTTTGTAAATGCGTTGTGTTTCTATTAAATGTTTCTAAACCAAAATAGTTTATCCTGCTTTATGTAGTATATACCCTTAGGTGTATGTACATATGTATGCATGTGTGTATATATGTGCAATCAAAAGGCAGTACGCTCTAATATGACATATAAGTATGTAATATGTAAGTTTACCTCTGCATATGTACAAGAACACACGCATACTCGAGTCCAGTGCCGGCCAAACAAATATCAAAACACCTGCATAACATCGTGCTTACACAACATCGATCGTTAGCGTTGATGTGAAAATGCGAAAATAAAACTGCACAATGTGCACGTTTTGGCCGGCACTGCTCTAGTCATTTCCATTTCATGTCCATCCTACTTACTATATAATAATTTGCACATTTTGAAAAAACTTGTATACGAATATTTATATTTCTCTCTTTTTGTGTTTTTTTCTTTTACAGATTTATACCCACAGGACCACGTAGCATGACACGCGTGGCTCACAAACGCCAGCCATCAGTACCGCAAAACACAGTGGTGACTTCGTCGAACGGGCGTGTGCAGTTGGAAATTGTTTCTCAACCTGAGCAACAGCATCGTGCGCGGTAAATTTTTCATCAGCATGAAACTGCAGTTGGTTTCATTAACAATTTTTCTTTTTTATTATGCTTTCAGTTACCAGACAGAGGGCAGCCGTGGCGCTGTTAAGGATCGCAGTGGCAACGGTTTTCCCATAGTCCGCCTCATGGGCTACAATAAGCCCGCAGTTTTACAAGTTTTCATCGGCACAGATATTGGTCGCGTCGCACCGCACATGTTCTATCAAGCCTGCAAGGTGGCAGGCAAAAATTCTACGCAGTGTAATGAGAAGAAAGTGGATGGCACCATGGTTATAGAAATCGATTTCAAACCGGAAACGGATATGACTATTACTTGCGATTGCGTTGGCATACTCAAGGTTCGTGTTCATAAAGCAATAGTTGTGATAGCGTGTTTAATTTTACTACTTCTATTTTTTCAACTATTCAGGAACGCAACGTCGACGTGGAACATCGTTTTCCAGATCATTTGGCGCAGAAGAATAAAAAGAAATCAACCCGTTGCCGCATGGTGTTCCGTACACAATTGGCACATGATGATGGCACTGCGGAAATGTTGCAAGTCTGTTCGAATCCAATTATCTGCAGTAAGTATTAATTGTATAATACAAATTAAATTTAGGCTTAAATCACTTAAGGCAGTGTCACACGATTGGCGCATGTGCACAGATTTGTACATTGTTTGTATTGGGCTATTGGTACAAAAAAAAAAAAATAAAATTGGAGCGACAATTGTTTTTGTAGTCACACGATTGGTACAATACAACGATTTTCTATTGGAAAATTTTAACAATTTAACAAATTGTTTTTCGTGATTGGGAAAAGGAAAAATATTTGTGCATTCACACGATTGGGATACGATTTGCACTAAATTTTGGCCAAATGCCCTATCGTGTGACACTGCCTTTAAGAACAGACAGCGCTGTGAGGTCTGCATCAGCATCGCCCAGCGCACAACAATCACCTTAGCATTTTGCCCTAGGAGTTAGATAGTTTCATAAGCGTAGAAAAACTAAAAAGTCAAAAAACAAATCGAAGTGGTTACACAAATATTTGTAAATGTCAACACCTACTCAACCACCGTACTATGTATGACGGGCCAACGCTAACTCCAAGCAAAGGTATAGCATAGAAAGTCGTAGAATGTAAAAATCTACGGGTCGTTTACTGATAAACCCAAGTTTATGGAACAGTGTTGGCGGCCCTTGAAAAACTTGATATGCAAGCATCATTTGCTCTCGACAACACGGACACCCTAACGGAGCAATCCTTTTTACCATTTGGACGAAAGAGATCAGGCTACAATTAGGTATTAACCCAAAAATTCTTCGACAGCCTGCACACTTTTTTGGCGCACACACCGTAATTTTCAGAAAAGTAAAGATCCGCAACAACTTGCGGCAAAGATACAAAAACGTTTAGTAGCAACATACATTCAAGGCAATTGGCCGGTTGGTTCTAAACTATACAGCAGAACATCATGCTCGACAAGCAGTTTATGATGGAGTGCTATAGACTCGAGCCGGAACCTTCAGCGCCATTTTACCTTTAGAAAATAAGGTATGCAAAAATTAAATAGTCCCATTAGAAAGCTATCATTCAATAATGTTGTTGTCCATTTAAATTCAAATAAACTTTTACACAGTTTAAGGGAGGATTTTAAAAAAAACCTCTCCTGTAAAATTTACCTTTTGTCGCTTACGATAAAATTGCAAAAGGGGTCGATATAAGTTTGACAACACAAAGATTGTAACGACAAAAAATTATCCATCACTCAAAAATTGAGAGAGCAAGCGTTCATTTTGTGCGCGAAAAATTTTAGCCAGCGAAAATTATCCATCACGAAAACATATGATCTGAAAACATATGGTTGCAATTTTGTAAACAAACAAAATTGAATTTTTCGAGTTTTGGTATTTACATACATACATATGTGCTTTTTGGCTGCCTGTTATGTGACTTTATGATAGTGCTAACTAGTTTTTACTTCCAGAAATGTTCCTGGCGAATATTGAACTTTCACTTTCCTTTTCTCTTCCATGGAGGCAACATAAATTTCAGTTTGTTTACAAATAAAACATAAACAAAATCAGCTGGTGTGCATTCTTCCTATTTTGACAAGTGAGGGCTAATTTTCTCTTCGTTTACTT
>NW_023458556.1:52590162-52599165 GCF_013731165.1 Rhagoletis pomonella | reverse complement strand
TTTTTTCCGCTCTTTGGGAGTGAATTTTCGCTTACGCTTTTGATTTCGATTGTTGGCTGGTCTTGGCTAATTTTGTTATCGAACACAACTATATTCAAACACATTTTTCACCAAAACAAATATTGTTTATTAATTTCATATTAAAACAATGACACTTTAACGCCAAATTCGTTGGAAAAAATTGGATACGGATGAAGGTTAAATTTAAATGCCCAAACTTTATTACCCAGAGGCTCAGTGCTGAACCTTTTTTTTGTGCTGATTGCGATCACAACCGCACTTCAGCTTCAGCTCATACTTGTGGAACATACATATAACATTCTCAATAATAATTTATCTTCTGCCTTCTTCCAGCACAACCACCTGGCATACCAGAGATTTGCAAAAAGTCACTTAACTCATGCCCCGTCGACGGTGGCCTCGAACTTTTCATTATCGGCAAAAACTTTCTCAAAGATACGCATGTTTTGTTTCAAGAAACCTTCGAGAATGGACCGCCAAGTGATGCTGCAACAGAGCTAGCCGTACGCCAGCATTTAGGTGGCGCTTTATGGGAACAAACAGTGCTACCTGATAAGGAATATTTGCAACAAGTAAGATATGCAGTGGCTTTGTGGAGATATCGCATGAATATTAACGACTAATTTACTTTTTTTTTCAGACGCACCTTATATGTGTTGTACCGCCTTACATTCATCAGAATATACTCAAGCCGATTACTGTGCAGTTGGTAATTATTTCCAGTGGCAAAAAGAGTGAGCCTCACACATTCGTTTACACGCCGAAGGGCAGTTATTCGACCTTGGCAGCTGCTACGACACTAAGTACTGGCTTACATAGTAGCTTATCAGTGGCACAAGGTATTTATTTGTTTATTTTACATTTAGATTTTAAAATGAAAATTTATTTAAAAAGAAAAAACCGAAGTTCAAATTAAAGCTTAGTAAAGTCGCAAGCTTTTTAGGGCAACGAGAGAATGTATTAAGCGAAAAGGCAAATTGGTAGGTCAGGTAGGCTAGCAGGTAGGCAGAATGTAGAAAGCATTTTTTTTTGAATAGACAATAGAGCGACAAAAAATTGCAAGTCAATAAAGTTTATTTTAGCATTAACATTAGTAAAACTTCACTGGCGCATACCGAACTATATGCATATTAGGTAATATTTATTTCGTTTTGAATGCTAGGTTAGTGATGCAGATAGTAGAAACTAAGGGCAGTATGCAAAGAAGTAGATACTTATTTAAAAAGAAAACAGTTGTCACAACCTAACCGTTGCAGTACAGAGCTGATAATAGCAGCTTAATTTTTTTTTAGGTAGCGTAAAATTTACTGCGATATTTCATGAATACATATATGGCAATAATTTTTATCGCTTACATATTTAATTTGTAATTTTAGAAACAAAAAATCAGAATCTCTTTTTAGGTGAAAGCGGATTTTTTAATATGTATTATTAAATTCTTATATTTTCGAATAGCAAGTTTTGAAACGTAAAAGAAAAAGGTAATACCTAGAACTGCAATAGACGCAAAATCTTGAAGAATCATTATTAATACAGTCATGTGAAGAAAATTAAGACCGCAAAAAAGGATATCTTTATATCGACTGCTATGCATCTGCACCTAATCCACAGCCTTGAAGACATTAAATAATTTTTTTGGGTAATTTAAATACTAGACATTAATTTATGGCTATTCAAAAGACGCCATCATTTTTGGTAATTTGAAAAGTTAATTTTAAGTGGATAAAACCTTTTGCCTTTGAAAATGTAATATAAAATATCTACACTAAAAAGTAGACAATGGGTATTGAACTGTAAAAAGTGGAAATGTGAACGGGTTCATTTAAATGAATGTCACCTTTTTACCATAATTTTGCTGCTCGATATTTTTTCCGCTTTCAAATGCAAAAGATTATACCCACTTTTCCCCATTAATTTTAAATGTCCAAATGCAACAAAAATGTATGTCCAATTTTTTAAATGAAAAAAAAAAATGTATGCCCAGTTTTATAATACATTTGAAGCATACATACATATGTACGCCAATGAAAATAGTTGTGGTTAAATCGATTGATCTACTATAAATTGATTCCATCTACCAATTTTTCTCGCATTTTTTAACTTTTGCTATAAAGTTGTGGTTCTAAGAGTTTTGAGATTTTTAAGCTGGCTGTTGAAAACTTTCTTGTTAGCTATATCCTTCATCTTTTACACATGACTATATTATTGTTATTATACACACATTTGCAAAACACAAAAAATTAATATCTCAAAAAACCCTCAACTTGAAATATCGCATAAATTTTACTTAATTTCTAAGTGCGACGACGAAAATTAATTTTAAGTGCGCAAACTATATAATAGTAAAATTACTATTTACATATTTTAAAAATTAAGTAACAACAAAACAATCTGCGATTCCGTCAAGAAGCTTTTGCAAAAAAAAATAAAAATAGTTATACACTTTTATTTTCCGGATTTTCCACGTACATACATATCTTCCGCTGAGGACATGCTATATGTAAACTACCACAGAAGCAACTTCAAAGCTAACCAAAGCAAGCAACGCAGTGCAGAAGAAAGAAAAAAAATATTTTTTTTTTAAGTTTCTCTACAACTTTAAATCACTGCTACAACGTCAACGCAGCAGGCCGCCACCGCCATCGCCGAATTTAATCCAGACAACTTTGAGGTGTGATTGTGATTGGATTCGTTAATAAATGTCTTGTACTTCATATATATATATATATATATATATATTTGTGTAGGAGCCGTTTTATTGCCGATTCCATATAATCAGCCTCATTGCGTACGTCGTAAATTAGAGTAAAACGCACGACTCGACATCATTGGCAGTGACTATAGTCGTGCTGAAATAAGTAGACGACGAAAACTGTCGAAAACTATCCAGTGCTGCCAAGTTTTCCCATTTTAGTACACTAGTCGAATCGAATTTTTAGGCAATGCCATGTACTTTTCGATACGACTCCACTCTCGGAAAACGACTTCCACTCAACACGACACACGCAATGAGGCTGAATATTCTTTTCGTTAAAAGTAGCGGTTGGTTTAATATTTTCTTTGTTAGTTTCGGTAGTCGGTAGTCGTTTTACTCAAGTATCGAATTCCTTGATTTTGTTATGTTGCACAATCGGAAAACTGTATTTTGCTAACGGTTGAGAAAAAGCCGAAGTGCTGTTCACTCTCCAACGGAGTTTGCTGGTGTGCATGATTGGCGATTGAATGAATGGATCAGCAGAGTTTTCTTGGTTACATTTGGCATGCGGTAGACCGCCAACTATACAGCATCTAAAAAATTACAAAAAAAAAAAACCATTACATTTTATTTTTTATTCTACACCCCAAATTTATAATGACTTCACAGCAGTCAGCTAGATGAGCCTTTAAAACAACTACCAGCTCAGTTTCCGACAACTACTTGATTTGCAGTTGATAACATCTGTAGCTCTGTTTAAAAAGTATACAACTTGAAAATTTAGAAGAAAACAACGCTAACAAATTGGATATTCAATGAACGAAGGCTTCATTTTTCAACAAGCAAAAACGTCGATAATTAAACTTTATTTACATACATACATATATATGTATGTATTTTGAAAATAAGACCTGCATTTTATTTGATAGGCAGCTTTTCAACGTATGTTTATACAGTACATACTCGGTTTTTACTTGATTGCTTTTGTGATTAGGATGTGTAATCACAAAAAAAAAAGATAAATACTATTCCAAAATGTCACGAGATCAAAAACGTTAAACCTTGAAAATATGGTTAAACGGATTAAAGAGTGTATGTCACAAAAAAAGTCCTCTGTGTTCTAAATATTTGAGGCCTAAAGAAAAAAATAAAGAATATTTAAAAAAAAAAACTTACAATAAAAACAATAATCAGCAAATCACAAATAATGAGCTAAGTCATTAACTCATCAACAGGATTTTGTTCAACACTAATCACAAAATATTTTTACTTTATTTTCCCCTTCTCTTAGCAATTTAGGTAAAATTGTGGTTGATATCAAATGAATTCAAAAGCGATATTCTATTCATACCTATAATGAGAATGCATAATAGTACTTCAAGCTGTTTCAATGTTGACAATTGCAAATGTTGCGCGCGTCGAACGATGCCATAACCATAAACCAAACAAAAAAACAAAAACTTCGTTACTTTGCAAATGCACAAATGCGAAACACTTGAACGCCTTGAATGAAATATACGCGTAAACCTAGAATAAAAAAAAAAAACAAATCAAAATCCAAAACATAAAATATTTAATTGTAAAAGAGATCTAACGAAAGAACGGCTCTGTAGTCAGTCGCGCTGTTTATGTTGCTGTTGCGGTCGTCAAAGTGACTTTTTCTCCAACACATATTGCCGCCTGCACCAACTGCATACATAACCAACATACAGACACTATTTGTTGCAACGGGATGCATGCTTGCAGTTGTGGTCGTTAAGAGAAATGCTGAAGTGGCTAGGAAGGAAGTTGCACCTCCTATTGCACAAGCTAAGCGAACTATTTAAAACGCAAGCAAAGGAATAGACAACATGTACACTTATGGACAAAAATAAAACAAAAAAAAAGTAGAATCATGTAAAGGGAAACGAGAAGGAGTCATACTATATTCAGCCTACCAACATTTCATTGCCATCCGCGTTACACCACTTCACTTCACAAGTTGTAGCTGCCTGCTGTGCCGCCAAAAGCCGTCACCATCCACCCAGCAAGTTTCGTCTAAACAGGTCTCGTCTCGTCTCGCCTTGCCTAGCTCATCTCGTTACACCTGCTGCATCTGCTTCATCAACTGTACATTAGGGTACTGGTTTATAGAACAAAACAAACAATATTTCAAACAAAATTTTTTCCTAAAGCCATTTTTTTACTTCATTATTTTCTTAAACTAGAATACATAACTTAGTATTCGAATCTGTCTTTTTTTAATATATTTAAGCCACTTGTCTCCTAAATAGTACATACTAAAATACCCTACTTGCATATTATTGTTACTCTAATAGAAACATACTACTCACTCCTTTTTTTGTAATATCTTTTTCACAAATTCATATTTTACCATTGCAGTTTCTTTTTTTGCGCGTTAAAATTTTAATTTCAAAGCAATTGTTATAGAATCATACTATAGTACATCATTGAGAGCATTCATTTATAATTTAACAACTCTTTCCAATTAAATTTTGGTATTACAAAATATAAAAAAAAAACTATAATTTCTAAAGCCAAAGATTTTAAATGGCAAAATATTATGCCATTCAAAAAATGCCAAGCGTAAAAGCATTTAATTGTTATTTTTATTTACGCTATGATGAAAGTTGCTTAATGCTATTTTTGTCATCTAAAGCCTAGTGGAAATCTGGCATAACCGTTGAAAAAATTGAGAAAAAGTTTAAGAAATTTGTATTTACTGTAAAAGTTCAAATTAGAAATTTTTGAAATGAAACACAAAATTATTATGTAAATATCGAGCCCCAACCTCCAAAAAGATGTAAGCGACAGTTTTTTATTCTATTTTTCAGTGCATCAAACATAAAATTTTTTTTTTTTTTTTTTCAGAAATTTAGAAAGAACAGTTTCAAATTTTGACCGTTGTACAGCTTTATTAAGCAGAATTAATTGTTTATAAAAATATTTCAAGATTCTATAACAATACATTTCATCAATATTCATCACACTTACGGTGCTCTGCAATCAGAATTTGTACAACAAAAAAATTAAATAAATAATACAAAAAATTTGAATCCAGGAATGTTTGTCAAAACTCACTTAAAGAGGCAAAAACTTTTCGAATTTTTTTTTTAGCAAGTATGTACATTTTTTGACCAGTAATTTTTACCGAGTACATTTGTTTTACAAAATTTTTCTCGTGAGCTATTTTTGTATTATTGTCTTAAGGCAGTCTCACACGATTGAGCATTTGCCCAAAATTGGGTGCGAATTGTATCCCAATCATGTGAATACACAAATATTTTTCTTTTCTTTATCGCAATCACGAAAAACAATTTGTTCAAATTTTTCCATAGAAGTTCGCTGTAATGTACCAATCGTGTGACTACAAAAAAAATTTTATCCCATATATATATATATATATTATGGTTGTCAACATTGACATCGACAATTTCGATGTTGGCGAATTGGTATCGACATTGCCAACATCCATAACTACACAGCCACACAAAAAATTGTCGGGGTTCTGGTATCAGAACATCCATTCCTTATGTATTAGTAGTGAAGTCCATTTAGCTCCATCACGTCAGGATATTTTCCTATCCCCAAAAAGCGTGGCGGATATTATGTGACAGGAATTTCAGTTAAAATGTTTTAAACTATTGAAAAAGATCATAGCCACAAAATAAAGATTAAATTTAACAAAAAATAATAAAAATCCAAATTTAACGATTATTCTTAATAGGAATAACAAACAAGATATATAACGATTTTGCAATGAACCAAAAATAAAAAATCTTAATATTTATTTAAGAGTTATTTTCCGTTCCTGTTTCATGCATAAATTGCACATGAAAAACCGCAGAAAATTAAACAATAACGAATAAAATTTAAATATCGTAATTATTTCTTTTAAGTTCACACAAAGTTTTAGTAAATATCATTTTTGTGTTGACCTGATGTCGATACGAAGTACATAAATAATGTCGACAATGAATTGATATTTACATTGACGCCGACAACCATACAGGGGTGATCGCTCACTTTCATGATTATTTTTCTATTTCTATTCTGTTAACATTTTAATCATTTCATGTTCTTAATTTTTCTTAAATCCGCACGGAAAATTTTTGCTATATTTTTTTTATGACTAAGAAATCTCAGCTTTTATATATACATACATAATTTTTACGCTCACGAATGTAATTTTTCTTAGCCTAGGACTTTTATTTCCTTAAAGCGAGCACTTTTTTCTACTGAGTTAAATTTATCGACCGCTCTATTAAACTCTCGTCGCAAACATACAATGTCCTCATTGCGGAGCATTAGTTAACTTCGGCAATGGCCGAAGGCATCTAACTTTTTTGTCCATCTGTATGTACAATCAATCGGTTACGCGTCAAATTTTTGGTTTTTTCTTCTTTTAAATTTTAACCCAGATTTTCCTGCAATTATGTAAAATGTTTTCAAAGCGTTCGGCGTTATGTTAACCAACAACAACATCAACAACTTTTAAGGCTTCCACCTACAACTTCCTAAACGTTCTAAAATCGTGCTTCAACCGTATACCTACATACATATATAACACGGATGTAAATTTCGGTAATGTTACAGTACACATTCTACACCAAACTTTCTAAAAACAAAAATCCCAACTAAATATTCATCATTTCATTAACCTATAAATGCTTTTCATCCTTTGAATTTTTTTTTCTAACTTACTTATTTTACTTTCGTTATTTATGTTAACGATTTTTCCATTAACTTTAACCACACCATTAGATAGTTGCAAAAAAAAAACCATGCAATTTTCTTCCTTCCAAACAGTGACGTCTTCAATACATACATAGCTAGTTGGCAGAGCAAAAGTGCGAGCATATCAACGTTGGTCGTCCTCCCATTCACTCGTTAAAATTGGGCTTTTCTCTTCTATTCCTTTTTTTGCAGGTTTTAGGCGCATCCATGTTACGTTTTCGAATGTGAAAGAGCCCATTACAACTACAAAAGTGCTATCCACAGCAACTGTCTACCCCCCGACACATCTGCCACATAATTCTTATAGTACCATACATACATACATATTTACATACTACATAAATTTATAGTTTCCCGATAAATCCACACACATATATATCTATGCACACGAAACATAAACACAAACTTAGGTTAAGTGAAATCACCTAGAGATAGTATTTATTTGTAAATTTAAGCGGTGCGGTTATTTTTTAATTTCTTATATTTAGTTAGTTTAATTAGTTGTAAGTGCCTACAAAACCCAATATTTGTAATAGTTGCATTTAAAAAATTATAGCGCAAGGCGTAAACAATAATTCTAGAAATGGCAGGAGATCACTTTGAGATGTATGCATGTACGTATTATGTATTTTAGTTAAGGGATGTAGATCCTTGAATGACGTTGTGAAGTTAGCTTGCGTATTAAGTTTGGGAATGTGTGAGTGGAGAGCATTATATATCGGTAAAATTTGTGTTAACCCAGCAGAAAATCTGTAATTGGTTTGTGTGTGAAAAAGGACATTTCTACACGGATATTTCAGAATCAGTTCACGGCTAGTTTAGGACCATTTCGAGCTTTGTTCGGGATTATTTCAGAACCATTTGGGAGCTAGTTCGGGATCATTTCGAGACAAGTTCAGGAGGACCATTTGGAGCCTAGTCCTGGACCATTTCGATACTATGTAGTTCAGGACTATTTCGGGATACATTTGGGACTAATAAGGGAGATTTGTTCGAGATCATTTCTGGACAAGTTCACAACTTTTTCGACTACGTCGGCGCCTGTTCAAGGCTATTTCTGGACTAAGTCATCACTATTGAGGACTTGTTCGGGTTCATTTCGATCTGGGCTAGTGCAGTACTATTTCCGGAACTTTTTGAAACTAGTTCTGGGTCATTTAAGGACTAGTTCAGGAGCATTTCGGCACTAGTTCGGGATCATTTTGGGACGAGTAAGGCACATTTTCTGTGTACCGGTCCAAACAAAATGAAATGAAATGAAGTTAATGTTGAAGTACCTAATGCTTTGCAAGGTATACGTAGATGTTTTTTTTGCACGCCTCTTACCACCAGTTACACATGTTGACAGGTCCTTTATTTTGCCTAAGAAACTAGAATAAAAAAAAAAATCGTTCTCAATGATATATTCCTCCAAGAAGCCTAAGTTTAAGTTTCCGGGAACTAAAGGCTTAAGCAACACATATTTTCCTAAGTGCTTAACCGAGCTTTTCCTCAAAATAAAAAAATTATGTAGAGTGTAACCTCATTCATTGAAATCTTGTCAACTTTTT
>NW_023458556.1:52588324-52590062 GCF_013731165.1 Rhagoletis pomonella | reverse complement strand
TTTTTTTTTTTGCTGACGGCTTTTTGTACTTATTTCCATCTAAGCATGAATTTCTTATGAAAGAAAATTCGCAAGACCGTTTACAAAGAAAATTAAACTAAAATCAATGCGTATTTTTATAAATTGCACTTGTTAAAATGAAAAAATGCGCAAAGATCGTCAGCAAAAAATAAAATAAAAAATAATAAAAATCAACGCAAATTTCCAGCCACTTAAAACTTGCACTTTATTAGATGTACTAAAATTCGAAATTCAGATTAAGAAGTTCAAAATTAAAATATCAAAATCAAAAATAAAATAATTTAAATTCGTATTTAATCATTATTTTATGATTTCTATTTTTTCGCTTATAGATAATAATTATTATTGAGAGTCATCTTTCCACATAAAAATAACTAAGTATTATCTATATAATTTAAAAGGCCATACAGACGCAACCAACTGAAATTTTGACCTGAAAATTTTGGACTTATTAGGATGTCGCTACCTCTGAAAAGGATACTTCGGAAATCACGCTAATATATACATACATAGCTTTGGAGTTTTCGAATTAAAGGGTGAACACACCAAAACTGCGACACTTTGGGAAGCTTATAACTTACCCAAAACGAATTCAATATTTTGAAATTCAAATACCATAAGTTGACCAAGACCTTAGATGAACGTAGAAGAAATTTCATTTGAACGACAAAAACGAGACAAACCATTTTGCACGAGTTTATAAATGATCCGGCCTTAAGTACACGTAAAATTGCTAAAAAATTAAAGAGTGCACTATTCGACAGTTTGCAGGGTTTTAATCGGTACAAATAAGGCCTGACAGTTACGAGAAAACCAGGGAGCGGGGGTTAGCATGGTCAAAGTGATAAAAACAGTGCTCGGAAGGTCCTCAGTGCGTTTTCGCGAGATCCGAAGATTTTGTCGCGTTATGTTGCAAAATCCGTACGGAGATCGCAGTTTTTCGTACAAAAGGTAAAGCGGAAAGCTTCATTGGGATGTCCTACAGCTCAAACGCGCCAGAACGAGGCGCAAAGTAGAATGTTATAGCGAAATCCCGCATTCGGAAGTTGTATGAATTTTAAATTAAAAAATACAGCTGCATTGTTATGGACTGCGAAACCTACTGCTATAAGAATTCAAAATATATTGCAGGTCAAGATTTTTATACTGCTGCAAGTCGTCAAGATGCCCCTGAAAGTTGTAAGCTGAAAATGAAGTCCAAATTTCCAAACACCACATGGTTTGGCAAGCTATTTGTTCCTGCGGCCGTAAGAGCAGCCCTTTTTTCCCATCCGGGACAATGAATGATCAAGTTTATCGGGATGAGTGCCTCAAAAGGCGTCTTCTGTCATTTATCAACAGATAAGGAGTAGGCCATCATTCTAGGCGGGCATGGCAACCTGCCACTATGCCAAGGACACATTGCCGTGGTATAATGTAAATAACATCAATTTTGTACCTCACGACTGCAATCCACCCAATAGCCCAGAGCCACGTCCTATTGGGGAATATTGGTCAATTGTCAAAGGAATCTTGAAGAAAACAGGTGAAAGAGTGAAAATTATTGAAGAGTGCAAAACAAAGTAGTTGTGCGCATCGCGTAATGTCGATGATGCAGTTGTGCAGAACATGATGGCGGGTGTGCGATGAAAATACCGATCACTTGCATATGGAGCAAATAATAAATAATATTTTAACATTTTAATAACATCTAAACTTCCAAGTTATATAATACAAA
>NW_023458556.1:52587832-52588224 GCF_013731165.1 Rhagoletis pomonella | reverse complement strand
TGAATTTCAGGTAGCAAATATTCAAGGACTTGTGGTTTAACTCTGAAGCGAACCATTTAATTTTGTGCTGAATTTTAAGGCTTTCTGCCTCACTGTACACAGTTCTATTCGATCTCATCTTGTCATACCGCCACATACACTCAAATGTAGGTTCGTAATTTTGCGTTTGTACAAGTATGAGCCTCCTCTAGCTAAGGACGAGACTGTAAATATGCGTTTAATGTATCTACATACATAGAGGCACTGGATACTCTCTAGTGTGACTGTTTGCCTCGGTGGCTCTGTAGATGGGCAATTGTGAAGCTTTTGAACCTGCCCGCATTAAACACCAAACAGTGAAATTAATGCGTCCACGTGACGGACACAAACGAGACAACAACTGTGTAACCGAT
>NW_023458556.1:52581402-52587822 GCF_013731165.1 Rhagoletis pomonella | reverse complement strand
TTTTCCAGAAATCTACCACTGCTTTTATTGATAATCTACCACTAATTTGGTTTCTGAAGTGACAACACTGATTAAAAAATTAACATTTTCTTAAATCAAGTTATAGACTTTATAAAAGTACATACGGATGTATGTATGTGTTATGTGCGGATGACATATAAAAAAAGACATTTCATTATTTTAAAAATTAACTGTTTTTTTGTTTTTTTTTCATCTTATGAATGTATTTATACTCATTCGAATTTATCGTTTACCAATTTGTTCGCTGTATGTATGTATATTAGCTCTGATCCAATACCTTTTGTGTAAAATCCTGTAAAAATGTCAAACAGCAAAATTACTCTCTGAAGTGAGAGTAACGACAAAAAGTACGGGAAGAAAAAAACATTTTTCCTGTAAAAACGTCAACCAGTGATCGCTTGACACTTTTCATGATTTTACCAGAAGAAAAAGTTCGGGTAAAATCCTGCAACTTCATTCTCTACACAACTCTCCAAAAATCGCTCTCATTTACAGGATTTTGAAGTACGGGATCATTTTTCCTGTAACTTCCTGCAAGTTCGTGTAAAATCCTGTAAGTTCATGGAGTACTGGATCAGAGCTATTATTTGTATAATGGTTACACTGCGACTATATGTAAATACATAGAACATAGACCACGTTATAGGTACATATGTAACAATGCACATATGTACATACATATATATATATATATATTCTTGTGTATACTTACATATGTTTTTACGGTATTTATCTAAGCAATTGGAATATCTACAAACTTATAGCTTGTAAATAATCCACAACAAAACGCCATTTTGTGTAACAACTAACAAATTTGAAGTAATAACTAGGATTGGTATTGTTTATTTTTTGTCCGTCGTTCTATATAAAAGTAAGTATATCTAAAATTTACAAATTAAGCCATCGGATATGAAGATAAATGTACATCTGTGGTCATAAGAAATAACCGCCAAGTCGACTAAGTCCCTCGACAGGCGGGTCTATGTAACCTGAATTTGTATGCTGTTATCTACAACAACAACCACAACTTATACTTGTGATATTCCAGTATCACCGACGATATATTGGTTCGCCCATAAAGATTACATTACAATCCACAATGTTTAAAACGTTTTTTTCTCGAATTCAGGTTTTTCAACTAAGACGGTTATTGCTTATGACCACAGATATGTACATATATAAGTAGTTTCCATAGCAGTCGGGTCTACGTACCCGAAACGAACCAGTTTTATGTATATCTGGCCAATGGCTGTCCCTCCAGCATCACTATTCAAAATCTCTTTAGGAAATTTTTATGCTGTTGCTGGGTGTGAGTATTTTTGGGCCGTAACCCACAAAGTTTCTAACAGCAACAGTTTAAATTAAACTAATTTGCATAGAGTTTTGAACTGAGTTGCCGTACTACAATTTGTTTGCAATTGGAAAATCATTGTTTTACACAATCAGACTTTTTTGAACACTTTACTACAGCCAGCCAAAATTGCGCCGGCTATTTCTTCATAATGTTTTACTACATATGTATTTACATTAGGCATATGCACTTTTTTAAATTATATTTGGATATAGATACATACCTTTGAATAGAGTATGTGGAGTAATCAAAAACCAATAAAAAGATCCCGCAGCATTCGGTTGACGTGGAATATTTCATATACATATCGATGGTCCTCTGCAATAACACCACTGCTAAAGATTAAAAAAAAAAAATCCTTACCACTGTTAAGTTACTCATGTCTCTAATCCCCGTCTAATCCATGTCCCATCTTTACATCTTTACTAAAGTAAGTAATAAAGATAAGGAATGGATGAAACAAGGATAGTGACATGAGACATTTAACAGTAGTAAGGGTTTACCTTTTTTGAATTGTACCGTTATCTATTGCATAGGACGATCGATATGTATGTACACATGGAATTGGTTTAAACTTTAAAGTATTTTAATGCATAAATATAATTCTATACGGGACATTCCTCTTTTTTGACCAATTGTCCTGGCAATTAATTTATTTTATACGGGACGCCAAATGTTCTGTATATCACTTAATGTCCTGTATTTGTCCCGTATTCGGAGTTCGGTATTTCGACGCCTTCAAATCTCATTAAAATTGCATGTCTATGAACAAGTTTTAAATGATGTTGGAATATGATCGTAACTTTCTCCATAAACAGTTATTATTTTCTAATCTGAATGCCCGTGCCTCGAATCGAGGAACACGTACAGTGATCAAAATATGAATAAGGATTCTAGATTTTAGCAAGGTTCGGCTATTTTTCTCTGGTTTATTTAATACTCATTATTTTTTTTTAGGTAAACCTCTTTTCCTAACAAAAACCATATAAATCCAAATTTCCGACTTTGTGCAACAACTTTGAGAATTAATTCTCCAAATTTTCACCAAAATTTCAAACTTTTTAATCAGAACCTTTAGAAAAAAATTTGGTTGCAGTTTTGTAGCTCATTAAAATCGAGTATAATAAGTGCAAGTGCAACGTGCTGCTCATTTGCTTATCTATCAACAAATTGTCGAACATACAAATTTTATATGAAAAACGTGCGTAGCACCGTCGACAAAAAAAAAAAATTTCCAAAAATTAACGGTAAGTCCTAGCTTCTTAAAACTTGCACTTTATCGTGCTAAAATTAAACGAAACTTTTGTAAAAAATTTTGTGAAGTAAAAATCTCCATAAAGATTTCCTAGAAACTTGTGCTGTTACAATAAGGATGCTGTTGTCGGGAATTCATTCATATTCCTCCATTTGAAGGTAGAAAATTTAAAACGAATAAACGCTGATTGTTTTGTATATGAAGTAGAATATCTAAGTCTACTGTACTCTGTTTGGCTGGAAGTTTGAATCGTTTAGAGGTCTAATATGTACGCATGTTTTCAGTACAAGTTTCCCTGTGGGGACTTTGTACCAAATATTGACAAAAAAAATAGTTGGTTTTCATCACTCCTCATCCTCTACTCATAGATACATATGTATATTCATATGTCAATATGTGTATGCTAATAATTAAAAAAAAAGTCATATGCCTAATGTACATACATACATATGTGTGCCTACACACCAATACAAATATTCAGCACTTTATCACAATTAATAATTGTATTAGTTTTTATAGTTTCGCATATTTAGTTAAATTAAAAAAAAATAAATAAAAACGAAAAATTAATGCCAAAAATATTGAAATACATACTTAAATGTTTATTGTTGAATTGAATACAGAGATCCAAAATAATAATTATCTTAATATTTTAGATCAAAAACGTCGCATTGTCTTAAGATAATTTTTTTTCGACTTTGCGTAATAATTATTAACGAGAAATATCATTTTTCATCTCGTGGGACGATTATTTTCAGATGGAAATTATTCACGTCTTTTCATAATAATAATGTGGGACCTTTATTTATTTTTTTCATCTCGCGGAGCGTTTATTTCAAGACGAAAATTATTTACGTCTTCTCGTAATAATTAGTTTCATTCCAGAAGCTTTACGATTTGTAGGTTTTTACAGGAAGCCGTTCCAGGTGACCACCTTCCATAAGGTTTGTTAATGAAGAAAACAGCGTTTCCTGCAAATCTGGTAAAACCTGCAAATCGTAAAGCATCAGGAACGCAACTATTATGTGGGACTTTTATTTTTTTCGTCTCGTGGGACGTTTATTTTAAGACGGAATGGATTTACGTCTCTTCATTATATAATTATATGCGACTTTTATTTTTCTCGCCTCTCGTGTCATTTATTTCGAGACGAGAATGATTTACGTCCGACGTTTTCTCTTAATAGAATCGGTACATGTACTGCCGCAAATATCTCCGAGCTCGATTATTGGAATTTGATTTGCCAACATCTGGCAACACTTTTAAATAAACTAAAACCACGTAAAAACCAAGCCCTTTAATTTGACACCACATTTTTGAAAATCGATATTTAATTTTATTTCTTATAATCGTTATGGTCTCCGATTGAATATTAAAAATATGCAAGGTATAAGGTTGCAATGTCTCGCAACTCTCCATGTACAAACAGTTTAAATACCGCAGTAGAACGGTATCCAAGCATTGTATTGGTACGTTTTGGAAGTCAGCCATATTTTCTAAAGATTATGATTAACAAGTTTGAAATTTTGGTGAAAGTTTGCTGAATTTTTATAACATTTGTGCAAAGTTTGAAATGTAAATTTAAATGGTGTTTGTTATATAACCAGCTAGACGTTTATAAAAAAATAATAAGCATTATATAAAGCAATAACAAACAGCCAAAACTGGTCAAAATATAGCACTCCTTTTATTTTGTGGACAACAGAGTATGTATCTTTGTTGCTTCATTGTCAATTGACTCAAAATCCTCAACGAAATTTCACACACAAGCACTCACAGCTATGTATGCCTGTAGCAGCGATGCTTTTAATTGTTTTCTACACAATCTAATTTTGTCCGCTAAGAAGTAGCAAAAGTCAGCTCCAATTTTCATTTAAGCAACAAAATTATTTGGACACTGTTTTCTTACCCAACATTGCAACATTACAAGACTCGAATTTCAACTTAAATACATATTTATTCAATTTTACATTTAATGCTAATCTAAACATGTATAACGCAAAATATGATTTAAATAATAATAATAATAAAAAAAAACTATTATTATAATAACGAACTATCAAAAAGTCTTTCACAATATTCTCTCATCTTTGTATGTATGTATGTATATATAAATAGTTTATCATTAAAATTTTTGCACCAAATTGTTTTGCTTTAGTCACCGCTATGTATGTATAATATACATTATATAAATATAATTTAATTTTTTAAGTGCACATAAAGCACAGGTCCACTGTATACATTTAATTCTTTCAATATCCTAAAAGTGCGCACTAACAAAAAATTACATACATATGCATAAGCATGTAAATATGTATGTATGTAATTTAATTTATGAAAATTTTTACGTACAATCATGTTTTTTAATTTTTTTTTTCGAGCCCAGTCAAAATTAAACAGATACATCCAATATACATAGATAACGGACGAATGCCCGATTTCGAACACACTTAATTTCCACATTTCCAAAATTACGATTTATTGAAACCTAACGATTCATTTCATTTCATTTTTTTATACCCGAGCGCACAAGGGTATTATAACTTTGTTCACATAACGGTTGTTTGTAACAGGCAAAACGAATCGAGATAGATATAGACAAATGTATACATAAATGATCAGAATGAAAAGAGAAATCGATTAAGCGGTGACTGTCTGTCCGTCCGTCCGTCCGTCCGTCCGTCTGTCCGTCCGTCTGTGCACACGATAACTCGAGTAAACATTAAGATATCTTAATGAAACTTGGTACGTGTACTTCTTTCGGGCGTAGGACGGATGGTATTGAAAATGGGCAAAATCGGACAATAACCACGCCTACCTCCCATATAACGGTAATTTTCAGAAATACAAAAACTGCGATATTTTAGTAACTACTGAAGATAATTCACTCAAAATTGATATTTATTAAAAATTTTAGACGAAAAATAAGAATATTAACATTTTTTTGAAAATGGGCGTAGCCACGCCCACTTATGGTTACATGTGTATATCTTGGTAACCGCTGCATCAATTTATTCCAAACTTGGCACAGTTATTGGCCCTGGTACAGCATACCAAATGGCCGAAAATTTTTAAAATCGGACAATAACCACGCCCACATCCCATATAACGGTAATTTCGAGAAATACGAAATCCTCGATAAATCAGTAAATATTAAAGCAAATTTATTCAAAATGATGGTTGCAACAATTCTTTGCCAGGAAATACATTTATGATAAAATTTTGGAAAATGGGCGTGGCACCGCCCACTTATGATCACGTATATGTATCTCGCTAACCGTTCTAGCAATTTTTACCAAACTCGGTATGGTTATTGTGCTTGCCACATAAAAGTAAACCATTGAAAATTGTTGAAATCGGACTAAAATTACGGCCGCTTTTCATATAACGGTAAATTTCAGAAATGCTTGAAATTTCAATATTTTCAAATTTAAGAACGCTAGTTTATTTAAAATTTACACACGCCGGCTTATCAGGTAGCGGTAGCTTTTGGAAAGGTGGAAAACATATATTTAATACTTGCGCCGGGTATTTAATGTTCGGCTCCGCCCGAACTTACACTTTCTTACTTGTTTTTTTTTACTTAGTTATTAATTTATTTCCAAAGAAATTAGTTTAACAAAAGTATACAACAATATCAAGTCAAAGTACATATTAATGTTCCTCTGCGCCAAATGGCTAAAAAGAGGATATCTGACAACTGAATCATAGAAGGAGTTTAGGGAGAAAAAAATAACAAAAATTTTACAATTGAGAATTATATACTTAACATTTTACATAAGAAGCGATTCCA
>NW_023458556.1:52579924-52581302 GCF_013731165.1 Rhagoletis pomonella | reverse complement strand
ACAAATCCAAATAATTTAAGGGGCACATATATATGTATGTATATATGTATGGTCTGAAGAGGTTAAGAATCAATCGTACAAACTGGCGGAGTACCGACCGAACTTAAAACCTTTTTAAGAATCTGATATCCATACCTTTGGAAGCTGTACTAGACGAACTTGTAATAAGGACGCTGAATCGGAGAGCCTTGAAACTCTGGCAATTTCATATGAAATAAAATTTAGTAAAGAATCGATCACGAAAGGTCTATCGCTTCAAAAGATCAAAAACAAAGGCTGGTTTGAGGTTCTTTTTCCAATTTTGACAACGGAGATGTTTTGGTCTTTTTGCGTCGTATTCTACGTATGAATGTTCGAAATATCGGGCAAATCGAGTATAGGTTCGGTCAAAAGCTTCCGCTCTTATTAAGAAGAGTTTACTCAAAGACCACTAAGGTCCATTGGTAAGCCCCGAGGAAATAAGATATGAGCAGATCTATCTCTACGTATCCCTTAAACCGTCCCGATGTTTTGGCGAGTCCAAACAACTGCTGATTCAATGAAATTGTGTCCAAAACTTTTCTGTGCTGCTTAAGAAAACTGAATCAAATTCTTCAGACTACTATACAAGTATATTCAATGAGAATTACGAATTCTACAGAATCGAACCAAATCTTGCGTCCATATCAATGTTCAGTTCGTATTGCCTTGAGAAGTCGTAGTCATAGTCGACTTTAAGCCCGCGCATCAACTGGGCGATCTATGTGAAAAAGTAAAGTCGGAATTTTAATGCTCTCACCCCTCGGATTGTTCTATATCGGAAAAAAATTTACCCGCAGAGGTCGCTCAAAGTTTTCCATGTATTTTATGTATATGGAAAAAAACAAGTTTTCTTAGAAATGGTATAGAGTTTTTGAAAATCAATATCTTCCGAATTGACCATTTTACGTTTCTCTAAGACCACTGCTTACACGTGACCAGTTTTCCCGAAAAAAGCGACCTCGGTCGAAGTATTCAGTATTTTGTTACACCAATTCCTGCATTTCCATTTTGCCTAATTATGCTGGATCCAATAAGGAAATTTCTGTTCACAATTTTCAAGCCACTAAACGATTCAAGTAGCCTCCGCACGACAAAATGTTTCGAGTAGGTAAAAAAACGTTCCACACTGTCAGACTCTATGATGATAAGGTTCGAATTTACTGAAAATCATTGAGCCATTCCGTATATATTAGTATATAGAAGATTGTGAAAATTTGAGAAGTTTTTGTCAAAAGACTAATTTGACCAAAAGTCGGCGAAGAAGATCTTAATTTCTATTGCATTTTAAAATGCCAAATATACTTGAATATTGAATTTCAGGTAGCAAATATTCAAGGACTTGTGGTTTAACTCTGAA
>NW_023458556.1:52575131-52579824 GCF_013731165.1 Rhagoletis pomonella | reverse complement strand
TTCAGAGTTAAACCACAAGTCCTTGAATATTTGCTACCTGAAATTCATTATTCAAGTATATTTGGCATTTCAAAATGCAATAGAAATTAAGATCTTCTTCGCCGACTTTTGGTCAAATTAGTCTTTTGACAAAAACTTCTCAAATTTTCACAATCTTCTATAAACTAATATATACGGAATGGCTCAATGATTTTTAGTAAATTCGAACCTTATCATCATAGAGTCTGACAGTGTGGAACGTTTTTTTACCTACTCGAAACATTTTGTCGTACGGAGGCTACTTACTGCAACTTGAAAATTGTGAACAGAAATTTACTCATTGGATCCAGCATAATTAGGCAAAATGGAAATGCAGGAATTGGTGTAAAAAAATGCTGAATACTTTGACCGAGGTCGCTTTTTTCGGGAAAACTGGTCATGTGTAAGCAGTGCTCTTAAAGAACCGTGGAACGGCCAATTCGGAAGATATTGATTTTCAAAAATTCTATACCATTTCTACAAAAACGTGTTTTTTTCCATATACATAAAATACATGGAAAACTTTGAGCGACCTCTACGGGTAAATTTTTTTCCGATATAGAACAAACCGAGGGGTGAGAGCATTAAAATTCCGACTTTACATTTTCACATAGATCGCCCAGTTGATGCGCGGGCTTAAAGTCGACTATGACTACGATTTCTCAAGGCTATACGAACTGAACATTGATATGGACGCAAGATTTGGTTCGATTCTGTAGAATTCGTAATTCTGATTGAATATACTTGTATAGTAGTCTGAAGAATTTCATTCAGTTTTCTTAAGCAGCATTTCTTCGAAGACACAGGAAAGTTTTGGACACAGTTTCATTGAATCAGCTGTTGTTTGGACTCGCCAAAACATCGGGACGGTTTAAAGGATACGTAGATATAGATCTGCTCATATCTTATTTCCTCGGGGCTAAACGATGGACCTCTTCTTAATAAGAGCGGAACCTTTTGACCTAACCTATACTCGATTCGCCCGATATTTCGAACATTCATACGTAGAATAAGACGCAAAAAGACCAAAACATCTCCGTTGACAAAATTGGAAAAAGAACCTGAAACCAGCCTTTGTTTTTGAATTTTTGAAGCGATAGACCTTTCGTGATCCGAAATTTTACAGGAGAGCGAAAAAAACAGTTTTTCTTTGAAGGCATTGGCTTGATAGGCGGTATTTTCTCCAACTATTATTTTACAAATCTGTTGTTTTAATAACGATTCATAAATCTAGATGAGTTCGTGGTTACCAAATCTCATTTTTGCCACAACGGCGATTTAAGCGGTTTTGCAACTGGTCGATGGGCGTTTTTGCAAAAACATCGACGATATACTGGGTGTTCTAGACCACCTGTCCACCCCATTATAATGGAGGGAAAGGTTTTTATCGAATAACGCAAAAATATTACCTACCAAATCCGGGTAATCTGGCGGTATAATCGACTTCCGGTTTAGACCGGAAGTGGGTCAAACTGGAAGTAAATTGTTTTAAATTAGACATACATGTTTTTAATACAGATTCGTATTGCGAGGACTGAATTAATACACTTCCGGTCGGAACTGGAAGTCGGTAATGCGACCAAAAGATACGAATACCCGACTTAGCAATTTTTTTTTCGTTTTTCTTTAAAAACTTTTTCACTCATATACGAAGTCCAGGGCGGGTTGAAGTGAAGAGGAAAACACTCCCAAGAAAAAAGTTTGTATTAAAAAAAAATAGTCTAATTAAAAAAAATGTCGGTAATACCACCAGAAGATAGAGCCCTTGCTTAAAAAAAATCATAAAAAACAATCTACCTTAATTAATTCATGTTCAGTAGTTGACATTTTATAAAACTATTTTAAAATCTGTTTGAAACCCTGGTGTACGTGTTTTTTTTTTGCCTCAATACAAAATTTCGCTCCTCGCACCTCTAAATCCCCATGTTCGCATCGTTCCATTTTTAAACTGTTTAGTTAGGCGAATTTGTGTCTAAAATATTCAGTTCTGTACTATTGTCCGTGGCACAACGACAAATGAAATGACAACAATGACGATACCATTGTTGTAATGTTAATATCGTTATATTGTCCTTGTTGTTGTTCTTACCACTGCATTATATTGTACGGAGTCGAAGTGTGGACGTGCCATGCGCGTTCGTTTGTTTGCTGGTGGTAAATAAATCAGGATAAGTTAGCGACAAATGCAGCGGCTTCATTAGCAAACGACAAATGAATATTAAATAGTCACTACGCACTACATAGTCGGCGAATACCAGTTGCCCCAATTCGCACAACAGCGCCAGCGGGCCGTACTCCATCGCCCTCATATCCAAACACATTTTACATTTGTATAAGTAGATACATAGATGTAACTGCCCAAGCTGCTACACCGGGACCACAAATGCCACAAGCGCAGGAGGCGGCAGTTGCATGTAATTGGTGACTGTTGTTTACTGGAGCTTCGAACGGGTGTGAGCTGGCGGGAGAAAAACGGGAGGAAACCACTACAAATAAACGTGCAGTGTATCCCTACATGCGCACGTAGATATTTGTGTATCTATGTATATTTGCCAATTGGTATTGCAGTTATGAATGTATGTGTGTATACACCCTGCACTAAATCGCGCTAGTTCTGGACTAGCGCAGAACTAGCTGTCTAAGAGGCGGTACTGGTTCTCGATCTAACCCAACGCAATGCTTTCAACTGTCTCTTACATAGCAATGTCCTACGAAGTAAAAATTGCCCCCCTCTGCAGAACTTTCGAACTGGTTCTGAACTGGTTGCATTTTGACCAGTTTTGGGAAAATAAGTTTTTTTACGAGAAAAAATTTTAAACCTCGATTATTGGATATTGCTGCTTTTCTGAACACAATAAGTTTTTTATTAAAAAAAAAATCTGATTCGATTTTTTAATATTTTTTAGATCGCATTTTATTAAATTTTAATTTATTATTTTATTTTATTTATATTAAATTTGATTATTTTCTCTTAAATTTTTAAGCGGCACTGAACAATTTAAATTTATTAAATCTTAAAATCACACTTCTTCCACTTGCGACCAACGATGTTAGAGTCGGAGGTCTTTCCGCTGAGCTATTTTCGCACTGTACGAGAATTGAGAATTTGTGCATTTATAAATGCAGAAGAAAAAGAGAAGTATCCCTGCAGGGAAACCACGGACTAGTGAATCAAATTTCTAGTTCCGTACTAGGTCTTTATCGCCAAAAAGGAACTAGTCCGATAGGAACTATATCCCCGCCAGTCCAAAATCGGCGAAAAGTGGAACTTTTAAGAAACTAATTTTTTCAGTTTTTTTCACTACAAATCTATATCTAAAGTCACGAATTTAGAAATGGTTCGGAACTATAGAAAAAGGGATGCAGAACGAACTAGATCTCATTTGTCGAATTTAGAACTATTTCGGAACTATCGAATAAGGGATGCAGCGTTGGGCTTGTTTACTTTACATAGATATGTGTTCGGCGGCTTTTTCGTTCAAATACGCTTCTTTTCTGTGCTTCGCAGATACTATTTCATAGTTTGGTAATACAAAACAAACCTTTGTGTTAACATATTAACATCTTGGGGCCATCTGGAATCTAACTAACAACAGCGAGCACCTCTGCAAAGTCAGCTACAGCAAGGTATGTAAACGTACATTTCTTACAATCATTCAAACAAATTTAATTTCAAATTGAAAAAACCTTTCTTTGAAAATAATGTAAAATCGCACACGGAAGAACCGAAAAGATTGAAAAATCATGATACTTTTTTCTTTCGTCTGTCGATTTTAGAACTGGTTCGGAACTATAGAATTTAGGACTAGTTCGGAACTATCGAAAAAGGGATGCAGGGGGGGCAATTGACACTTCCTAGGACATCGCCATGTTAAATTCGCCAGTTGCTTGCATGCAAAAGAGATTTATCGCGAACCAGTACTGGGTCTAAATGTATAGAAGCGCTCCAGTTTAGAACTAGAGATTTTCCCCACAGGGATACTTCTGAACAGAGCTCGACTAGCACACCGAAAGTCTCAACCGTCCCTCTCTGCAGCCGTTTTGCACTAGTTCAGGGATAGCTCAGAAGTGTGTAGGGCGGAACTAGGCTGTAACAGACTGTCTCTAAATTTCACTGCAGGGTGCATATAAATAATTATGTGTGCGTTTGGGTGTATTTGTGTCCGTTGGGGGCTCGCCCACACTTTGAGCTTTGTCCGCGGCTGGTCAATTTAACACCAAACAAATGCCAATGGATATGTGGCCTCTATTGCCTGCACATTAAGTGGGCTGTCAGACTTTAAACTCAACCAACAACAATTGTGTGTGTGTGAAAATAAAATTACAATTTATTAATACGAATCTGCTGTGTGAATACTAATTCGTCTGTAGACGAATACAAATTCAGACCGGGGAGTTGCTACATATACTATCAGTATGTATTTATATTAACTGTACCAAAAAAAGTTCGCCCTACAACACTGAGTCTAAAGTATTTTTGCAGGGGAATTTCGATATTTTTTTGGCCGAATGTAGAGGTCGCCTTTTCGCATTTTCGTCTTATCTTCACCTAAATCATTCGGTCCACATTTGCTTTAATAATTCACTAAGTTTTTAAATAATATGCAGAGTAGTTTCCACACAAAAGTTTTTTTTTTTTAATGATAAGAAATATATACTGATATTTAATCTATAT
>NW_023458556.1:52572274-52575031 GCF_013731165.1 Rhagoletis pomonella | reverse complement strand
ATATAGATTAAATATCAGTATATATTTCTTATCATTAAAAAAAAAAACTTTTGTGTGGAAACTACGGCCAAAAAAATATCGAAATTCCCTTGCAAAAATACTTTAGGCTCAGTGGTGTAGGGCGAACTTTTTTTTTTGGTACAGTTAATATAAATACATACTGATAGTATAGGTATGTAGCAACTCTCCGGTCTGAATTTGTATTCGTCTACAGACGAATTAGTATTCATACAGCAGATTCGTATTAATAAATTGTAATTTTATTTTCACACACACACAATTGTTGTTGGTTGAGTTTAAAGTCTGACAGCCCACTTAATGTGCAGGCAATAGAGGCCACATATCGATTGGCATTTGTTTGGTGTTAAATTGACCAGCCGCGGACAAAGCTCAAAGTGTGGGCGAGCCCCCAACGAACACAAATACACCCAAACGCACACATAATTATGTATATATACATATGAACCCTGCAGTAAAATTTAGAGACAGTCTGTTAAAGCGCTAGTTCCGCCCTACACACTTCTGAGCTATCCCTGAACTAGTGCAAAACGGCTACAGAGAGGGACAGTTGAAATTTTCGGTGTGCTAGTTGCGATCTGCTGAGAAGTATACTTCTCTTCTTCTTCTGTATTTATAAATGCACAAATTCTCAATTCTCGTACAGTACGAAAATAGCTCAGCGGAAGACCTCCGACTCTGACATCGTTGGTCGCGAGTGAAGGAAGGGTGATTTTAAGATTTAATAAATTTAAATTGTTCAGTGCCGCTTAAAAATTGAAGAGAAAATAATCAAATTTAATATAAATAAAATAAAATAATAAATTAAAATTTAATAAAATGCGATCTGTAAAAGAACAAAAAAAAAAAATAAAAATAAAAATATTAAAAAATCGAATCAGATTTTTTTTAATAAAAAACTTATTGTGTTCAGAAAAGCAGCAATATCCAATAATCGAGGTTTAAAATTTTTTCTCATAAAAAAACTTATTTTCCCAGAACTGGTCAAAATGGGTTAGATCGAAAACCAGTACCGCCTCTTAAACAGCTAGTTCTGCGCTAGTCCGGATCTAGCGCGATTTAGTGCAGGGTGTATACACACATACATACATACATAACTGCAATACCAATTGGCAAATATACCTAGATACACAAATATCTACGTGCGCATGTAGGGATATACTGCACGTTTATTTGTAGTGGTTTCCTCCCGTTTTTCTCCCGCCAACTCACACCCGTTCGAAGCTCCAGTAAACAACAGTCACCAATTACATACAACTGCCGCCTCCTGCGCATGTGGTCATTTGTGGTCCCGGTGTAGCAGCTTGAGCAGCTACATCTATGTATCCACTTGTACAAATGTAAAATGTGTTTGGATATGAGGGCGATGGAGTACGGCCCGCTGGCGCTGTTGTGCGAATTGGGGCAACTGGTATTCGCCGACTATGTAGTGCGTAGTGACTATTTAATATTCATTTGTCGTTTGCTAATGAAGCCGCTGCATTTGTCGCTAACTTATCCCGATTTATTTACCACCAGCAAACAAACGAAGGCGCATGGCACGTCCACACTTCGACTCCGTACAATATAATGCAGTGGTAAGAACAACAACAAGGACAATATAATGATATTAACATTACAACAATAGTATCGTCATTGTTGTCTTTTCATTTGTCGTTGTGCCACGTACAATGGTACAGAACTTAATATTTTAGACGCAAATTCGTCTAATTAAACAATTTAAAAAAGGAACGATGTGAACATGGGGATTTAGTGGTGAGAGAAGCGAAATTTTGTTTTGAAAGTGTTATATTGAGGAGGGTTTCAAACAGATTTTAAAATAGTTTTATAAAATGTCTACTGCTGAGCATGAATCAATTAAGGCAGATTGTTTTTTATGATTTTTTTTTGAGCATGATTAAATTTTTCTATACAGGGTGTACTAGACCACCCGTATATATCCTCTAAAATGGAGGGAAATGTTTTTTATTGAATGACGCAAAAGTGTGGCCTACCAAGGACTCTCTCTATCTTCTGGTGGTATTGCCGACATTTTGTTTTTTAAATTGGACAATTTTTTTAATACAAACTTTTTTCTCGGAAGTGCCTGCCTCTTCACTTCAACACGTCCTGGACTTCGTAAATGAGTGAAAAAGTTTTTAATGGAAAACGAAAAGAAAAAATTGCCAAGCCGGGAATTTGGTATTTTTTGGTCGCATTACCGACTTCCGGTTCCGACCGGAAGTGCATTAATTTAGTCCTCGGAATACGAATATGTATTAAAAACATGTATGTCTAATTTAAAACAATTTACTTCCAGTGTGACCCACTTCCTGTCTAAACCAGAAGTCGATAATACCGCCAGATTACCCGGATTTGGTGCGTAATATTTTTGCGTTATTCAATAAAAACCTGTCCCTCCATTATAAGGGGGTGAACAAGTGGTCTAGGACACCCAGTATATCGTCGATGTTTTTGCAAAACCGCCACCAGTTGCAAAACCACTTAAATTGCCGTTGTGGCAAAAATGAGATTTGGTAACCATGAACTCATCTAGATTTATGCATAAGAATCGTAAAATCGTTATTAAAACAACAGATTTGTAAAATAATAGTTGGAGAAAATACCGCCTATCAAGGCAATGCCTTCAAAGAAAAACTGTCTTTTCGCTCTCCTGTTAAATTTGAGTGTCGACATCGACGATATATGCACATTAAATTATTTGGATTTGTAACAATTGTAAGTAGTTTCTGACAAATC
>NW_023458556.1:52571117-52572174 GCF_013731165.1 Rhagoletis pomonella | reverse complement strand
GACATTTTGGCAGGTTTTGACTATTTTTCTTTGTTTTTGTTTAATGTTCATTAATATTTTTTATACTATAGCTTATTATCTAACAAAAATTTTGAAAACTATAAAAAATTTGCAAATTTAATGTAAAGTGCAAACTTTTTATTTGAATTTCTTGATAAAATTTTGGTATGAAGCTAGTTTTAGTATAAAATGTGGAAGTTTGAAGTTGGTGAAAATTGCTGTAATTTTTGGAAATTTTTCTTTTCACGAATTTCCTTCTATAAAAAAGTGTTTGAATATACTTTGAAAGATTTCTACAACTTTGCAGAGTACTGCCGGCTTCTTTTATCACATAGTCTTTAGTGTTGGAAAATATTTTGCTCTTGGAATTAAAACAGGTAATTTTTAAGCAAAAAACAAAACCGCTTTAATTCTCATACCAAAATTTAAGATTATACAATACAATAAGCTCGCTCACGATGAATAATAGTTGCGATCCCGTACGAATCCGGACTAGTCAGAAATAGTCAGAATCAGTCAGATTTTACTGGAAATCGATCCTGTACTCGGTTCTCTGACTATTGAGAGGACAAAAAAGAGAGTAAATACGGTTCTCTCTCTGTCAGAAGTTACCAGTTTTAGTCCGAGAAGTTTTTGCTGGTAAATTCTGGTAAATGTGTCAAACGATCGGCTGTAGTGTGTTTGGCAACCAAATTGTAAACAAAAGAAAAGTGCACCCTGCTAATTCATGTTGAAAAGTATTTAATTACTTGTTTGAGAGGATTCTAATGAATTTGAAAGTATTTTTGGTTATTTACATGTGTGAGCTGAGTGTGTTTATATACAAACTAAGCAAAAATTTACAACCAAAATTTGGAGGTTATGTTGAAGTTGACAGAAGTTACCATTTTTTACTAGAAAGCGATCCCGTACTTTTCAATGTTACTCTCTCGCTCTGAGCGAATTTTTATTTTTTGACAGTTTTACTAGTCCGAGTCCGAGGAATACGGGATTGCACCTAATATTTTGTCTAGCAACTAATGAAGTCTACAGTCGTATCAAAAATTCCGTAAAGGTA
>NW_023458556.1:52570505-52571107 GCF_013731165.1 Rhagoletis pomonella | reverse complement strand
GAATAAATAAAATCAAAAACAAATATACTTATTACTGCCATAAGTCAAGTAAAGAATTGAACTACACTTATTGTTATTCGATGAACTTGTCTGTAAGATTTGAATAGCGCTGCTCGTTTGCATGTACGTACCTATGTAGATATGAATGTATGTACATATGTATGTGGGGTACATGTTCGCGAGACTAAATCTATATATAATATATATACATACATAAAACTATATATATGGATATTTTTTTCAACGTTTGAAATGTAGTTTGTAAAACATATTTTTGTATAAATCTATATTATGTAGATATAATATTGCTATAAATATTTGTATACACAAGCATATACTAAAAAAAAATTGCCAGAGTTAATATTTATAAAAAAAAATTAAATACATACACAATACCCTAAAAATTGTAAGCAAACAGATTTGCAACAGTTAACCGATGAATCAAACATCAAAGAATAAATGAAATGAAATGAATCGTTAGGTTTCAATAAATCGTAACATTGGAAATGTGGAAATTAAGTGTGTTGGAAATCGGGCATTCTCGTCCGTTATCTATGTATATTGGATGTATCTGTTTAATTTTGACTGGGCTCGAAAAAAAA
>NW_023458556.1:52526765-52567505 GCF_013731165.1 Rhagoletis pomonella | reverse complement strand
TTTTTTTTTTTAATGATAAGAAATATATACTGATATTTAATCTATATCTTTTTCAATATGTATATATAACAATGTTATGTTCGTTTTTACGAGGCTTCAAAACTCGACAACGTCTGAACCTACTTGAATATTTTTTTATTTTTCGCTATAATATCAGGATCAACAGAAAAAGTTTGAAAATGTTCGATTAATTCAATTGTTTAAATAAATGAAATATTAAGATAGGTGGCAATCTTTTGGCAATTTAAAAATTTGACTCAGTTAAATTGATAAAATAAATGAAATATTGTAATGCAGGTTTCAAACTAAAGAGTTTTAAGAAGGCTTACAATCGAAAATATTTTTTAAGAGGGTTGCCACCTGTTTGAAAATTTAACTCAGTTAAATTGATAAAACAAATTAAATATTACAATATGGGTACTAAACGAAAGGTATTTGAAAATATTAAAATCAAATTAAATACGTATAACATCATTAGCGCAAACGGAAAGTGCGAGGTCTGCTTTTGCGTAGGCATCGTCTAAAATGATGCAAGCTTTTTTTCTCTGATCAAATTCCACAGCTTCCACACGAGCCCGAGTTTTTATAATTTTTTTCTACTTCTCGCTAACCTGATTTTTACTTTTTTTTTAATTTATCCGTCGATTTTCTTCGTTGGTAGCTTTTTTTGTATTTTTCTCCTCTTAAATTTTTATTTTTTTATTTTTATTTTATTTATTCTTTCTTTTCTTATTTTTTCATTAAAAAAAAATTGGAATGATTAAATAACTTCTCAGAAACTATCAGGCCTATCGAAAAGTTATATTAATACGGTTTATTTAGAATTTTAATGGCTTTCATTTGCCGTATTTTGTATTAAGGTTGTTCAATTGGTCCGTAAGATATACGTGGAACCACAGTTTTTTTTAGTTGAATAACGATAAATTGCTAATATCTCGAAAACTTATCCATATGAAAAAATATTAACTCTATTTTCGGCATAAGCGGGCGATTCATAGGGGTTGGACAGAGAAGCATGGAGCAAAAAAAAAATGTGTGATAAAGTGTTATTTACGAGGAAGAAAAATTCTCCGGTTTAGTAACAAGTATAATCGATGAGCAATCAGGAAAAAAGTATGAAGTCAAGGCGATGGAAATGAGTGAAACAAATTGGCACTGGCTGACAAAGTAGGTGGTAGAAAAAGAACTGCTATTGCATTCTCTTAATTACATATTCCATTGATTTTATATTTTTGTCTAAGTTCGGAGTTAGTCAACTAATTTTTGATAACGTTGAATATATATATATATTTATGAAAATTAGCTCAGAAATAACTTATGTTTGTGATCAAGTTCTTAAGAACACAATTTCTACAAACAACTATTTAAAATTTGTGGTAAATAGAAAGTTTGATTTGTGCTTAAATTAAAATTTTTTTTTTTTCAGTTAAATAATAAAGATATCATTTTTATAACAGGAAATCTCTACATATTTATTGTCAGGCCGGAATTAGGGACACCTTATCACGAAATTAGTTATATCAGAATTAGAGACATACGAAGGTGTCATTAAATTTATTAATATAAATAATAATTCTAGCTATTTTGCATTATCGATAATTGGAAACTAATTTCAGATGATTGATTTAAGGTAACATTTTGATTTTTTAATTAGTTTCGGTAGTTTCAACGCAAAAAAATTAAAACGTCAGAAAAATCCTTAGTACCCCGAAATTATGTATGTACATTTACCTTATTTCCCTGAACGAGTCTGCCACCAATCTAATAACTAACAGTAAAAAGACTACAACAAATAAACTAGAGATATTGAACTACACGTGTGCACTTAAATAATTTGTGCTGCTAAAGCAAAATTTGTAAATATATTAACTATAGCTGAGAATAAATTTGCGACAAAAAACTATCATGGCCGCAATTGCTCTGTTGTTAATATTTGTATATTATTATTGATTTTTTTTTTGCACCGGAAAGAGTCAACTTCATTTCCATTGAATCATAACGCACATTTCACATTCCCATTCTCGGTAAATATTTACAAACATAATAATGTGTTTATTTAGTAGCATAATAGAGAACAGCAATTTGAAAAAAAACGTCACTTTTGTAACTGTTTACTATTATTATTTTTTTATAACTTTTATATATACTCAGGTTAAGTGAGTATGTGGTTGAAATAAAAACAGCAACAACCAGCCGCAACCGCACAAGCAGTTGTGGCAATAACGAAATGAAAAACTATTGCAATAAAAGCAATATCAAATGAAATATCGACATAATGTAGTTACACGCATATGTACTAGGGTGTTCCATTATTCACCTGTTTTCAAAAACCGGTTTCCGAGCTTTAGCTTAAAAATCAAGAGGCAAAATAAGTCGATGTAATATGGATTACAAGTAAAAAAAAAAAACAAATATTGTGAAAAATTACCATTTAATAGGGTGCAACGATCTTAACCCTGGTTAGTCGGGAAAAACCCAAGCTTGTGCAGCCCACTGTTTTATGAATGAGAATATACCACTTGACAAACATAGTTTGTTATAGACAGGCTATTTACCGACAATTACCCAACACTTTCGTCGACTCTCACCCCCCTTTGAATTCCGTCATCGGAGACCAACGCTAACTATCACAGACGACGAACTCGATTTGCTTCGTGATGCTCGCGGTACTTTGACACAACTCCATTCTGGATACTGTAGCAGGTTAAACTGTTCCACAAAATTTGAGACTAACCACCCTTTTATATATGCTCATTTAACATCCATCAACCTACGGCCCAAACCTAGCGGATCTGCCTTTTTCCTGAGACTGTCGTTAGAGGAGAAAGAAGAGAACATAATCCGATTCATTGGTTTAAGCAGAATTTAGTTAGCTGCTACAGCAAACCGATTTTAAATATTAAAAAAATAGGGATCTTCTTATTTTGGATATTCCTCAGCTCTGCGGGTGGCAGCGGCAAAATTCAGAAAAGTGGATTTTCCTGTGTATTTTTGGACCACCCTAATTCACACACATACATTCATACATATATACAAAGTGCATATGTGTCCCATAGTGGCAATGAATCATAAATAAATTGTCAATAATAAGTTTTACTCATACAGAGGGACATACACACACATGCACAAATAAAATGCATATTGCGCTATAGTTGGTGAAGGAAAAAATTCACGGTCTCGGCCGCAACTCAATGTGATTATTCTAGGTGGGCGGTGTACCGCGCTCAAATGTGATAAAAGTGATATTAGTCACATGCACCTTTGCAACGGATTCCAAAGTCATCTCAAACTAATTGAATTTTTTACAGGGAAATAACCTGTCACTAAAAAACATCGACAAGTATTTATTACTTTTTGATTTCCTGATAATGAATGAACTGTGCCATTTCTTTGGGCAAGCCTATTGTGACCAACCGTACTTCTTTCGGAAGTACCGTACTTCCTTTTGAGCCGTTGTATTTCGTACTTCGAAGCACAGTCAAATGTACATCTTTGCAATGTTTTGTACTATCCAAGGCACATTGAACAGGTAGTATCAGTAGAGCAGCTGATTTGATTTTTTTTTTAAATTATCCGGTCTCTAAAATGTCAAATATTTTTAATTTCTTCTCACAAAAAATATAAATTATCAAAATCTTTTTGCATTTGAAACCTTTTCCCAAACAAAACAAGCGATTGAAAAGCAACATTTGGAGCGTTCACCTAACTCTGCAGCACAAAGGCTGATTACTAGGTCTTCCATATGATGGATCAATACTTCGAGAAGCAAACAAAATTTACAAAGAAAAATGTGAAATTTAATTTTTAACATTTACAACTTACATCTCGCAAAATAGACTCTTATTGTACTTATCTTAATTTTTGAGTCTGGGGAGAGTTCTCAACCTTCTCTAACTCGCAAAAGAAATTTGAAATATCTCACATTTACTTAAAGCAGTTCGTCGGCAATGATTTTTTTTTTTTAGTTTTGCCGCATTTTAAAATCCTATAAGTTCATACATGTGTAAAATTTAAAACAAATATACTAAATTGCTCAAAGATATTGTTCCCAGCGTACCAGCGGATTCCGATAAGAGACCGAAAGGACCGGTTTTCAAAATGTTCTTAATTTGGTTTATAATTAATAAGTATTAAAGTGTTTTCAGCATTTCTATTTACTAAAAAAAAAACGCTAAATTAAAAGATGATTTACATATTATTCAGTAAAAAAACAGATAAAAACGGAAAAATCTTGAAGTAAATCCAAAAAGAAAATTTTATAACTTGTTTAAAATGCGTTCCTTTTACGTTGGAACCACAAAAAAAAAAGAAGATAAAAAAAAACATATTGACTCCCTTCTCACTCTATATTCGAAGCGCTCCGAAAACACCCATTCATGGTGTTGCTGTGGGCGTCCTTTTTCATACATATTCAGAGCGCTCCGCAGTCGCTGCCTATGGAAATGAAACGCTTTGTTTAATGTAAAACTTTACATAAAAAAATTGCCATGCAAATCGAACACTTTAATTTGATACATGACTTGTCTCTGTACGATTAGTAGATCGCTGGGAATGATCACCTTATCTTGGAATAATAAATAGTATAGATTTTTAATTAATAAAATACATTTGTTGAATTGGTACACTGTTACCGTTTATGCATATTCTGCTTTTACCATTTTCTCATTACTTTCATACTATTTTTGGTTTTCGTTTTCTGTACTTCTTTGAGCTATGAAATAGTTGGTCACATTAGGCATGCCCTAAGAAATGACGAATTTACTAGCTGCGTACGAGATGAATTCATTTCCAATTTTAGCCGTTGGAATGTGAGGAGGAGACTATTGAATACTCAATTGTAGCCCGTGGAGACTAAAACCGAGTCCACATGGTTACGAGTAGTCTTCGTATGCACATACACTAGCTTTACGAGGTATTTATAGCATAGTTTTTTATGTGACTCAATCAACTTCAATTAATTTCAGTTTGTTGATGCATTTGTCAGTTAAATGAAAAAATTGGCATACATACACATTTACGTTAATAAGGTGATGAAAAAAAGGGTGAACTTCATCATTAAAACATAAATTTCTATATACATACATACATTTAATTTATTATTTGATAAAAGTATAGTTTATTCTTTAGCAAAAATCATCTAAATCTTAATTTCAAACTTTGTGCAATATTAAAAAAAAATCAATAAACTTTCATGGTTTTTAATTAGATTCCTTAGACAAATTTTGAGACTATGTTGAGATTATTATGATTTATTGATTCCCATGTAGACAAAACTCTTATTAAAGCCACTCGGGATATGTGGGACTGTCGAATTTTTTTTTTGGTAGAGCATGGAGTCTGAACTCCAAATTAACAGAAAGTCTATACCGCACTATAGTCTGTCCGATCGTAACTTATGCCTCCATAGTCTGGGGGCAAAAATCAAAAATGCAAATTTTCTTTAGTATTTCGGGCAAAATACCAGGGCAAGGAATTTGCGAGTTCTCCGACTCTATGTTAAAGGAAATCCTCTTTGGAAGAAAATTTCAGCTCAAAATTCCATATCTGAATTGAATCCCTAATATTTGTATTGGTACACAGACGGACCGAAAATGGAGGGCAAAAAGCAGGTTCGGATGTCTTTGGATCTGGCACTAAGCTTTCTAATTGCAATGGGCATCTTGTCTACGTTCTTTCAGGCCAAGGTATCTCAATTTGTGCCTTGAACATTGAAAAGGGTTTGAAGGATGCCTTTCTACCTATCTTTTCAAAAGCCCAAGTGGCCATAGGGACCTCTTTCCGCCAGGACAAACATCTCCACTGAGAAAAAAGTTTAGACCCATCAACAAAGTGTGTTTCCCTCAACACATCATTTCGTTATAAGTAGTTACAAATATTGGGTAGAGATAAAAATAATTAGCTGACACTTTTCTCAGTGCAGCAAGGAACATGGTATTACTATGCTGGATACCAGGTCCCTACGGGATCGAAGGTAACGAGGTCGCCGGCGATTTAACTTGGGAAGGCTCATCGTCTGTATTTGTAAGACCAGAACCGTTTTGTTGACTCAGTCGGTCCTCCTCGACACACCTTTTGAATAGAGCCAACGTCAAGTTACTTATTGGTTACATAACCGGCCATAACCACATACGTCTTCACATGCACGGGTTTGACCTATCTGCAGAGACGGGTTGCCGCCTTTCACTTGAAGAGCAGGAGACATCGGGGCACATTACATGTGATTGTACGGCTCTGGCCGTCAGTATCAGGAACTATCACAGGTATACAAAAGAACTTCTTTACATTATAGTACATTACATAGATAACTAGGCTGACATTATTGTTGATGTCAATGCTGGATGCTTGGTAGACAACGTCCTTCTCTCCTTCAAAATTGTTACTGCCAATAGCGACGTGTGACCAAATATGCGCAGTCTCTTTGGGTTTGATAGTAGATACATACGTTGCCACGTTTTCGTTTAGCGCTGGACCAACCTCTTTTGCATCCTTCTCCATGCTGGAAAATACCGCACTTAAGCCCCTGATGTTGAGGTTGAAAATGTAAATGTACGCTAGCAGCATCGTGCTTTTGCTGTATATGTTGCTGCTGTGACTGAGCATTAGATTGAGGGAATCGGTCTAAAGTGAGAGGCCTTCTATAAACCCTCGTTAGGTCTCAAAGGGAGCTAAAAGTTTTGCAGGGATCCCAAATTCAAAAATATCTTCACAGAAGTAGTTTAACTTCGTCCCTTTTTAAAACTGATGAACAGTTAGTTTGTGTGATTTGCTTATCAAAGGAATTTTGTAGGATTTTACGAACTCTAGTTATCTGGTGAATGGTGGATCTCCGGGCTATAATGATAAAGTTCAATCAGTTGGTTCATGAAGGAATTCAGTATTTCGAAAAAAATCGTCGATTGACCCTTGTATGCAATACTAAGGATTTCCAACCTCTATTCAAAAACCAAAGTTGGAACGAGTTTCCATCATCCCTTGTCAAATTTGGTTTGTAGACAAACCGGTTTAGAGCGATGTGCCATCTTCAGTGTCATTTTAGTTCTCTATTCTTTTCTTCTACCTTTCTTTTCTTCTTATTACCGACAACTGAAGACCTTAAACTCCACTACAATAAGCTTTATACTACTTAGTGCCTACATTTCATCACATCCTCATTAATTCTTGTCATGTTCGCCCCGGAATGCTGCAACATTGCACATTTTCCTGCCTCATGTTCTGCATGCTAATTGAATTTAATGCTACAACATTGTCCAGCGTCATTTTATCACGCCTACCTCGACGTCGGCGACGATCCAACTCCGCAAACGAAGATGACCGACTGAGCTCTGCTCGCATTGCATTATTGCATTTTACGCATTTGTGCTCTATTTTGACCTTAGCCATTGTGGCAACTGATGCAATTTCTCCATTGTTATTGCTGTCATACCAAGTCCACCATGTCCCACAGCAATCAATCGTAGATTGTGTATTAAACAATATGGTACATACTACGTTCTTACTGCTACAAAGCTAGAATAAGTCAGAGTTGGAGGATAGAATGAAGTCTGCTGCAGACAATCATTCTCAAGTTAAAAATACATATGTACATACATACATAAATTCAGTGTGTGTGTGTGTGTGCTGGTCAATAAAGAAGGTCGCCAGCAGAGTGCGACAATTAATTTGTGTTAAGATTATAAATAATTGCGCAAGTTTGTTTTTGTTGGCTCTAGGACGTTCATTCAATGAGTAATTGCGTGGCACAGATGGTTGATGGGAAAGAAAAATGGGAATTATTTCCGTTCCTAGCCTAACAATAAACGATTGAGTAATGGGCGGTGTTCATACTCAGCGGAATAAATAAATGCACTTAAATATATATACATATTTATGCGTGTACATATGTAAGCATATGCACAAGGATAAACATAGATTTCGCAATTTTTCAGAATTTTAATAATTTGTGCACAAAGTTTGAAATATTAATTTATATGTATGATTTTTGTTAGATAATGAGCTATACTTCAATAAACAAATACAGCCCAATTCTTCATACTCCCGGTGAGTTTGTTCTCAGGGAATTCGCTTCTCCCGAGAAAGAAATACTCCGCCGCACTTTGCTAGGCAAAGGGCCGCATTTGGCTCATCCTTGGCATAAATACTTGGTCCAGTGTTG
Source organism: Rhagoletis pomonella (assembly GCF_013731165.1). Taxonomy (NCBI): domain Eukaryota; kingdom Metazoa; phylum Arthropoda; class Insecta; order Diptera; family Tephritidae; genus Rhagoletis; species Rhagoletis pomonella. The sequence goes on along the minus strand of NW_023458556.1, from coordinate 52,559,353 downwards.
CCATTCAAACATTTTCTTCCTACCACAATTGCTCCAAAAATAGCTCTTAGCCTACCAAAACGTGACTTTCATTGAAAATGTGATTTAAATATTGTAACATATCTGTGGATTTTTGACAAAACAACCTCTGTGCTTTCTGTAGGTTAGAATTTAAAGTAAATTATAGGGAACTTTCCTTTCAAAATCTGACATTTTTATTTAACTTTTATTAAAATATAATCTTGAACTACTCCTATTAAAAACTAAACAAAAAATATCATTCGATAACTCAATAAATTACTGCTTTGAAGAGAAAATGACCTCACTAGAGAGAAGTTGTTTTGTCAAAAGTCCACAGATATGTAAGGATAAGTAGTGTATGAAGAAAAAAGCTTTGAGTTCGCGCGTTCAAACTTTGCAAATTACATGTTTTTACTTTTTCTACACAAACTAATAGCTGGCAACTATTTTTTTCTTAGGGGAGAAGAGGGAAAGAAAATACAAATACTCTCCCTTCTCACTCACTCGCTTTAGCGAAATGTAAAATTTGGGATTTGCTTGGCAATTCTTTAATTATTTTCTTCTAACTTAAACAATCTGTATGGATAAGAGGACAGTCAAATAAGTGCAACATTCAACTTCGGTTCAAGAATAATTTTGGCATGTGCCATTTCTCTTTTCCTTTTCACATCATCCTTTACATGTACTCCCGAAACCCGAACTTGAAGTTTTATAAAATGAATAAATTATAAGATTTGTCTAAAAAAACCCCTTGAAAATCACAACAAACCAACCTACCCAAGCCTTATTTTAAGAAATGAAACTACCAATTTTGATTCAATTGGGCCGAAACGGCAACACTGACTTGACCTTAAATTTAATTTTATTGTTGGAAAATGAAATACCATTTTAACACCTACATTTAATTTAATAATAAGGAGTATCAATAATATAACAAAAACATTTTGATTAAATGTTTAATTACACACTTCTCTCTGCAGTTTCACTTACCTTCAGGCCAATTATCGAATACTGTTTGTGCGATATCACCAGCAGAATCTGATGGATTAAATAGGAATTCTTTTGTTTTGCCACTAACGAGTATTAAACGTAAATTTATCTGCAAGAGAGAGAGAGGGAGAAAAAATAAAATCGAGACTTTCAAATTGGTCACACAATCAAAGTGCAAAAGTAATAACATCCCAATTTGCCACAGAGCGAGGACGAGTTCGAATCGACATCGGTCTGGTGAAGTCGATTGGGAGAACTCGAAACGACGTCAAATCGAATTAATTTGTGCAATACAAAATTTGCACTCTATTGCACTAAATTTAATGAGATATAAAAGTGCTTCATACTTTTTCATTTAATCCAGTTTGAAAAGTTTGAAATTTTTAAGAATGCTTGCTTTTTACATATTGCACAAAATTTAAAATTGGATTTGTATGGTTTTTGTTAAAGATTTTGAGCATCGTTTTACGCGGCCCGCCTCCGAACTGTGCTTTTCATCCGACGGCGATTTCACCGGCGAGTTGTTGGCGATCGTAGGAAACGACGTCGTTACGAAATCGTTTGGCAAATTGGGATATTTATGTACATACATAGGTGCTGAATATGTATTTATTTATGAGTTAATCTGATGGCATTAATTTTTAATTCATGTTATATATAATGGGTATCCGAAAAAAATCGTCGTTTCTAAAGCAAATACATAGCAAACCATATTTGATAATATGAATGCATGCACATTACGTTGCATCACTCTCATCAAAAAAGGTACATTTTTTCCATCGGAATTGTAAAATTTATTACATTTTCAGATTTCCGCCAACATATTTCGAAAAAATTTTTCGAGAAATTTTAGCCACTCAAAAATCTAGTTCTTTTATAAGTAAAATCAGCTTTCAAAAATAGTTTAACAAAACATCATATCAGGTTTAAGTTTAAAAGCTAAGCATAAAAATGTTTAAAAATTTTATAAAAAAAAAACAAAATGAGGTATTTTCAAATCGGTCCACTTCACATAAATATATACTAATATTTTAGCGGAAGTCTTCAACTATAATAAATTCTATAATTCTGATGGAAAAACCGCTACTTTTTGGAAGATTAGCAAAAAAGTTGCGGTTAGTACATTAGGGTGCATCACCAAAAAAATAGTTGCTATTTTTCTACCGGAAATATAAAATTCATTATAACTATTTTAAAACTTCGGCCAAAATGTTTCGGTAGTTGATCAAACATAGTCAAATGTTTCTGAGGATGACTTCAGACGAAGTCGAAATAGCGGCAAATAAATAAAAATAAAAATCTAAAAATTTGTGTTTGATTTTCATGTTGCCTTGAGCTCAAAAAATAATTAATATACAGGAAGGTTCTGTAATTCACTTGCTAGTGAATTTCACCCAAATTCAATTTGAATCCAAAGAGACTTTTCGAAATTCACTCAGAAGCGAATGGCAGAACCTGCCCGATTATTTCAGAATAATTTCAAGATCTAAATGCGTCAGAACGATTCAAAAATTCCTCTGAAAATCTCATTACATACTTTCATTCCGTTTAATTAAAATTTTTTTTAACATTTTTATGCAGACGTTTTAATCTTAAACTCTGATTTTTTAGAAAAATATCCTAAATTCATTATAGAAAGCTCGATTTTTGGAGGTTTTTAAATGCATAGATCCAGCTCACGTAAATCAAGATATTTTTTAGAAAGGAGTCTTAAAACATGTATAACAAATTTTATAATCCCGTTATATGGAAAAAAATGCACAACACCGTCAGCCAAAAAAATTATTAAAAATCAACCCTGACCACAAGCGTCTAAACAATCATACAAATTTTAAGCGCAGATACGTAAAAAAAACGTCTAATATCACTTTGAAATTAGGGTGCTAATGATATGACCGATACTTTATATGACACATATGCATATTTAAAATTAACACCTATAAAGAAAAAACAAATCACGGAAGTAAAGAAGGTATGAAAATCAATTAAACGGCTTTCACTCACCTCAAAGGGGACCTCCAACCCAACTAGCGAAAAGTCATTAGCGATAATTGCAAACGACTTTTGACTATATTTGTATATGAAATATTTTTTTTTGTATGTATACATTTATGTACATACTTAGACACAAACAAACATATGTAGTATATACAATTCTCTGTAAAATCGCGAACTGAGAATAAACGCGCGTTAAATGTTATAAAAACCTTGCTCATACTTTCAATTTAAATAAAGTGACATTGCGGCATACAAACTGTCAAGTAATATTTTTGTCGGCTTTTCTGTTCGCTGATGCTCTCACATTCAACATGTAGATATCTAAATTGTTTGTCAAAACATGTAAATATGTAAATTACTTTTGTCTAAAGAAATGTGTTACGATGTCAAAAAAAACGATCTTTGGTTTTCTACACAACACAAAATTTGTTTATCATTATTTTCGTGACAGTTAAGAAAGTCAATCACAGTTATTTCCATATAAGAAAAAACCCACACAGCTTTAAAATGCATGTATACCAATGTAGGTATGTATGAATAAACAATTTCAACCGCTAAAGCAATTAAGTGTTTAATACATTAATTTATGAAAGGAAGAATAATTGCTTTAAACCCATTGTCGTTTAAAAAAAACCGCGTATCGTAGTTCTGCAAAATCGCGTAACTGACATTGCTGACAAAAATTGGCAAAAAGCATTGACCTGTGTCTGCTTTCACAATTTCAACATTATAGTTACTAAATTACGGAGCGTTTGGATTCCCCTAAAAAAAACCTAGGCCCACAAATACCCTTTCAGGACAAAAAAATGATGTCGATTTGTAAGTCATCGAGTATACAAATCCAATGTTTTTCTGTATTTGTCAATAAATATTTATCTATTTTAAATTTGCGAAGTACCATTTTTTCCTCTTTTTTTTTTGCAATCCATAAAGAGAAAGTAAGCACAGTCATAAATGTGGAAATAAATAGAAAACAAATATATACACCTACATATTTATGTAAGTACTTACTCCAATAAAACTAAAAGTCGCTTACATATTCAAGCGCAGATACACACTACAACAGTAAGTGAGAGCTGTAGTCAGTCTAATAGGTCACATAATCTGGGTTCAGTTCGTGCCTACATAGTAGGAGAGGCAGTCGCATGCCCACATTTCTTTAGAGCTCTTTGACCACATTTAAATGCACACTAGGGTGTGCTGAAAATACGATTTTTTCGACTTTTTGTTTCTAATAGCAAAAACACGGTTCATTATGCTCTAAACAAAACTGTGAGAAAGGTGAAAATTTTCGATCAATATCTTGGGCTCTCCCAAGTAAGTAAATGTTTCTTAGCTTACTTCGATAGCAAATTAATTCTCTATAAAAAAGGTTTCTATACCTAACTATGTACAGTGCGTTGCATAATTAGAAGACCGCCACATATTAACAAGTTGACTATTTATTTTTATATTATTTACTTTCAATTATTTTCTTATATAAATGTGGTTCATTCTATAACAAACACCATATAAAATTTTGCACTTTTTTGAAAGAGTTTTTGGAAAAATTTTGGGTGTGCATTTTTATAGCCCATTCAAGTTTAGTATAATAAAGTGCAAGTTCTATATGGCTACAAAATACCGTTGATTTTTAGCAGTTTTTGTCTTACATATAATAAAAGTTACGAACATACTTTGTCAACATAAAAAAAAAAAATTAAATAAATTGCCAAAAATTAACGGAATTTCGTAGCCATATATACTATACTAAAATTGAATGGGCTATAAAACTGCATACGCAAAATTTTTCCAAAGACTCTTAAAAAGGGGGTAAAATTTTGACGAACATTTTTTGAATTTTTATAATTTTTGCACAAAGTTTATAGCGTGTAGGAGAGAAAAAGTATAAGTTGCTCATTTTACAAAGACATTATTTTCCTACATAAAGGACAAAAGTAAATCAGAAAATGGGTGTAATTTCGAAGTTAACGCTTAATTTATACAAGTTATTTTCTTAGCGTTAACGCGCATTACTAGCATTAACTTCGAAATTACATAAGTTTTTCTAATTTACTTAATCTCTTTATGGGTTTTTTAACTAACACTGTTGTTTTTTTGAAATTTCTAAAAATTCTAAAATATACATATCCAATAAAAAAATATCGACGCGCTAACTAATAATAATAATAGATTGGCGCTACACGTGTGTGGCCGTGCTTCTCCTCCGATTTGTGGCGTGCGCCTTGATGTTGTCACACAGAGCGGAGGGACCTACAGTTTTACGCCGACTCCGGCGGCGATTGTATTTTTATAAGAAGCTGTTTTTCATGGCAGAAATACAATCGGAGGTTTGCCGTTGCCTGCCGAGGGACGACCGCTGTTAAGCAAAAACCTTTTTTCTATATTTTTTTTTCGATGTTGCTTTGACCAAAGTTTGAATCCAGGTGCTGCGGAGTGGAAGTGCGCACTGCTTACCAGAACACAACTGGTCTCGATAAATTTCCGATAAAAATTAGAGACGGCAGCGATTTTTCGTAATCCGCATTGGTAATTGGATCTGAATTACCAACAAATGAGGTGATTCGCCCACGAAATTTTGTATGGCGAATTACGTAATTCGAAGGGTAATTGGAGTGCGAATTACCAATGAGAGAGCGAACTACGTTATTGGGATGCCATGGAAATGCCATATATAATAACTTTCTTTTATTAAAGTGTTGGTAAAATGAAATTTCAAGTCTTATTAAGTAAACATATTAAGTTACCAAAAACCAGTTATTTTGCTCATAATATCAACGATCATGCAATTTACTTCCCTAACATGTGCTATTAAAAAAAAAAAATTTAACACTTTGAACTCTGATTGACAGGGGGAGTTTAAGATATTGACCAAAAATATTCATCTTACGCACACATTTTTTTGAAGCATAAAAAAAATCTAATTTTCAGCCCACCCCAATGTAAACAGGACCCCTTTTGGTGCCACTTTACCCTTTTTTTCTTGCACCGAAAATCATCGCTCAGCTATTATGTGGGTACATACATATGTAAGTGTGTAATCAATTGCAAATTGTTGCTTTGAAAGTATGCATATGTACTCTTACGTGCCGACATCGACCGATGGATGAGAAAAAAAAAAAAACAAAAAATTGCAAACATGAAAATCGACATAGCTAACAGAGGATTGAAATAATACTGTAGCACTCTATTTTCCAAATGCCTAAACAATGCAGCGCACGCAAACGATTTTGCCTCCATAGCATATCGCCTTTAAACACAGATCTCGTGCGGATTTTATTGATGAACTGTCGTTGTGTAAAATTGGTGGATTCGGATGTGTAAAGAGGCAAGGTCAGAAGTATGCGAAAGCTCGTAAGGGAGTGGGGAAATTGCTTGCTTATCAACCTTTTATAAGCATGAAGTTGGGAGGGACTTTGTTTACACCGAGGCTATCATAAGGATCCAGGTTAGTCGACCAGCAGAAATGTATCTTCACAATAGTCCAAAATTTCAAAGTTTAAGACGGCGGTGCACCGAGATCCTGCGAAACAGAAGATATCGGAGAGTGGCCGATAAGGAGGCGTTCACGACGGAACCAAGATGGATTTCAGTGTACGAGCGCTAGTCTAATCTCAGAAACTCGCTGCTGCTCGGTATCTACGCATGGGAAAGAATATCTTCCAAGTAGAATTTTCAGGTACCTTTGAAAACCGTGAAATATTAGGTAATAGAATCGGTAACGAAAATACGCCAACAATACATATGTACATATATTCGACAGTTAGGTTGCGATATTAGCAATTGCGTCTTCAGCTACAAATGCAAAAAGGTATTATGATCAGTGTCTCAATTAATGAAGTTTATTCTTGTCTGGTTTCCGGGAAATAGGAACATAGAGAAAATTTGATGAAAATATGCTCAAAACAAAATTTGTGAAATGAAAATATGGAAGCTACTCAAAATAGTTTCAATTTCTCTTTCAAACATTAAACTTTTTCGAAAACAAATTTTTTTTTAAAACAAAATTTTTTTTGCGTAATTTTACAGAACTCTTTTTCCTTTTCAGGAACTCTAGAACTATTGGGAAAGATAATCAGAGTAGTATTAGTTTTTGAAAAAAAGGATGAAGGTTATGAATTCATCGGAATATTTTATTTTGTATGTATGCTACCGGATAACTTTGGACTTTGCAGAATTTTTTTTCTTTTCAGAATCTCCAGACTTATGTAAAGGCTACTCGAGAACAGTTTTTTATTTGCTTTTTGCACTATGTCGTACGCTGCGTGAATTTGGCTCTCTAAATTAAAAAAATTTATATATTTCACCAAATTATCCATAACTTTTTTCATTTTCAGGAACTCTGGACCTATGGAAAAGCTACTCAGAACAGTTTCTTTTTGTCTTCTTTACGTCATTCCGTATGTCAACTCCGCAGACATAGCTTAATAGTATGTTTGTCGGATTCTACTCAAGTAGCACACTGGTGTATTACTTGGTGTAAATTTGTGAATTTTGGTACAATTAACCAAATTTATACCAAAATTCGTAAATTTATACCAAGTTATACACCTGTCTGCTACTTGAGTACCTTATTCTTATTAAATAGTTTTTGAAAACCTATTAAATGTATCGATGCATAACAGTGTTTTATATACTTAGGATAAGCACATACTAGAGCGGCGCACAGTGGTATACCACTCTATAGAGCCCCGTACATTTGTTTTAATTAGAAGGAATCGGCATTATTATACCTAATTTTTGTCTGCTTATATTACTAATATATTTGGTCGATTGTCCTGATTTTTTATCTATTTTGTGTGCTATATTTTCATATGAACTTACAACAAAACAATAAAAACAAAAGTTATAATAAAAACACATTGCTTAAGTGAATAAAAATCTCAATCAGGACATCGAACTAAGAATTTTTTGCAAAGTAATAGCAGTAGTACGTTGGGTGGGCAAAGGCCAACTTTTGACTTCAATTTTATCAGGATAAATCTTCCCATAAAAAATCCAACTGCAGTTCGTAGGCGGCACATAACTGTAGGCCCTTCCATTTGTGTTGCGTAATCAAGATTAGGCATTAAAAATGTAAGCCTTTTCATCGAAATTTTTATTTAATTTTATGAGCTTATGGCGTTCTTCCCTCAAACGAGACATATGTATGTATGTAAGTTGTATGTAAATAAACATCTGCGATTAATACAAATCCCGTGCGCCAGATGCTAGACTAACAAAAAAAAAAAAAAAAAATGTATTATAAAAATAAAACGAAAATGAAAACGCAAAGAATAAACACACGAGTTTCAAAATCAAATAAACAAAGAGTTAAACACTGAAGTATGTATGTATGTGCATATCAATGAATAAATTTTCAGATCTGATTCATGGTAGTATTTATAGCTAAACCAAAAAAAAAACCAAAACGAGTAGAACGCAAAACAGCCAAACGCATGTAAAATAGAAGTTGACAATCCTGCGGTGGCTGATGATAAATATGCCAAAATGATGATTCCATTGATGATACCATCATAATGATGACTACATACGAGTATGTTTAACCATACGCATCTTTAAACATAAAAAATATTTATTTATGTATATTAGGGTGCTTTTTTCGGCGACTATTTTTCGCCTCCCCGAACTTTGGTGGAAGATATCAAAAAAAAAAAACATCTCTGAAAATTCGAGTCCTTCATATTAATATTAAGTGCTCGACCAAGGTGTGCAAAGATTTCTCGTTCATAATACACGTAAACCTTGAGTTTTTTTCTTCAAAAGTATAAGAGGCATTTTATGGTATAATTTTGGTCAATGATGGGGTTTCTTCAGAATTGAATGCTCTAGAAAAGTGGCCATTGCGGCGTAATCCTTAATCTCACCACCGAGGTAGTACGGGTCACAAAACCCCATTTTTTCATGAAATAAACCCGCCTTAACAAGATGATTCACGGTTTGCAATATGTACGTACGTATGTACATATTTACAAGTACTGCTGCTGTATTCAAACTTGTTCGATTCAAGCTATTACCGTATTCATTTGCGTTCAAGCTATGAGTTGAATTGGCTTGTTTGAAACAAGTGTGAATCATACTTGCGCTTGTATTTTTTTCAAGTAGCTTGAAAACGTAAATGAATCGGCTTGTGCAGTACACTGGTGTGTACCTTTGAGAGTTGAATTTGACACTTTCAATCAACACCACAGGACGCGACTAGTGCATTTGTACAGATTAACATGTTCTATGCATATACATATGTATGTGTTGGTCTTCCTCAACTTGCGCGGTTGGTGCGAATTTCTCAGTAAATTATTTCTTACAAAATAAACTTACACTTTACTTAAATATTTGTTAAGTAATCTTTTGGTAAAAATAAACAGTCTAAAAATGTACACATAGCCATTTTATCAATGCCTAGAATTCGATACCTCAATCTTTACCTTGACTTCGTCCATGACCTTGTAGAATTAGACACATTTTTTAGGCATTAAGTGTTAAGAATACAAACACAAGACACATATGTATTTACAACTGAGTAATTCACATGTGGCTGGTTTTTTTTTACTTATTTTTTACGTTTTTCACTTTTTATTAGTATTTTATTTATTTATTTTTGTTAATATGTGTGTGTGTGTCTGTCTGTTTCTGGTACTTATTACTCGATACACTTTGTGATTGCCGGTAAATTGTAAGTAAATAGACTTGATTTCGTTGACGCAGCGGATACATTAGGGCGGTCCAAAAATGCATGTGATAAAATAAAGTCCGAATTTTAATGCTCTCACCCCCTAGGATTTTCTATGTCGAATATATGTACCCCTGCCTTTTTATTTCCAAATAAAAAATATTTGGTGTTCACTCAAAGCGCTAAAAGTTTCCCTTATATTTTACATTGGGCAAAAAGTCAATTTTTCGTGGAAATGGTAGGGAATTTTTGAAAATCACTATTTTTCGATCTGGAGAGTCTGTTTCTCTTCAGCGAACTTCCACCAATAATACCAAATTGGTTTTTTTTTTTAATTTTTTAAACTATGATTTTTTATTTAGAGAAATCTATACCACTTGTACGCAAAATTGTTACATAAAAAAAATACATGAACAAATTTTGTGTACTTTGAGCGCCCCATATAGGAGTATTTATGCAGAAAAATCAGGTCAAAAGTCTGATTTATCAATTGTTGCAAAAATCCAGTAAGATATACTATTCCCAAAGCTAAATAACTGATCTATTGAATGGTAGACATGAAAACTCCCTCCGCTGCTTTCCCTTTGACATATGTCACCCTGAAAACAGTCAATGTTGTGATAGTTTTTTTCTACATTTTTCTATATTTTTCGGCATTAACATTTCGTCTTTACTTTATTTTTTACAACCCTAGTGTACATTTATACACATGCACATAAAATCGTACATATGTATGTATGTACATATTTTGAATTTCTAAATATGGTTTCTTGTTTCTCATACGAGTAATTAGAGCGCCAGCGGTTAATCAATTATTAAGCAAAAACATTTTCTCAGCTTAAATACAAATAAGTGGAAATGAGTCGAAGGCTTGCAATGTGGTATTGTAATAGAAAACTTTACCGTGCAAAGTTCCATGTGTTTTTGAATGATTTCGATAAACCACACGTATTTGCGGCATTGCCAGACAGTCGGCGCCTCCTGAGTTACTAGTTGGTAGTTAAAATTGTGTGAAAGACAATAGAAAAACATATCGAGTTGTTATGATTTGTATCTTAATTGTAGGGCAAAAGTTAACGATTGCATGGAAAAATAAAATAAAACCTTAAATTATTCAAGTGGCGCTGAGAAGAAACAAAAAACGAATCATGCACTTCATAAGAGCATCAAAATAATTCTATGGGAAATAGTCACTGAGGTTTTCGTGTTTTACACAATGGACTTGCAAGCTCTGGTTGGTTGGTTGGGTCCATTAATGTTTTGAAAATAATTGATTCTTCCTAGTAAAGCTAGGCTTTAAATATTAGAATACACTGAAAATTTGTGAAATTATGACCTTTATTATAATGAAACAACAAAATCATTTTTTCAGTCAAGAGTCATTTTCTCGTCAGCATGCATACACAAATACATACGGTGGCGGGCAAATAAATATGACCGCAATATTTCAAAACGTTTTGGTTATGTTGATATGCATACTCTCTATATTTGAAGTTTTATGGAGGTAGGATAACGATAACCCGTGCCTACTTTTAGTTGAAGTTTTAGTTAATAACTTGAATTAACCGTGCATGAAATCTTTTGAAATGCGAAAAATTCGATATGGGAACATATATTTTAGTGCATTTCTAGTAAATCTGCATCTTTAAATTTTTTAACAGGGCGACAGGATTTCTCCCAAGGACATCAAAAAAATTAATTAAACAAAATTATCCTTTGCAATTTTTATCCTTCAATCTTATTTATATTAATAGGATTTAAATTAAACTAAAATTCTTTAAAATGCATTAAAAGATAAAAATCTTGAAGGATAATATTTTTAAAGGCATTTTTGATATACTCCAAAAGGATAATTGAATACAAAACTTATAATTAATCTGGTTTTGAATTTTTCTTTAAATTGATACGCATATATACATAGTTTGTGTAAACTTTTGGAAATATATTAAATTGGAAAAAATCCTGATTACCTGGTAAAAAAACTAAAAACCCAGATTTGCTAAATATTATGCCCTAATACTGTATGGAGTAGTTTTATATAGAAGTAAAATGAGTAAGTTAACAAAACCCGCGAATTGCATAAAGATTACTCTGATAACTTTGACTGCAAGTCGGCACGGGTCCGAATTGCATAAAATTTTATAATAAAATAAAATATAAAATAAAAATGAGGAGTATGCGTTAAAAAAAAACAACTTTGGTTTTTTGGGAAGTTTAATACACATACATACATACATACATAAGTACGTACTTTTCCGTTTCAAGGAGCAACATAGTAAGAGCTCGTTGGCATTATATTTTTGTTAATAAGAGAAGTATTTATTGTATTATAATTTACAAAAATTATCATCTGTTTTGTAAGCAAACTCAAAAAAACAAAAGTTACTCTAATTTCAATTAATTTTTTATGGGTAAACAATAATTACCCAGGATCTGATTAATCACAGTTTTTGATAAATCAGGGTTATGATTAATTCAAGAAATTAGTTAATCGATTAATCGCACATACCTAATTTTAATATATTTCGCGAAGCTGGCTATTAGTGTTTATTATTTTTTTTTTTATAAAAGCATAGCTCACTATCTAACAAAAATCATATAAGGCGAAATTTCAAACTTTTTACAAGTTTTATAAAAATTCGACGAATTTTAACAAATATTCATGAAAATCTCAAACTTTTAGTATAATAAAGTGCAAGTTTTAGGTAGCTACGACTTACCGTTGATTTTTGAAAATTTTTTTTTGCAGTCGGTATTGTGCATTTTCCCTAAAAAAAAAATTTGTATCAATAATACTTTGTATGGAAGAAAATGCGTGACACCATCAGCAAAAACAAAAAATGCCAAAAATCAATGGTAAGTCCCAGCTACCTTAAACCTGCACTTTATTATACTAAAATACATTAATATCAACTTTAAAAATTTTGATTAAAACGTTTGGAAATTTTGGGGAAACTTTGTCGAATTCCGAATTGTTTTGTGTTGTTGAAATAGGGATTTAATGGTTTCTGTTTGACAGTGAGCTATCTACACCTTCATAAAAAAATTATAAACATTACATAAACAATAGAAAAATTGCCACAACTTTTTAAAATGTCGCGTCCCTATTTACTCTCCCGCCACTGTATATACCACATAAAAATTAAATTTGCTTAACAAATTTCATGTTTGGGTCAATATACTCGTACATAAATACTACATACATATCTGGGATGGTCATGAAGACCTTTAATACTTCAAATTATATTTAACAACAAATTAAAATACCATAAATCATGTTTGATAAACATACATACATCACTTACGACTTACATACATATTATTAAAAAATACATACAAACATATGTACATAAAAGATAGAAATGGGCGTGATCGCACCAGCAGTCCAAAAGCTTTCCAACGTACCACAAAATTTCTAAATAAATCGACCATAGCGCGCATTGACAAAGGCAGGTGGAGTCAGCCAGAGGCAAGTATTTGGAATTCGGAAATTGGATTTAACAGAGTAAACAGTGATTACGAACAAGTTGTTGTTTAAGTTGCTGAAGCCGATGTAGGGGGATTAGTAAGCAGCTTGCTTATGTGTTTCTTCTCCAACAGAATTAATTCGACAGGGGGCAAAGTTTTCAAATGTAGATGAACGAGTTACACGTGTTTCCGTTCTTTGAATGAACTCAAATGAAATATAAATACGTACATATATGTACAAATATATGCTATTTATTTATGTAAATTTCTAAGTAAATACGCCTAGAAGCAACATTCGAATTTCCTTTGACTATAAAAACTTTTCTTCATTTTTATTTTTTTAGGCTGTGTTTTTTGGTTGTCTTCTTCCCCGTTTCTTGTTGTTTGTGTGTTTGAATTCATGCGTAACACTTAAAGCGTCTCATTTATTTAATAATAAATTGCTTTTTAATGCTCGCAGATTTATTTTATTTGTACGCATTAACCTCGTATTCCCATACATCCATCCATTCGCCTGTTCTTATTCTTGAGATTTCCTTTCGTCGTGCAAGTGAATCGCTCACCAAATCTGCTGTCATGACAGTCCGCGGGTGGTAAACAAAACAAATTAATGCACTAATACTATGTGTGTACGTATGTACATTAGGGTAGTCCAAAAATGCATGCGAATTTGAATTCTCTCACCCGCTAGGATTGTTCTTTATCGAAAAAGTACGCCTGTTTTCTATTTCGAAATAAAAAAATAATTATACTCGATTTTTAATACTACCGATTTTTTATGGGACCCTATTGAAAGTTTTTTGGGATGTTTAGGGACCTTTGAGAAATGGTCAAGCAGAGTTTTCCGTTCGAAAAAATATTGTTTTTCAGGAATTCTACACCATTTCCACGAAAAATTGTTTTTTTTTTTTCTTTATAAAATACGTGGAAAACTTAGAGCGACCTGTAAATACTGATAATTTCTGATTTCAAAAATAATAAAAAACAGGGGTCTCATTTTTTCGGTAGAGATCACTCCTAGGGGGTGAGAGCATTAATTCCAAAATAACTCTTTTTTACCAACCTAATGTACATATGTATGTATGTATGTTGGTATGTAGCATTGACATTGTGTCGCTTTATTAGTCATTGAAAATGACACTGAAATATTGTGGCAAAATTAATTGGCCTGGGAGACAGCTAGTATAGCTACTCAAGTAAACAACCACTAAATATATGTATATACATACATATGTACATACATAAGAATATGTGTATACACTGGCTACTACTAATTCGCAGCGAAAATAAAATAAACATTTTTATTTGTTACAATAATTGTTTCGGAATTAATAGCCTAGCAGTGTAATATGTACATATGTATGTATGAACAAAAAAAAAACTACAATTATGAGAGCATAATGTGTTCGGACATGCGATATCTACAATTTACATTCTATCAAAATATAGCCGACATTAAGGCAAGAAAAGCAACAGAAATCATCAGAAACAACGAAATTGTATCAATTGTCTGGTTGAAGGTACCTTGGAGAAGTTGCGGTGGAAACGTCTACTTAGCCATACCTATGTATGTATGTATGTCTATCAGCTAATTTTTTAATCTTTGTAGTCAAATTAAAAACGGAAAATGTTAAAATCGCCTATGCTTTTTGCTTTGCGAAGCGGATGAGGACAAGCAGTTAGAATTTTATAAGTCCATACGATATAAAATATTTATACACTGGTGGCAGAAATAATAGACTCACCTTATTCTGACCATTTTTGGCTATATTTCTTTGGTTTATTTAATGTTTAATATTTTACATGCCTCTATTTAACTTCACCTGTATGTGTGCATGTCCTGGAATTTTGCAATCACCAACTTATCGATGGGCAAGAGACTTGAAAACTACAAACTTAGCTCATAACCCGATTACAATGCAATATGAAAGATGAAATAATCCGATAGGTGACGCAGGAGTCGATAAATTTGGAAAAGCCGTATTTATGGACCGACTTGGTTCACATTTAGAAGATATTTTACTGAAATGAAAAGGAATAGCATGGCAAAAAACTTTGCTGATAGGTGGCGCAGGAGTCGAGCTATTTGGGGAATCCCTATTTATGGTCCGATATGGGCTAATGCTAGCGTTGCGGACGTTACGTTCGGAAGTTTCTTTATTATAAGTTAAAAATTTTTGTGATGTAAGGGAAGGTTTAAAGCAGTACTTATGAGAACAATGTAATAGAAATTTCATTTTGAATTAATGCCGTTGTATTTGCCTTCGAAATTTTTGTTCGGAGGTTACTGGAAGAGGAAGCGATTTTTATAAGACCTTCAAAGTCAACCGATTTGCGCAAATTGTCATGTATGGATAGCAAAATCTACAGAAATACTTTGAAGCGAAAATAATGAAGTTGACAAAATATATTATAAAAGCAAAATAGAGGTTGGATTAACTTTAAAATAATTGTATATCTATGTGTGGTCGAAACGTTTCGTTGCGGACGCTACTCTTTTTGGCGTTGAAAAATTTTATTTATTGAAGCGATATTGTTGTACTTTATTAAAGCTTTGTTTCAAGAAGTAAGAGCGGCAAATCAGATTTCTCCATAAGAAATATAAAATAAGTAAGTATATTTTGTACTATGCCATTTCTGACACAAAAATGCGAGAATTTGAATTGCAAGCACTTTTTCCGATTTTGGTTGACTATTTCTGGGATTCGCCCATATGGTTCATACTTGGAAAGCTTGTTTTAAAAATATATTTTTACAACAAACACCATATAATAAATCCACATTTTAAACTTTGTACCAAAATTATAAAAACTCTACAAATTTTTAACAAAATTTTACACTTTTTAATCAGAATTTGGCTTTTTTATGTGACGTTGCTGGCATTCTCTTCCATTCTAAAAATTCTGAAAAGTTTGAAATTTTGCCACCATACTATTCTACACCAAAAAGAACCGAAAAAAAAATCTTACTCCAATGCTCAGAAGAAATGTGATTTCTTTCCTCTCCCCACATTTAATCATCTTTGATTTGAACATTTAAAAATATTTCAATTGTACTTAATTAAATAAGCTCCCAAATGATATACATACATATTGTTTATAAAAGACGCACAACCACAAAATTAACATTTTAATTTCACTTCCCTAAGGGTTTTTTGAAGCTGATAAAACTTAATATCCCCAAAAATCATAAATATTAAATAAAAGCCGGCATAGCGCACAAAAAACCAGAGGTGCAAGAAACGGGAGCATTGTACGCCGCCAGGCAGTTGCGCTTTTGAGCGGACGAGCGAGCGATAATAACTCCAACGTTTATATTTCCGCTTCAACGTTTATTTCTGTGCATATGTATGCAGGCAAGTGTATTTTTTTTAAACAGCTGCACGCGCCGCTTAATATTGATACTTTTCAGAATTAAAACAAACTTTACTGCCGCCAATCTTATTGTTTTTTTTTTATATGTTTTTTAGTGCACTTCATTTGATATGCTGATTGGAATGTAATACACTTTTATATGTATACATATGCATATTACTTTTAAGTACTTACGGATGTACTTACATACATACGTACATATGTACATTAGACTGCATCACTCCCCAAACAAAACAAAAAAAAATCGGTACTGTTTTTCCATTATACATATAAGGTATGATTGGAAAGTAATATTCTCGACGTTTTTATTTCTTTGCAAGGAAACTCATTCACGCCCCAATTTTTTATTTTTTTATTGGCTAATATCAACCTTAAATAACGCTCGTTCATGCTACTTTTCTCTTTCATACTTTGAATGAGTTTATTTGCAAACAAGTACCTTACCAATGATACTTCATAAGTCTAAATCGGTATGGTTTTGGCTGAGTTATTCAAGTTTCCCTTAAACCAATCTTTGAAAAAAAGATAAACAACAGCATCAAAAATCTCATTATTAGGATTCGGTTGAAAAAAAAATTTTGAAACTGTTTTGTCATCTGAGGTGATTTTTATTTTTTCAAAAACCACTTTAAAAAAATATTTTTGTTCAAAAAAAACTCCACTTTTAGAGGTATTTTAAAATCGGTCAAGCTCTCGTAAATCTTAACATATATCCCATATTTCCGAAATATTTAGGTGCAAGACTTAAAATATAATAGATTTTATAATCCTGACGGAAAAACCGCAACTTTTTTTTTTGGTGACGCAGTCTAATGTAATATGTATGTATGTACATCGCCCTGTGAAAAGTTTGAATTTACATAAAATATGCATAAAATTGTTTAAAAAATCGAAAAAGTCAAAAATGCATGGCGGCGCTGTTTACCAAAAGAGAAATAGGTCAAACATATTGAACATCATTAATTTTTCCCTCTTCACTTTTATTCACTTCGTACACATCCTTCGTCACTCCACTTCTACTACCTCTCTACACCTTTCTCTACCCACCAAGTGCAGCATTTTTATAGTTTCTCATCCGCTAAGGCCATTCGATGGGTGATTTTCGAGTCTTATGAGTGCGCACATTCAATAGCAGTGGCGCCATTGCCATCCCACCTGTGCCTTCGCATATACATACATATAATTAGTACATACATACATAAGTGCATATAGTAAGTAGAAATGCATATTTAAGTACATACACATCTACTAGGGTGTTCCTTTACACGGCTCTACAAAATTTTGAACGCTGTTGTCTGAGAAATTAAATTATACCATTAGATAGATCTTTTCACAGTGCTTTTGAATCATTTCAAGCAGTCAAAACTCCTGTTGTCCGATTATGGAGAAAAACACTGTTAAAGTATAAAAAAAGGGCCAGAATTACAATTTTAAATTTAACGAAGCTTCATATACCCAGCTCATCCCAGTAAAATGAATCTTTCAGACCCAACCGATAAGCTTTTTTCACAAAGCGGGCATCGTGTTATTCAAAATTGGCAATTTCAAAAATAGAAATACTTCCCAATTTTAAAATTAATGAATGATTTACATTGGGGTTGTTCATGTTTGCCTAGTTAAAACTTATTATTATGTAGTGTATTTTATTGTTGTAAACTGAATAAAAAATATAGCCACATAACCACATAAGCTGATAACCAGGCAAGCGTGAGCAACCTCATTATTTTAGCCCTACGATGGTAGCATATTTAGCTACATACACACTAAGGTTTTCGAGAAAATTTTGAAATGTACTACGATACGCCTGTTTTCATCAAGAAGTTGAATTTTTAAAAGTTACAGAAAAATCTGTTTCTAATAAAGGCATGAAACATGCAAAAAGCAATTAATACTTTGGTTCCCTGCTTTGGTCAAAAAGTTCGAGCTATTAAAGGAAATTTTTTGAGTTTTTTTTTTTAATCTTATATAGTTTGAAATTTTGCTTATATGCTTTTAACAAAAAAGTTTGTGATGCGACATTGTAACAAATTTTCTAACCAAAACCATGTTTATCAAAATTTCAAACTTTGAACAAAAATTAGGAAAAGTCGATATTTTCTGCAGAATTTTTAAAAGTTCTGATTAAAAAGTTTGAAGTTTTGATTAATCTTTGATGAATTTTCCAAAGTGTAGTAGAAAAATTGAATTTTGGACTTGCGTGGTTTTTGTTAGATAATGAGCTAAATACTTGTAGATATAAAAAAAAAACAAGTAATTTTTAAGCAAAAAAACTGACGTTTCAGTTCAAAAATTATTTTAAAAAATCATTTTAAGAAATCTGCCTAGAGAAGAAGTATGGGTATCAAATTAAAGAGGAAATTCTGCAGAATTTAAACAGATTCAGTATTTTGGTGCACAGGGACTGTTAAGTATTGAAAATGTCCTTTTAAAATTTTTTCCTTGAAATTTTGCAATATTTGTTTTTGAAAACATTATATGTTAAGGGTTTATATAAACACGATAACATCCTCCAATTTAGTCCTTCTAACTTTATCAGTTTAAAAAGTTACCTAACGTCCTTTTAAATAAAAAAGTAGGTTTCAAACCCATTTGTTTATTATTTATTTTATGGTAGGAGAGATATAAGCAATTTTTTCGTTTTAAGTTGTTGAAAAGTAATGAATATTTAAATCCCAGGACTAATGCCGGGATTGTAATAACGTTATCCCGAAAATTCCGGGATCGTAAAAAGCGAAAAAATTAACATCCCTAGTAAGCACACATAAGACGTTCAATACCTTAGTAAATTACATCACGGCAAAACGCCTCTGAAACACTTCTATCCTGCATTTTCTCTGTGAAATTTCCGAGGCATTCTGCTGCCTTATAAAAAACAAAAAAATCTTTTCATATTTTTCAAAAATGATTTTCTAAAAATACTATGAAACCGTGACAAATGTTAAATGCAACTTAGTAGACATGCAGAAAAAGAAGAAAATGCACTCGAGAAATAACGAAAAAAAGAGAGCACGACAATAACCAAGAAATTCTATTAGCGCATTATCGCAAGGCGAATATGTACTTACATACAAACATATGGATATACATACGGCTTAAGCAGCCGCAAGTAGACTAATACGGAGGGTACGATGAATTGTGGTGCAATGCTACTTGAAATGTCATCAAAAGTTTTCTTTTTTGTAAATCGCAAACAAATATTTATTTTTTTTCCTTTTGCTATTTGTGATGACCTCAAAAAGCACGCTATGCACTTATAAATAACTATGAGATTTTATGAAATTTTTCTGTTTTTTTTTTGCGGAAGCAAAATTTGTGACACAAATTATAAGACTATTGCAAGTGGCAAGTAGCACAAAATGTGTTGGGTGAGGGTATAGAACTGACTAAAAACAAAGCCGCAGAAATCATATGATTATGACATTTAAAGAATATACGACATTTTCTTTTTCACTAATGTGAGATTAGAATTGGCAATGGTACTTTTATATTTCACATCATAATAATTTATTAGGCAAAAAATAGAAGGAATATATTGTTATTAAATTCTCAAGTTAAAAATCCGATTCAGAACCGCTGTTGCTTTATCATTTGTCGAAAATATTTTTAGAATATAGTTATGCTTTTCTGAAATACTTTTGAGCTTTTTTAAATACATTTGCCCTTTTCTGAAATACATTTGCGTTTTTATGAAAACCATTTAAACTTTTTTAAAATACAGTTTACTGTCAAAAATTTCTCATGCACATACAACTTGTATGGGACCAACCGAAATTAACCGGCGTGCGTAAAAAGCTAACTCAAATTCTAAGATTTGTGTTTCGTGACATTTTGATTTGACGTTTGTGCTCATTTGACATTTTGGCGCGACTATGAATTAAAATTTTGGAACAAATGCAGAATAGCTTCGATTCTCAAAAAAAAAAAAAAATAATATTGGGATCGATAGAGATGATTGAGCTGTACATAACGGTATATTTTTTGCGGAAACTACAACTACAAAAGTTATTAAGGGTCAAAGTTCAAATTAAACAATTTTTTAAAACAAAATTTTTTGAAAACGAATGCATGGGAAAAGTTTGACCTCATTTGATAGCAAATTTGATTCCCTTTAATTTGATATACAAGTACATATAACCCTTACTAAGTATAATTGTCCTTCCCATGTTGCCGCAGAAGAGAAGGAGAACTCCTTTCTGCGTGCATTAATTAAATTTTTGTGAAAACTAAACACGGCACGTATAAAGTATGTATATCATATGTATTAAAGGGAATTAAATTTCCTATCAAATGAGACCAAAACTTTTAAAATCCATGCGTTCGTTTCGAAATTTTGATTTAAAAATTGTTTAATTTCATAAAAAAATTATTTGACTTTTAAACAGGTGGCCCCTTCTAAATATTTGCAAGATGAAGCTTTCTTAAATTTCATTCGCTTGCCATTAACTTTTTAGATACATATGTGACAATTCTCGTTAAAATGTTTTCGCAATAAAACTTTTAAATATCTTGTTCGTTGGATGCCGATCCATATAGTAAAATTTTATTAAACTTCTGATTTAAGTAAAATTAAGTTTTTGAATCTTGTAAAAATATAGTATACTAGTGCATCCTCATGGCGTTAAGCCATCAAAACACCTTGTACCGCTAAAAAGATTCGTTCCGCTGAGATCTAATACTGACTTTCTGTCAAAATTTCCAGCGGGAAAGACCTCTTACTACCAAAATGACACATGATTCAAAAAAAGCACTATGTAGACCACACTTAATATATCGTTAGTAAGTATAGTATGCGTAAGAGCGTAACTCACATTCTCGCTGTAATACAAAAGCCCGTAACTAACTAAAAACCCAAAATTAACTTTTGATTGATTTTGAATTTCTTAAAAATATTTTTGAAATAAAGCTTTCTTAAACCTCTTTCGTTTTGATACTAATATTTCAAATATTTAATTTGCTTGTTAATACATCTGATTTTAACTTTTCGAACTTTTGTTTAACACTCACATTGTTGGGATGCATATTCATTTACATAAATTATTAATTTAGTGATTTTAACTTTTTAAAAAGGTGGCAGTCCAATTAAAAAAGCTTCAAAATAAATCGTTTTGACTTCCACATTGTTGCAATATTTCACTTAACTTATCAATTAAGTGATTTCAACTTTTAAAAATATGGCCACTCTCTTAAAAACATTAAATAAGTTGTATGTTATTCGAGATTATAACCTATCGGTGTGCCAAATTTCATTAAAATAAGCCCAGTCGGTTTAGTGTGAAATAGAAATAAACATACTCACACACAAACTTTCACATTTATAATATCGTATTAGTAGGATCCCAATAAGCGTTTGGGTTGGAGATCAAGTGGAGATCCAATACAAATTCCAAGGCCCAATGTTGATTTCCAAGTGTACCACAGTTGGAGAACCAATCCATTCTCTTACAAAAGGGCAAATTTTTTTCTATGCAAAATAATCTGAGTTATCTACTTAAGAAAATGTTGGATATAAATTTGAATTCAAACTTCATTCAACTTTTAGTCAAAAAGCTTGGGCAAAATGGTGGAGAAAAATCTTGTACATCCACTTGAGAATCAAGACTTTTTCAAAGATTTTAAAAAAGGTGGGAAAATCTTTGCTATGTGCATATTGAGGATAGTCAAACGGGACATGAGCCGTCAAGAACTTTTAATAGGGTCTTGAATCTAAATCCGATATTAAATAAGAGTAAATTCGTTCCATTATGTTTTTGCTTAATTCAACTATGAAATCTTTTTCATGCATTTTTATTATAGTTCAAATGCATAAACAATGACTATACTGACCCCTTTGCAGTACCATGAAATGGCATTATCACGCTAAACCATAATGAGTGAGATTTTCAGCAGTTTTACTTGCAAACGCGTTTTAAATCAAAAAATAATGCTACAAAAAATAAACTATTATTAATTCGCCACCAATTAAGTGCTCTTTTAGGTCACTGAAAATTATGGCGGCCAAGACATAATCCCTTTCGCAAACACATAATACATAAAAAGTATGAGTACAAAAAGGAAAAATGTGGAAATTATAAAACTGTCTGTGCATTCTACTGTGAAGTTGTTAAACAGAATAAGGAAAAATCAAAAAAAAAATAAATGAATTGCTTTAATATACTCTTAATTGAGAGCAGTTTAATGTTGACTGTGTACATACGTAGCACTGAACATACTTGCTTATAAACTTATGCGCACCTTTTGTATATGTATGTTAAATAATATATGTATGTATATGTTTGTAAGAATGTACATTAGGATGTCTCACGAAACAATTTGCTGCTGCAAATTATTTCATTAATTCTAACTGAGCATATTATCGAAAATGTTTGAAATAGGAGTAAAACCACCATGGCTTACCATGTAACGATAACTTTTAGAAAGGTGAAAAAATTGTATTTAGTATGTGTGCCGGGTATTATAGGTTCGCCTTCTCCCAAAATAAGTTTTTACTTGTTTTTTTTATTTTTTTATTCCAATAGCCTATAACCACTTCAATTGCATCATAAATTTGAGTATATTTCACATGTGGACAACATTTTTTGTATCTCCTAAGTTTTCATGTTTTGTCTTAGGTCACATATTCGAAAAATATATATACAAATGTATGTAGGTTTTTCAAACGGTCTTTTAGACAGTTTTTTGAAATCTTGATTTTACGAATACCGAGTAAACCGGATATTTACAATCGTATAAACCGAGTTTTCCTCTAGTTTACTTATAAACCAGAATCTAAAAATTCTAAATATTTATTTGATTGAAAATATACCCGAAAATTATTATTAATATTATATGTATGTAAATATATACTGCAAAATTTCCATCCTCAGAAAATTACTTAAAAAATAACAAGGAAAACCGAACAAAAATCCTCCACTGAACTGATGTGAGTGGGCATTTGAAGGATGTTTGGTACGAAATATGAGCAGAAAAGGGTGTTACTCATGTGTACATGGCGTATGAGTAACATTCTTTCCTGCTGATAAAATAAAAAATTTACAAAAAATTCAAAAATTCGTTATTATAAATTTTTAAGGTTTATTTTCGTATTAGTAAATCGGCCACAAATCGGAGGAGAAGCTCGGCCAAACATTAACATATGTGTAAGCGCCAATCTATTATTATTCGTAAATAGAAAATATGTCAATTAAAGCCACTTTATATGGTTTTTCCTAATTTCGAAATGGGGAGCAGATTTTTTTTATGATTGTCATTTTTCGAATAACTCGAAAACCGGTTTTCGAAAAAAGACGAATAATCGAACACCCTAGTATATACATGTGTACATATGTAGATGTTTTCATAAAAATCATATGATTTGCTTAAGAAAGGAGAATACTACCTTTTTTTGTATGGAGCATGAACCAGTCTAATGTGCGCGTAACGTAACGTATGGACATATGGTTCATACATACACATGTAGCCAGATATTTATGCATTAAGTGGCCATTTGAGCACGCACACCATACAACGCCAATAGCCTCAACACTTTTTGTTTATTTTGTTTTTTTTTTTCTTTTTCTTGCTATACCTTCTTCTTCTATACTCAACAAAAAAAAAATCGACTCGAAGCAACTTGCAAATGTGAGTATGTTGATGGAAAATGGAGGAAAACTAGTTTATGTGCAATATGCATAGTCATGGGTCAAAGTCATTAATAAGAAAGCCATTCAGCCACCCGGTCGCCTTACTTTTAAACAGTCGACAAAGGCAGCAGGCTGCCGGGCAACCACATACATACATATGTACATAGTTAACTAACCAACTAGCCAGTCAGCCGATACACTTGAACGCTGACAACCGCCCACCGAGGTAGCACAGAGACAAAGGCGACAAAATTGATGGGTGGCTTGCAGCGAAAAGAAACAGAAGAGGACTAAAATGCGGAGACGATAGTGCGTACGTGCTGCATTGTTGCAAAGCTCAATCAGCCTTCGATAATATCTGACGTTAGATTTACTCGACGCAGAGTGGCGGCAGAAAAAAAAAGTGTACGTAGTTGCAGTCTGCTCCCCGAGCTGGCAGTGATTGTTGCATGTGGCATAATTTGTTAGATTTTCGATGCGCACATGCATACATACATACATACATAAAAACACTTGCTTCATGAAGTGATTGCGCAAAAAACACTTCAAAGTGCCAAATGAAGAGGAAGAGCGCGAGAGAGGAGAGGGAAACACTATTCATATAGCCAGTGGCGGAGGTGGTTTTCGGGATCAAACCCCTTTTGGGAAATGGGCTTTCTGGTGTTGCTGTCGAAACTGGTAGAACAGCCAACATACTTAATTTTGTTGTTCGAACCCATTTTAATTGATCGTCCAAAATAAATCCAAATGAATAAGAAATATCGCACAAATACATATATTGTAGTCGAAAGTCGAAAATGCGCTTACGCCGCGTGCACATTTATGAAATTCTGACCATCCGCTCGTCTTCTCCACTTTTTGACCTACGATGCTAACTTATATTCGGAATAACTCATAACTTGAGCTTTTTATGCAAAAGTTTATAAAATGTACATAGTTATATATGCTAAAAATATATTTTTTTGCAACAATTTAAATAACGCCTAAGAGACAAGAGCGAAGTCGTTTGCGCTTGTGTCCATGTTATTTGGGTTTCAGAGAAAATTAAACAAGTTTTGTTATACGCATATCTTCAAATTTATTAACTTGCATTTAGTTAACTCTTTAAACTAAGTTAGTAGTATCTGTGGAAAATCATCCGCATTTGCGGCAGGAGCACGGATGCCCCCAGCCAAAGTCCATAGACCAGGAAGGCATCCTGGAGGAGATTGGGGAGGTACTGCCAATCCTCTATTTTTCAGAGTCGAAAGATGACAAATCTCTTGCAGGGGATGTGGATCGAGAAGCAGCTCACTGCCAATGACCCTCCAATAACGGAGTTATGCTATGCTCTCGAAGCATTAAAGCCTTCCAACTACGTCTGGAGGTCTGGGTGGCCCGGCCAACTTATTGTGAGCCCTTAAAAGGACCTCCGTTCATTGCCGTAATGGGGAGGGCGGATTAGACGCGGCAGATCGCTGCTGCGGAAATTAAACACTGAAAGATCCATTTGATCCAGGTCATCATTGCCGCCGGCACTGTCGCCAATGCTCTTTCATAAGATTGGGATGTAACCATTGTGGTGAAATGCCTCTGCCAAGCGAACTGCGATTGGCTCAAGGCTGTGGAACAAAGAATACCGCACATAGGGGGAGCAGGCTTCACTGTTTACAGCGTCAATTACGAATGGGAGAGAGAATTACGTGCCGTGGGAACGTAGTATAAATCGCTCTGCGAAGGGGACCTATTTTAAAGAATACTGCAACCAGATTGAAACCTTGAGTCAAACGGCAGGGCTGGTAAAAGTTCTGAAGAAGAACCAAACCACATAGCTGCGTTCAATTAAGACTTCTGATGGCTCTTCAACGGAGACTAGGATTGAGACACTCTCTGTTCTTCTAGAGACTCACATTCCTGGGAATCGACAAATCGCACGGTCCGGATGGCATCCTACCTTACTTAAAGAAGGTGTTGAGATTTAGTTGGCGACCTTGAAATATATTTTCACAGCATCGCTTGCACAGAAGCTACAGGCCTTCATGCTAAAATGTCTGGAAAGATTGGTAGAGTTGAGCATTCGTAGGAAGGCGCTCTCATCACATCCTCTGTATTTGCAATCAACAAGCGGGGAAATCCTGTGAGATGGCTCTGCAAAATCTGGTTGCCATAATTCACCTTGGGCATATTTGTAGACATTGAGTGTGTTTTTGACAATGCTACTTTCGATAGCATGTGCAATTCTGGTCTATGGCGTGGAGTATATTCTGTACTGGTAAATTGGATTCGTACTATGCTGGCGCAGCGGGTCATCACGATTCAGGCAGTAGGAGGTCAATATGTCGCGTGCGGAGTTAACAAGGCCATCAGGTTGGTGTGGTTATAATACTTTCTTCTTCTTCTTCTTTTTTTGGCGCTGTAACCGCCTAAGCGATTTTGGCCGAGTTCAGCAAAGCACGCCAGTCGTTTCTCCTCTGTGCCAACTGACGTCAATTGGAAACGCCAAGTGAAGCCAAGTCCTTCTCCACCTGATCTTTCCATCGCAAAGGGGGCCTCCCTCTTCCTCTGCTACCACCAGCGGGTTCCGAGTTGAATACTTTCAGAGCTGGAGCGTCGGTGTCCATTCGAACGACATGACCAAGCCAGCGGAGCCGCTGTATTTTAATACTTTAATACTTTATTTATAGGAAATATGCAAAATATGTGAAAATATTCAATACATAATAGGACCAAATTAACTCACTTTCCCCCGAAATGTGTTTCTACCCAGGTCCGTCCGGACTTTCTGTGATGTTAAACCAAAATATGCACATTCACAAATATCCGATCTCTACTCATAACACTTTCATAAAATTCATACAGTTTCTTGCATTTATCGAAAATGTACTAATTTTTGGGCAACAAAATAACGAAGTTTTCAAAAACAAATTTGTTATTAATAAAACGATTCTGAAGATGAGTTATGTTCGTATCGATGAGTGGAACATAGAATGCAATTCTTATAGAAATCGTCGACGTTGCTTCTATTTCCATGGCGTTTTTTGATGCGTGATTTCTAGATTTTCGAAAATCTCGTGAAAATGACTTTCTGCATTTTGTCGCATCTCTGCATAGCATTTTCCGCGAATTTCAGAGACTCGGAATAATCTTGGGTTTCTGATTGTAGTTGTTTACTCAAAGGCAAACGATGGAGTGCACTGACGGCATTAAAATTCTAAAGTGAAAATAGCAGTCAGGCACTGGGAAGTTTCTGTTGATAATTTGTCGTTTTTCCATAATGCATTCTCTTCAAGAGATTCGAAGATTTCTGGCTGGTAGTTCAATGTATGTAAGTTGATACCACTTCGTGACAGTGGACTTGTTGAATTTTTTTCTTAGATTTTCTGTTTGAAAAAATCATGTAATGCCGCAATATTCACCACTAGTCGCTGGAGCTCCATCAAATCCTTGGCCATAGGGGTACGAACAATTTTTACTTACTTCCGGAAGATACGTCTTGATAATTATCCGGAAATCAAATAGGTGATACAATTAATAATTCAAAGCCCTCCTCAGTAAAATCCTCCTTCCGCCACTGCATGTACATAGTTTAGGTCAAACACGAAGGGAGGCGGCAATGCCAACTCTGATTACTTTGGCCCTGATGCGTGCGTCCGTCGAATGTGCAAAAAAATGTGTAGGGAATGAAGGAGAAAAGAAAATAAATTAAAATGGAGAAAACCAATAAAAAATTTATAGAGAATTTTCAGTACATAGCTGCTTTGAACTTAGTTGATTTCCACTTTATTATTAAGCAAGACGCCAGCGCATTTGCGAATAAAACCAATAACGACAACCACACAGGCCTTAAGTGTAAAGCCTCCCACGCAGATCTATTTCAAGAGCGCGTATAGTGAGTGTGCTAAAAGATAACGTCATCAACACCCACCCAGCCAGCCTGTGTGTCAGTTAACGAGCCAGGCAGGCACTCTTTGAAGGTCGCCACCAACCAATGCAATGCATGCGAAACCCTCCTCCACCGCAACAGGCGCCGTCCAGATGTTGCGAGCTAAGCATTTCGGCTGCCTGCTTTGTGTTGTCTACCAGTTGGCTGCACTTAATTTAATGTTCATAATGTGAACTTATCTACAGATTTATATTTTCGTAACTTTTAGTGCTGGTGAGTGCTTTTCCCGTGTTTTCAGAGCGCGTTTTAGCGTTGGCGTACTTTTCTCACGAAATGCATTTGTGTGCAGCTGAGGTACTAGTACCAGTAGTGGCAGCAGAGGTAGCCATCGGCACATTAAAATTCACTGCCACATGCCACTGATTTATACAAAACAACAATTGTTAGAACAATACAAATGGCAACAAAAGCCAAACAAACGAAAAGGATTTATTGTGTCGACTGGCTTGGCATCGTAGTTAAGCTTGTGCGAGTGTAGTTGAATAACAAATGGCTGGGATGTGCTTTGGGTCCAGCTCCACTAGAAAGTGTAGACTGTTTGATGCATACATATGTATATGTGTGCAACAAATAAATGCATACATATGTATATAAAAAAATATATACAAATACCATTTCTGATTTTTTATGGCTAAAATATACCAAGCCAGCAAAGTGCTCTCAGCCTCTGCGTTGCATTAGAAATGTTGATGATGCTGCTGCCGACATTCAGGCGTATAAATCTCGCGCTCGCGCACTTGAAATCACTTTGTTGGCGACCTTAATGGGTGTCGAAGGTGACGGAAGCGCAAAAGCTGGTGGTATAACGTTTGGCAAGGTCAACAAAAAAAAGCAGGATATTATATTTTTCTGACGTCAGCTCTTATTCATGCAAGAGTTGTTAAAAGAATGCAGTCATTTGCGAATAATTAGTTACTTGATTTTTTAGCAAATAATTGCAATCAATTTTTGTATTTCATGACTAAGACTAAAAAAATGAATGATAATTATTAAGTTTTAAAGTCTGTTTTTGTTAGTCATTTGAATTTAATTATTTGAATGAAGTCTCTTTTTTACGTCATTTTCAGTCAATTGAAGTTTAATTGTTTTGAATTGATAAAATTAGAAGTGTTAAAAGTGTAAAAAAATGTTAAAATTTAAGTCAAATTGTTCAAAGTCTTAAAAGTAGTGAAAGTTGAAATTTAAAATAAAAAACGTCTGTGATTTAATTACTGACGTTTTATTGGATGACTCAACAATAGATCCCTCTTATTCTGAATGTGACAGTTATAGACGGAAAACAGAAACCTATACATTGAAGTATCTACATGCAGCAGCGAGTCTTTTGAAACAAAGCTTTGGAAAAAAAAAGATTCCAGCAATATTTTTGCTTAGAAGAAGTAAATGATGCCATTGTTGCCTCAGTGCTTTGTTCTGAAGTTAAATTAAAATTGATTCCATCTTTTAATCCATCATTTACAAATGAAAAAGTAGTCGAGATCAACGACTTGGCCAAAAGTATCGTGGTAAACGAATTCAATTCCAACGACATGGACGAGCTGACAAATGTGAGGAAAGCGGTAGTCAATTTTTTGACTTTTTTCTTTTGTTTTGCCAACATTTTAATATATTTTTCATAAGAGTCATCCCTACAGGTTGATATACATATGGCACTCGTCTATTGGAGACGAATTTATAGCCTACATGGTTGATAAGTCTTCGGCGATAACCATAATGCACCGCTATCCTAAGGTTAAAAGGGCGTACCTTGAATACAAAGCACCCTTGCCTACATACCTCAGCCGCCGAGGAAAGACTCTTTTCGTTTGCCTCAATACGTAATACACCACGTCGAGGACGTCTATCAGATGACAGTTTCGAACAGTTGTTGCTGCTAAAAATAAATAACGCCCTATAAGTTTCTATTCGTTTGTAATTTGCTAAATAATTTAGGAGCTTTCGAAATAAATAGACTTTTATTAGTGATTAGTCGTTTGCATACAAATTGTTACAAATATTTTTTAGACTGCACTGAGAAATGAAGTCATTAAGTGACGTAAACAAATGACTAATTAGTCGGAATTCAGAAAAAGACTTCAGACTGTATTTTTTGAGTCTTTAGTCAAAACGTTAGTCAATGGCTGCATTCACAAATTGAAGTCATTGATTGTGACTTCAACTGATTTAAATCGCAAATGATTGCAATCATTTACAACCCCCGTTCATACAAAACAATTAACTATCGACTATTTTGAGCATAGTCGACAAAACGGTGCAGCGAAAATGGGTTAAACGTGAACCCCAAGAAGACTAACATAGTAATTTTCTCCACGAAAATAATCAGGGACAAATGGGTATAACCATTCCTTCAAGAACAAAAGATACTATTCTCTAAAAAAAAATCTAAATATCTGAGAGGTATCCTTGGTGATAAACTCTCATGTTATTCTTCCGCAGATAAAGCTATTCAAAAGGTTAGGGCTTCTATCTTAAACTGCAAAGAATGATTACTGCTGATGACAAATGAATCACAAGCGGCTATAACGTGTGAAAAGTTTATGGTCTAAAAAGGATGATGCTGCGGTTGAAGAGAAATTGTCTAGTATAAAGCGGTAGCAATCGATAAAAAGCCGACGAGAATCAATCAACAGAAAATGTGTTACGTTTCATCGGAACAAAGCGAAAAGTTTTAGGATTGTAAGAAAGCTTGGCTGGGAAGTTTCAAAGCGTCCACCATGTAGTCCGAACTTTGTACAGCCATATAAGCATTTATGGTGTAAAGTTTACTTCAAATTAAATAGTTAATAGTAAACGAACTTTTGAACTCCTTCCGAACTGGTCTCATTTTGGACAGATGTGGGACAATAAGTTTTTATGAAAAAAGAAATGTTTATGATTCGATTTTTAAATATTTTTTGTGTTTACCTTTTTAACAAATTCCACTTTGTTTTACCAATTTATTTTTATGTTTTCTATTTTATTTGTATTAAATTTCATATTTTTGTCTTCAATTTTTAAGCGGCACGCAACAATTTAAATTTATTAAATCTGAAAACTCACAACTGCCTCCATCGCGCTTCGAACTCGCTTAAAATGATGTTAATATTAGAGTCGCACGTCTCTCCCGGAGCCGTTTTGCAGTAGTTCAGAGTCAGTTCTGAATTATGTAGGGCGGAACTAGCGCTTTGACAGACTGTCTGTAAATTTTCCTGCACGGTACATCCAGAAACCACAGAGGTTCTACAGTGAAAGTACTATAGTTTTACCAAAAAGAGAACAAAAAGTTGGCTTAATTAAGTTTATTTGGAATATGAGAAAAATTTCTTCAAAAGCAATGCATTTGGTCACACCAAAATTGTAACCAACTACCCCGACACGTTTAGATCTCCCGATTACACAACACCGCCGATGGAGGCGGGGAAGAAGCTCTTCACTTGTATCCGCTTGAAGAAGGACTGGGAGGACGACTTGGTCTGGGGCCTCCAAGATAATTCGACAGCTAAAAACACGGATGGTTCTAAACTAAATCTATTAGTAGGGAGTGGGATACACTCGAAGCATCTCTCTATTTTAGGCTACCAGACCATTGCAGCGTCTTCCAAGCAGAACTCACAGCCATAAAAGAGGACATACTTCGTCGAGAAGGCAAATAAAAGATGGTCGGAAGAGCCCGCGTGTGCAATGACTTGACAAATCTGACCTAAAATCGATAAAAAAAACATCCGACGCACTCATTCCTTTAGAAAGCCCTCGAATAAGGCTGGCGGCCGGTATTATTACGGGCCACTGTTTAATGAGAAAGCATGCTAGCAAAATGGGTGTGCCGGCCAATGACTTCTGCCGTAGTTGCGGCGACGTGGACCAAATCGAGAGCATGGAAGACTACCTCTGCCACGAATTTTCGCGCTTTCCGAACCTAACCAACTGGTTTCACTTTTAGATAAACGGACGAGTTCGAATTCGAGCTCTCAGCTGGTATCACAACGTACCCTGTCTAAGTGCGTCTCTCTCTTACGTTGGATGAAGGCAGCCACTTCAACCTAACCTAACTTCAATGTTTTTGAATAAGGATTGCGAAATATGCACAAATATTTATTAAGTGGTCTAATTTCCGATAAAGTTACTTATTATCATCAAACATTTACGAAAATTTCTACATTAATGCGTCAGAATATAACAGAGATAACATTCGAAAAATATAAAGGTCTCTAATTATCCGGCTCGAACTCAAAGGGGTAATTAAATTGCCGAAAATTAAAAGCTGCAGACTGAAGGATAACAGACACCAAATCTCAGTAGGTTTATTTGTAAGCGCGTTTAATAAAAAATCTCTTCTGTATATCTGCGAAAAAGTTAGTACAACACAAAATTACAGCTAACGAAATTGTCAGACAAGAACTGGAGTTGAGAGATAAAAGCGAACACAACAACAGGACTATAAAAAAAAAAACAAGGATGAGACAAAAGCCACCACCGCCCCCACCCCGTTTGGCATGAAAGTATGTGCTTGATAAACAAAAAGTTTGCAAAAAAACACGTAACGTCAATAAAAAGCGAAAAATACGATA
>NW_023458556.1:52522001-52526665 GCF_013731165.1 Rhagoletis pomonella | reverse complement strand
GAAAATTAACGAAATAAGAGAATGTCACAATCTGTTTATTGGTTTATGTTCAGCACAAATAAAGCAAATCAGTATTTCAGTTAAAATGTGCGGATATTCGGCAAAAAGCAAAATCAACATCAGCTACCACACTATATGCCATTTCATGAAAATTGAATGTAAAAATTTAAAGTGAATTTTTTTTTTATGTAAAAACTGGACGTAAATGTTTGTTAATGTGAAAACTGAACATACATTTTTTTTGTGATTTAAAAATTGTGGATAATTCTATGGGTTTTTTAAAAACAGAAGAGCGTTGACGTTTGTTTTAATGTTTTTCTTTTCAGATTTCCAAGCGATGTTTAAGGCCCTATTCTATCTGATGACTATGATTGCTGTGGTATATTACGTTAAGGCAATGAGGTCGCCGTTGTGTTGACTTCAAGACTACAGGCTTTATGGTAACTGAGTTTTTTTTTACCTAAGCAACAGTGGGATTCTCTAAATAAAAATAAGCACCACGTTACCTGTCCGAATTAGGTTATTTCAAATTGACTCTCCTAATTTTGATATTTATAGAATTTTTAACCTTCCAGTGGGCGTACTGTGTATTTTCCCTTATACCCGTTGCTTGCTTGGTGAATGTTGGAAAATTGCAAATACGCTGATAATAGTGAAAGAGAGATGCAACGACCACGTTACCGTCATGCGGTGGTGAGTTTTCGTTAATACGCAAATCCCATAAGATAGATCGTGTCAACTGACACGTCCCCCGATTTTACGACGTTGGGCAACTGCGCTCTAACACTCGAATAGCTAGAAACACGTGACAAATTTTTAAAAGTGGGTAAATGGATTAAGCATAGTTGTGGTAAATTTTTCGAAAGTGATTTCAGCCTCCAATTGCTGGTGCTCAAGACTTATTGATCACATTAAATGCTTTTGGGTAATTTTTTCAATAAATAGGAAGTACATCAAACCGAGCACGTACACAATCCTGAAGTTGAAAGGCTTTCGAAAATATGGCGTTTGTTCGACATTAGAATCAATTCAAGAGGCAGAAAGCGAAACAAGGCGAAGCGAAGCAAAGGCACGGCTGTTCATCCTGATTGAGGTGGAGCGGAACTTTTCTCTTGGAATTGGCTGCAATTTTCTGAATTTTTTTTTTTAATCTTGCTTCAGAAGACTTAAGGTATCCATACACTTGTGTGATTCTGTCGGTGAAGATGCCTTTATTGAAAAAATTTCGTTTGATTATCTTGATTTTTGTTCACAGCATCGTCATGGCGATGAAAAATCAAGCATTCCGGCGATCGATCGAAAGACGAAGCAAATCGGGCTAAGTTGGAAGCAGCTCAAAGCGATGCCCGCTTGGGATTAAAGGAAATGAAGAAGAAGAAGACATAAAATTAATATTTTTTTGGCGCTTTTGACCGCTTAAGTTCACAACAAATATAAAACCGATCCAGTGACAGAGGCCAATTGAAACAGTTTATGTGATTGCTTGTCACCAAGTCGATATTTTTCAAGGCTTAAAAATGAAGGTGTATCGGATTTCCAAGCCTACCAAAGCCTACTTCTGAGTATTGACAAAATTCCAATAGATTTACATATTTATGTATGAAAACCCTTCCAAATACATACATACATAAGCAAGTACTCGGCTTTCATTTCGCTACAGAGGAGAGTATTATTGTGAGGCAAGTTAATGTGGCATGAAAGCGCTGCTGGCCAAATACATAGCACCCACCCAATTTCACATAAAAGTACAATATATACTAAATATGTACAATGTGTCAATGATATTTTTAGTACTCAGGTTGCATAAACGCTTGCAGCCGTTAAGTTTTTGTTTATCAGTGCTATTGTAATTTTGTGGTACCTGCTGCTGGTGCCGCCGTTGTTTACGCAAATTCTATAACTACTCGTATAGCAGGCGATTCGCAGCAAATGTCCTTGACCTATTAAAATTTGCACTTGAGCTTTGTTTTTTAGTCTTTTTTTCATTTTATTTTATTTTTTTCGTTTTTGGTGATGTTTCTGTATGCATACATCTAGTAAGTTATTTGTCCGCTGTGGCTGGTTTATACTATATCAGACAGCGCCGCAATATCCTTTTCAGACAAATATGCATCACACCGTGAATGATACAGGCATCAAAGGGACTGTGTACATATATACTTATATCTACTTATATGCATATGTAAGCATACCTATGCATGTAAGTGCCTTCTAATGTACATTAGGATGCATCACTCTCCATACAAAAAAAAAAAAACGGGACTGCTTTTCCAACGGAATTATAAAATCTATTAAATTTTAAGAATTTCGCCATAATATTTCAGAAAACTTTTAAGATTTACGAGAGCTAGACTGATTTGAAAAAAACCCCAAAAATCGATTTTTTTTATGAATAAAACTACGTAGTTTCAAAAAATATTTTTTCCAAAAAATCATTTCAGATGATAGAAGAGTTTAAGCTTAGAAGGTCTGCATAAACATGTTTAAACATTTAATCAACGAAATCAAAATTAATTTAAACTTTTGAAGGTATATTCAAATCAGTCCAGCTCACGTAAGTCACGAAAGTAGCTATAAAAAAGGTTTTTAAATTGAAAAAATGTATGAAAACTTAACTTTATAAAGCTCTTTAAACTTACTTTATTTTTTGTGAATAAGGCCACCAATATATAATAAATTGTTTAATTCCTGTGGAAAAAAATGCAACTTTTTTGGTGAGGCTCCCTAATGTACATACATACACATGCTTATGCAGTACGTATACTTGCATAACTTTCTCAAGGCATGCATTGATAAATGTATGTACAGTTACATATCTGAATGTGGCAATATACAATAGTGAGTACTTACTAATTCTCCTTAAAAGAGCTTACGTTACTTTCCATCAAAAGCGATATAGCGTTCAGAACTCATGGCCTAAATAAACAAGGCCCAATTATTTTCCACGGATCGGTGACCTGGTTGACAGCCATGGGGCTAAATTACATACAAGTACATAGCTGAGATGAGATGAGTAAGAGGCAACGCTTTACGATCTGAGGGGCGATTGGATTATTTCGAATCGAAACACTGGATTAGAACTGCTACATACTGGAAAAAGGCCATATATTTAAGTGTTTTAACAACTCTTGAATCCAAAGGAAATTTTCGTACTCAGTCTTCAAATATAGAGAAGTCGTAAAACTTAGCATTGTTATATATTTTCAGCTATATAAATATTTCCAGGTAAACATGCAGCATTAAGGGCCATCTTCTCAGGGTCTACTTTCTCGGTTAATATGTTTTCACATACCACCATACGGTTTTTAGCCATGAAAAGCGCACGTACATATGTCAGGAGGATATCCTGCCCGTCAGTATATAAATGTTAAATATTTCTAGCTCAACATCGGCAAACCGGAAGGCTATGCCCTGACATTCTAGGGTGAGGGGTTCCCGGGGGTGGGGGGTTCCCGGGACTATACCTTCTTCGATTACATGATATTGCCCAATTTCATATAGGATGAACGCTAGACCTCCACCATTGTCTCTACGAAGGATATTGCAGCCGTCGGAACTCAACAGAATGCCATGCCGACCCATAGACACGGTTATCCTTTCGATCATGCTCTGAAGTCCATTATAGATTGAAGTCAAGTTCCGGTATTTCTGTTTTGACACACGTGTGAATGTAACGTAGAACTGCTAGTTAGCCCTCACACGGGAATTGTGGCCCACTCCCTGTGTGGCCTAAGGCCTGAGCAGTTTCTTAGACGACTCCACCAGTTACAAGTGTTGCCCCTAACCAAAGTTGAGTTCGAATGAAGTAGTCTCTTGCAAACTCAGAAGAAATAGGTTTCTGGTTTCAATTCCCGGCCGGACAAAAAAAGGTGCGGAGCAACCCGGCTGCAAGGTTTTGTACAATCAACGAAACCCCTCCATCTCTTGCATCGCCTTCCCTAAGTTCATTATGTTCCATCGAACAAAACTCTTTTAGGTTGTCTAAGATATTTTTCAGCGATGGATTACTACAAAATTTAGTTAAAAAACTATATAAAATACCATAAACAACGCGAAATGGCGAAAAAATGGTAAACAAATTCGTTGTCATGGATTTCGATTAAAACCCTTTTCCAAATGACGTACAGCTAGGGATGGCATAAAAAAAAAATCGATTAATTAATGATATGATTAATCACAAGCCAAAAAACATAATTGCAATTAATTGCAATTATTGAGAAATAATCGATTATCCGAATTTTTAAAGGCACTTTTTACGGTAGGTATTTACAAAAACACTCTTCCATCAAAAATTTCTCATCCTCTTGTTAATTAGCCTCAAATAAAATAAAGCGAGTATTTTCAGCGGCGCTAATTACATATTTATTATCTAACATAGTTTGCAAAAACAAAAGCTTGGATAAGCATTTTATTGTGAAGCGGTATTACAGTATTTTTTCCAAAGTCCGGAAATTTGTGGGTAAACAGTGAGGATTGATGAGGTGCTTCTTCAGTTGTATTTTCCTATATGTACGCCATTTTCTTCTCTAATTAGACTTAGATTTGTTTATTCTTTGGACACAACTTCACTCAGTTGGATTGCTAGGACTCGATTTAGGGCTTTTTTTTGCCGCCTTTTTATTCTACTTTGATTTGTACCCAGCGTTGAAGATATTTTGAGTTTA
>NW_023458556.1:52519092-52521901 GCF_013731165.1 Rhagoletis pomonella | reverse complement strand
ACACAAGCCGTCATCGATTCGCCACTTCTCGCTCGCTATGTTTGAGTTCCGGTCGCTTAAAGAAGAAATTTGCATGTGAAAGCAACAACAAAGTTAGTTAGCACGGATAGACGATAGCGAGTTTGGTTGTACCTCATTGAGTTCGTTCGTTTCGCCACTCGCTAACTGATGGCGAATCGATGACGGCTACACATTCATACATGTACATGTTTATCCGTACAAATCGCGTGCTGTGGTGTTGATGGATATTCAACATTTGCAAGCAAATTTATATGCCTGTGTGTAGCTGAGTACGCCAAGATGCATGCCACAGTTTATTGATATCCAGAGATGGTCAAGATTCGGATTCCACTGCAGGCAACATGCAAGTTAAATATTTTTTTTTAGTTTTTGTCTTGATTATTCACTTCACGGATGCTTTTTCAGAACGAAGGCGGTTGAATTGAATATTTACCAATATACAGTACTTTCGTTGACGTTTATAGTAAGATCAATTACGTTTCTATTTGATTTTAATATTTTTTCCCCTCAGTGTAGGGTATCTTAATATATAAATATCCCGTGTCACTGTGTTCGTTTACGCTAATCTCCGAAACCGCTTAACCGATTTCAATAAAATTTTGTGGGTGTGTATTGTTGGTTCCAACTTAAAAGATAGAATAGTTGTGAACCCGAGAAAAAATATTTGTTTTTCATCAAAATTTTGTCTATGCTTCTCGCAACGTGCTTATCTAATATACATATAAAAATCGAACTCTTCCTAAACGGCTCGACCGATCTTTATGAAACTTTTGTGTTATATATGGTAGGTATGAGAATTGGATTTAAAGTATATTTCATACCGCTAGGTGCAGGGGGCGTGGCACCTCCCATACAAACCGAATTTTTCATACTGCATATCCCGGAAAATGTTCATGGAAGAGGTCTCGAACTTGGTATGGAGATATATAAAAGCAATCGCAAACTCATGGAGATAAATTGTGGTTATCGGAAAAGGAGGCGTGGCACTTTCCATACACATCGAATTTTTCATACTGCATATCTCTGAATGTGTTCATGGAAGAGTACTGGAACTTGGTATGTACAAGATACATAAAACGCGACTGGTCATGAAGAAAAGTTGGTGCTATTGGAAAAAGGGACGTGGCACCTCCCATGGTAAATTACTCGAAAATGGTATAAATATATATGAAACCAATCCCATGCTCTTAGAGAAAATTGAGGTTATTTGAAAAGGGGACGTGGCGCCTTTCAAACGGTCTGAAACTATTACGTATCTTTGTATGCATGTACAGTTTTGCTAAGTTATTTAAGACGGCAAATATGCCTTCTGACAACCACCAAACCGTAATATTAGAAGACAAATGCGTCACTAAAATGGTATAGATATATATGAAATCAATCTCATGCTCTTAGAGAAAATTGGGGTTATTTGAAAAGGGGACGTGGCGCCTTTCAAACGCACTGAAACTATTACGTAATTATCTTTGTATGCATGTACAGTTTTGGTAAGTTATTTAAGACGGCAAATATGCCTTCTGACAACCATCAAACCGTAATATTAGAAGACAAATGCGTCACTAACATCATGAACGTGAACTCTTGGTGAAAATGTTGGACCAAAATGTTTCAATACACGGTTAAAAATTTCGGTTTTAATTTTAAACTTTTTGGGCTACATATATGACCAAGCTAAATTCAGTTTCACTTCAAAAAGCATTTGCGAAAA
The DNA here is from genome assembly GCF_013731165.1 of Rhagoletis pomonella. Lineage (NCBI taxonomy): Eukaryota > Metazoa > Arthropoda > Insecta > Diptera > Tephritidae > Rhagoletis > Rhagoletis pomonella. Next base: position 52,520,172 of record NW_023458556.1, on the reverse strand, counting down.
ACGGATCCGATAAAAGACCTATTTATGAACCGATTTTGTTAATGTAAATTCGAAACGTTTATTACTTTCATGATGATTTTTTTTTCTTTCGAAATATATATGTACATTAGACTGCATCACCAAAAAATGTTGCGGTTTTTCCGCCAGGATTACAAAGTTTATTATATTTTAAGACGTTTACCAAAATATTTCGAAAAAATATTAAGATTTAAGTGAGCTGGACCGATTTGAAAATAACTCCAAAAATGGAGCTTTTTATGAATAAAAATAGTTTCTTAAAGATCTTTTTGAAAAAAGTCCCTTCAGATGACAAAACAGATTAAGCTTAAAAATCTGCATAAAAATATTTAAACATCTTTTCAACATAATCGTAAGAATGAGATTTTTGATGCGGTTTTTTTAACTTTTTTCAAAGATTGATTTACGAAAAACTTGAATAACTGGGCCAAAACTATTCTGATTTAGACTTATGGCATCTCAGTAGAAAGGTATTTTCATACTGTTTTTATTTCTGTCCAAAAAAAGTCATTCGTGTCCCAATTTATTTTTTTTTTCTAACACCAACACATCTTAATTCAACTTTGAATGACGTTCGTTCTCCTACTTTTCTCTTTCATCCTTTGAATGAGTTTATTAGCAAAGAAATAAAAATCTGTAATCTGTATAGTTGTAGTAACATTGAACCACAAGATGCATTTTGAAGTTTTCTGGCAGCATTTTCATTCGATTTTCGCGAAGAAAAGCCTTGAATGTACCAAATGTGTGCTCGACGTAAGTTGATACAAGTGGAGCCCAATTTAAATATGGAACGTTTGAAACGTTCATATTATCAGGAATAAGGGCGTTTTCCTGGCCCTTTACAATTTAATCGACACCCCTTATTGTCACCAAGCCTGCGTTAGCTGAGAAAACAGCTTTGAATTTTTCCAACACCAATTTGGCAAGAGGTCCCTGCGCTTCTATAAGCCACATGGGCATGTGTATATTTTTTAATCTTAAAAAAAAATTGTAAATGCTACAATCACGTTTTTAAAGGTAGAAAAGGCAAAAAAAGGCAAATATTTTTAAAAAGGCAAAAAA
>NW_023458556.1:52516654-52518992 GCF_013731165.1 Rhagoletis pomonella | reverse complement strand
GCACTGTTTTCAATAATTATCAACAGAAAACTTACAGTGAAAATTAAAAAGATCGGGTAACTATAACCTATAGCTCCCATACAACTGATTGTTCAGATATGAGATTTTTCGTTATAATTCATCCATTTCTGTAGCTAGGACCATGAAATTTCGCGCTGTTTTCACTCATTATCAACAGACGACTTACAGCGAAAATAACAAAGATCGGGTCACTATAACCTGCAGCCCCCATACAACTGATTGTTCAGATATGAGGTCTTTTATCATAACTCCTCCATTTATGCAGCTAGGAACATGAAATTTCGCACCATTTTCACTCATTATTAACAGAATACTTACAATGAAAATAACAAGGATCGGATGACTACAACATATATCTTCCATACATCTGATTGTTCAGATATGGGATTTTACTGTAAAACTCCTTTATTTGAACAGCTAAAACCGATAAATTTCGTAAGATATTTTATAAATAATAATACAAAGTCTACTGAGAAAATCGTCAAAATCTATGCTGTATAAGCTCTATCTCCTATAGCACTGATTGTTAAGATACCAGTTTTTGCCATATATCTCCTTTATGTACGAAACTAAACCCAATCAATTGTGTTACCGGTTTACATACCGATCACATAGCGGTGAAAATCACTTAGATTGGTGTCATATAAAGTATATCTTCCATACCTCTGATTGTTTAGATGCGATTTTTTATATAAGTATGTAACTCCTCTATCGATGTATGCAGATGTATTCAAAAGCAGTAATCTGTCAAAGTAAAATTTGCAGATGTTCATGAAAGGTATGAAGCCTTCGGCATAGCCGAAGACAGCGCTGCTCTTACTTGTTTATTTCTCATATCGGTTAGAAAACAGGTATCAACACATCACTCATTTGAAGCGAAGTGGAAAAGGCTGGTATTCTTTATACAGCCTGTTTTAAATTTGAATTATTATTATAACAAATTTGAATTTTTCCATTCCGGTACACCGCGCAAATTAAATATTTAAGAAATATCGAAAAAAATAACAAATTTTGTTTACTTTTGAATACAGTTTCAGCGAGAGCGCTGTAATGACAGAAATATGTGTTGAGGCAAATCAGCTCTTTGTTAATGCGGTTCTTGCGTAGGTATAAACAAGGTAATAGAATAGTTAAAAATTAATATTTTTCCACGAGAAAACTCTGCTTATTTGCAGGAGATTCCCGATAATAATACCCAATTGTTTATTTAATCATTTATTTCATCGCAAATATAATTTATAGGTCCGCCAAAAACCCACAAAAACCCCGAAAAATGCAATGGGGCGACCAATAAAAAATCGTTAGTATTAAAAAAATGGTTAAATAAATAATTGTGTATTATTACTGAAAGTCTCCTGAAGGGAACCAGAGTTTTCGGATCGAAAAATATTGATTTTCTAGAATTCTATACCATTTCAACGAAACATTTTATTTTTTTCATATAAAAATACATTTAAAATTTTGAGCGCTTTGAGCGACCTCTAAATATTTTTTGATTTCAAAATAGAAAAATAAGGGTATACCTTTCTTCGATATAAAACAATCCTAGGGGGTGAGAGCATTACAATTCCGACTTTACTGTTTTTGGACCACCCGAATGTACATACATACAGAAATATAGATATGTAGTATACACATGAGTACATACATTTCATTATTGAGTCAATTTGCGGTTAATTTAGATTTGTTCAATTGAAGTTCAGAACATTGAAAAACTCCCTCATTTGTATATGTGAGAACATACTAGAGGTATACGCCGCCGAGCCACACCGCCGCCGCCGCCGTTTTTTGTCATTTCTCACGCGGCGGCGTTCGGCGCCTAAGGAATTTTGTAAAAAATTTTCATGATGTATGCACATTGAAATAGTATATCGTTTGAAGGAACTAAATACTATTCGTATAAAAACACTATTTTAAGAAAAGAAAATTACATTTTTAAAGGAGCTATTTTGCATAATTTGGGCCACTGAACATTTCCAAAAGTGCAACTCAGAAAAAACATAGGTAACACGTTTTTAGATCGAAAGCGTTTATTACAGTTAAATTAGGGTCGAATACCCGTAATTTTTTTCAATACTATTACAATATTACTTTTTATATACTACAACAACAAGAAAGTTATAACCAGGGAGCGGATTTTATGGAAAGTGCCTTTTTTTCCTCTAAAGAGATAGAGTATATTCGATTAAGAATGTCCACGATTTAGCTTTCCGTGATTCCAGATATACACATTTGATGTTGCCTTTTTTTGAATTTTTAAGATATTTGCCTTTTTTGCCTTTTTAAAAATATTTGCCTTTTTTTGCCTTTTCTACCT
>NW_023458556.1:52509459-52516554 GCF_013731165.1 Rhagoletis pomonella | reverse complement strand
AGGTAGAAAAGGCAAAAAAAGGCAAATATTTTTAAAAAGGCAAAAAAAGGCAACATCAAATGTGTATATCTGGAATCAGGGAAAGCTAAATCGTGGACATTCTTAATCGAATATACTCTATCTCTTTAGAGGAAAAAAAGGCAATTTCCATAAAATCCGCTCCCTGGTTATAACTTTCTTGTTGTTGTAGTATATAAAAAAGTAATATTGTAGTAGTACTGAAAAAAATTACGGGTATTCGACCCTAATTTAACTGTTCGATCGAAAAACGTGTTGCCTATGTTTTTTCTGCACTTATTTTGTAAATGTTCAGTGGCCCAAATTATGCAAAATAGCTCCTTTAAAAATTTAATTTTCTTTTCGTAAAATAGTGTTTTTATACGAATAGTATTTAGTTCCTTCAAACGATATACTATTTCAATGTGCATACATCATGAAAATTTTGTACAAAATTCCTTAGGCGCCGAACGCCGCCGCGTGAGAAATGACAAAAAACGGCGGCGGCGGTGTGGCTCGGCGGCGTATACCTCTAGTATGTACCCACATATACAAATGAGGGAGTTTTTCAATGTTCCGAACTTCAATTGAACAAATCTAAATTAACCGCAAATTGACTCAATAATGAAATGTATGTCATGTGTATACTACATATCTATATTTCTGTATGTATGTACATTCGGGTGGTCCAAAAACAGTAAAGTCGGAATTGTAATGCTCTCACCCCCTAGGATTGTTTTATATCGAAGAAAGGTATACCCTTATTTTTTTATTTTGAAATCAAAAAATATTTAGAGGTCGCTCAAAGCGCTCAAAGTTTTAAATGTATTTTTATATGAAAAAAATAAAATGTTTCGTTGAAATGGTATAGAATTCTAGAAAATCAATATTTTTCGATCCGAAAACTCTGGTTCCCTTCAGGAGACTTTTAGTAATAATACACAATTATTTATTTAACCATTTTATAATACTTACGATTTTTTATTGGTCGCCCCATTGTATTTTTCGGGGTTTTTGGCAGACCTATAAATTATATTTGCGATGAAATAAATGATTACATAAACAATTGGGTATTATTATCGGGAATCTCCTGCAGATAAGCAGAGTTTTCTCGTGGAAAAATATTAATTTTTAACTATTCTATTACCTTGTTTATACCTACGCAAGAACCGCATTAACAAAGAGCTGATTTTCCTCAACACATATTTCGGTCATTACAGCGCTCTCGCTGAAACTGTATTCAAAAGTAACCAAAATTTGTTATTTTTTCGATATTTCTTAAATATTTAATTTGCGCGGTGTACCGGAATGGAAAAATTCAAATTTGTTATAATAATAATTCAAATTTAAAACAGGCTGTATAAAGAATACCAGCCTTTTCCACTTCGCTTCAAATGAGTGATGTGTTGATACCTGTTTTCTAACCGATATGAGAAATAAAAAAGCGATTTGAAAACAAATTCGAGTCGATACACTTTCGAATTCCTGAGCGTTTTCAAAGTTGGTTTATGCTTCCGTTTTGAATCACAGCGAACTGGGCACTTTATGTGTTGGTATAAACAAGGTATATACCATTTATATGAAAAGTTGTTTTTCCCCATATAAAATACATGAAAACTTTGGGCGCTTTGAGCGACCTCCAAATATTTTTTGATTTCAAAATAAAAAATAAGGGTATATTTTTTTCGGTATAGAACAATTCTAGAGAGTGACAGCATAAAAATTCCGACTTTACTTTTTCGCACGCATTTTTGGACCACTCTAATGTACACACACGCGTGAGTGTGTTAATGAGCAAACTTGCATTGGTGGACCAACAGTAGGCTTCTAACGGTCAAATATAAATCAAATTAAAGTTTTTATATGGAATATGCAAATATTTAATTGAATATGTATGTATATTTGGATGAAGTTAAGCACAAAAAATAATAAATCGTCCGTTAACAATTGGTTTCAAAACTTTGTACATAGTACATAAGTAAGTAAGTATCCATGTATGTGTAGTAACAATAGTAAGCCAGTATACATACATATTTATATATTTATTTAATAATCCATAAAGTATTACATTTCATATAGATTACAACGAATTATAAATAAGAAGTACAAACTAAGTAATTAATTCATTTAGTATTGATTTGAAACGAGTTTTCGAGTAAGAAAAGTCTATAACAAAAGAATTTGAGAGCAAGTTGAAGACCTTTAGAGCCTTGAGTATAGGAGCATTAGAAGCATAATGAGTTCTTACCATCCCCAAGGAGAAAGTTACGTGATTTCTTAAACAACTCTGAGGCACAGCGAAATGGATACGTCCAAGCAAGTATGGGCAATCTATGACACCACGTACTAACCCAGCAAAAAACACGATTACCACAGAAGCGAAAGTGGAAACGAGCTAGGCGATGGGAATCGCTTACCCTTTCGCTTCAGGAAGGCATTATTTTAACATGGGCATGTCATTGGCGGTAAGCCCTTACCCGCAGCATTACCTTCAAACGAAGGGAGAACGCATGGATAAACAGAATCCAGAGAAGCGAACAAAGAATGCCTAACAGAGAAACTAATGTAGAATGCCCAGATGAGTACATACTTATTTACATATATTAAATCAGAAAATGTGTTAAAAGATTAAAAATAATTAAAATTTGTATAAATCAGTTTTAATACATACATATGTATGTATTTGGGTATTTAGATTTTACTTAAAAATCGGTATGTACATACATGCATATTTAATTAAGCTTAAAATTGTACTTCCTCACTCATGTACTTCACTTCATTGACTGACTTCAACTTCGCTGCAAATTGAACAAAGCAAAACATGATTTTTATGCGAAACAAATTTCCACGGAAACTAACGGTAGAAAAAGATTTTTTGGATATTCATTCTATTTTTCAGCTGGCTACGATGCAGCATTCTACTTTGCATTCCCCGAAATGAAGCAAAGAAGCGAAATAAAAAAAAAATATTGTAGGACATTCTACTTTGCATGCCCTGAAATGAAGCAAATAAGCGAAAAAAATAAAATGTTGTAGGACATTCTACTTTGCATTCCCTGAAATGAAGCAAAGAAGCGAATTAAGAAAGAAATATTATAGGACATTCTACTTTGCATTCCCCAAAATGAAACAAAGAAGCGAAATAAATAAAATATTGCATGACATTCTACTTTGCATTACCTACAATGCCTAAAAGAAGTGAAAAAATTCGAAGGCATTGCAACGCTATGTCTTCTAGAACACGTTACCACTAAAAGCGATTACCGATTTTTTGCTGGGAAGTTATAGACAAAAGTAAGGGAGAGAATAAACCACCTACAATCTAATGACTTAAGATTAATAAGTAGACGTCTACCACGGTAGGAGGGAAAAGGGTGGACAAAATGCAGAGAATTAAGGGCAAATCGATTTTTTTTTTATTCGTTCAACCCTATTGATATGACAAGCAAAGTAAGGTCTCCAAATTACAACGGCACCAGGGAGGTATAGAGGAATGTGACCAACCGTACTTCTTTCGGAAGTACAGTACTTCTTTTTTCGCTCTTGTATATCGTACTTCGAAGTACAGTCAAATATACTTTTTTGCAATATCTTGTACTTTTCCGATCTTCTGGACGATCGTCACATAGGCCTTGGCTATAAATTCGTTCAAACCACTAAAGTCGCCGGGGACCGATGGCATCATACTTGCGCAGCTGCAAAGTGCTCTGAAGGTGTCGTGCAATTGGCTAGATCCTATTTATGCGAACTGCGTGAGGACCAAGTACATCTCCCAGGCTTGGAGGGTAGTCAGTGTTGCGTTGATCCCGAAGGAGGGAAAAGGCGCTCAGGTTTCCCTAGGTATTTTAAGCCTATCAGTCTCTTCGTTTTTGCTAAAAGCGCTAGAGAGACTGATAGACCTGTACATAAGAAACGCGATTCCTCGTGACTCTCTTTCAAGAGCCCAATATGCTTATTGCAATAAAAGGTCGGTGAATACCGTCCTGCACACATTGGTAAAGTAGTTTTTAATTAATTTCTGAGTATGCAGTTTTGTATTCCATTGAATTCTAGTAAAATAAAGTACAAGTTTCAAATGGCTAAAAATTTTGATTGATTATTTGAGTTCAATAACAACAAAAATAATACGTTAGAACTTGGCAAAAAGTGTTTCGGCTTCAATTTTTTTACCACCGTATGTATGGCTGCCAAGCTGCCAATCTGAATTGCAGCGGCACCATATATGGCAAAAGAACGATGCTGCTGGCGTATGCAGATGATATCGGTATCGTCTGAAATAAAGGGCAGCACTTTCCAGTTTAGAAAAAGAAGCTAAAGAGGTTGGTCTAGCGGTGAACGAGGGCAAGACCAAGTACCTCCTGGCAACACATAAAGAGTCCAGAGGCATTTCGGGACACACGTCACTGTTGGCAGATATAACTTTGAAGTAGTGAAGGACTTTGTCTACCTAGGATCCCGCATAAACACCACCAACAACGTCAGCCTGGAGATCAAGCGAAGAATAACTCTTGCCAACAGGTGCTACTTTGGGCTCCGTGGGCAATTGAAAAGCAGAGCCCTCTCTCGCCGAACGAAAATCACGCTCTACAAGTCTCTCATCATGCCCGTCCTTTTATATGGCGCAGAAACTTGGGCGCTGTCAAACAAAGATAAGAAGGCTTTGGGGTTTTCGAGAGAACTATTCTGCGCAAGATCTACGGCCCTGTTTTCGTGGATGACGGGTATCGGAGAAAATGGAATGACGAATTTTTAACGACATGGACATAATTAAGCGCATAAAAATACAGCGATTGCGCTGGCTTGGACATGGGGTACGCATGGATGACGATGCTCCGGTGAAAAGATCCTTCGACTCCGCACCCATGGGTGAACAACGAAAGCAAGGGCGCCCACGAACGCAATGGAAGAACCAAGTGCAGAAGGAGCTGTCTGCGCTCAAAATAACCAGCTTGCGCAAATTCGCACAGGAGAGAAGCAATTGGAAAAGCTTTTTGGTCTCGACCCAAACTGACAAACGGTTGTAGTGCCAAATAAGAAGAAGACATATTTTTGTATGTCTTTAATTGAACATGCACATTGTATATAAAGGGGGGGTCAGAACACCTACGGAACAACCAAACCCCCCTCCCCCTCCCCCTAAATACGGCCTTGCTCTTATTACACCAAGCGACAACGTTATCCAGATCCCTTTGACGATTAAAAGAGTCTGAAGGACAGGCTACTGTGGAATAAATGTTCAGATCATCAGCATATAAAAGAAACTCTGAGAACTTAAAGCAACTAGATATGTCGTTTATAAAAATTACAAAAAGAAGGAGGTCTAGTATACTTCTCTGTGGAACACCAGAGGTCGCGATAAAGGGATGGGAAGATACATCGTCAACTACAATAACACAACTGCGGCGAGACATATATCATTTCATTCACTTCAAAAAGATTGAGTGGACTCCTAGGCTTTGTAAGTAAAATAGAGTGACTAACCTTGTCGAACGCCTTTGAAAAGTCTGTGTACACAGTGTCGACTTGGACATGCTTGTGAAAAGCGGATATACAGTATTCAGAAAAAGCTGCCAGATTAGAAACAGTAACCTACCGGCCATGAAAACGTGCTGATTTACACAGAACAAGCGGTTAATTGAGAAGTACAGTTTTTGTTTTACAATGTATTTGAATAATTTTGGGACCGTGGATAATTTGGAAATAGGCCTGTAGATAGCTATATAAGGCGTGTTTTTTTACACGCATACGTATCTGCGCTTCAAAATTGTATGGAGCTGTAAGCCACAAATTTTATGTGTGCTTATGAATAGTTGTCGATAAAATCAAAATTACTTGTTTTGAAATGGAAATTGTCGATGATTGTTTTTTTTTACAACTTAATCGTAGATGTATTATTCTTATTCCATCTTTCAAATATGGGGTTGATAAGAGTGACCTTCCAGGTATCAATAAACTTACCAACATCGAAAGATTTGTTGAAAATTAGTAAAAGAGGATACGCGAATGCGTAGCAGCACTTGAGAATGTATCAAGATAATCCGTCCACATCAGTTTGAGTTGACGATTTGTTTTGTCGAATGCCGTCTTCAGCATCTTCAATGGTTAAAGAGACATTTCCAAAATTAACTGGGGAATCGTTGTTCAGCAGATTATTTCCACTTAGATCAGCTTCCAGTTCGAAATTGAAATTATAGTTGAAGAAATCTGCAAAAAGATTTTCAGCCTCAAAAGAAGTTGAGCTTGGATATCATTATAAAATACTCCTGAGGGAATGCCTGAACACGATTTATTCGACTTGACATACCTCCAAAAAGCTTTGGGATTGGATTTTATCTCAGACTCAAATTTCAGAACATGGCTAAGCTTTAGCTCCTTGCTTAATCATTTAAACTCCTTCGAGTATTGTATGTTTGTATTTGTCTCTATTTAAAAATGAATTTGATAATTTAAATCTTTTGTAGAACTTTTTTCTCAAATTCTTGAGTTTTTTTCAGCTCTTTAGTGTACCAAGGAATCTTATAACATTGCTTTTTAATTCTCGGTATATTGTTTCTGCATATTTCCCTAATCTTACATTAAACATTTGGCAACATTAACCCCAGTAAATAAAGAATTCCAGTCTAAAGACTCGATTGCAACATTTACTGCCTCAAAATCACAGTTTCTATAACAAAAACTCGTAGAGAAACTGTCCAAACGGATAGTATTGAACTCACAAAAACTCTAAATCAATGATGTGTTGTAGACAAGGAGTAGACAAGGGATCGAGGCATTCCAATAAAGCAAAACTAATATTTTCATTAATAAAAATAAGATTTAAAGCTCGAAGTAATTTGCTCATGAAATTATTTATCTGCATGAGGTCACAACTTAAAAAATTATCCACCACATAGGTTTCAGCAAAAGTATTAACAGATTTCGGATGTAACCCTGGACTATCGCCCCTAGCAAACCACTCGATATTACTTAGGTTAAAGTCACCAATTACACATAGATACGGATGAAACGATATGGGTAAATACAAGTACATACTCGATACTTTTCGTCCGATACCAAGTAATTTTGGTATCGATACTTTTGAACCAATTACTGAGTAGG
>NW_023458556.1:52506773-52509359 GCF_013731165.1 Rhagoletis pomonella | reverse complement strand
TTTTTCGCACGCATTTTTGGACCACTCTAATGTACACACACGCGTGAGTGTGTTAATGAGCAAACTTGCATTGGTGGACCAACAGTAGGCTTCTAACGGTCAAATATATATCAAATTAAAGTTTTTATATGGAATATGCAAATATTTAATTGAATATGTATGTATATTTGTATGAAGTTAAGCACAAAAAATAATAAATCGTCCGTTAACAATTGGTTTCAAAACTTTTTACATAGTACATAAGTAAGTAAGTATCCATGTATGTGTAGTAACAATAGTAAGCCAGTATGTATTTATACATACATATTTATATATTTATTTAATAATCCATAAAGTATTACATTTCATATAGATTACAACGAATTATAAATAAGAAGTACAAACTAAGTAATTAATTCATTTAGTATTGATTTGAAACGAGTTTTCGAGTAAGAAAAGTCTAGAACAAAAGAATTTGAGAGCAAGTTGAAGACCTTTAGAGCCTTGAGTATAGGAGCATTAGAAGCATAATGAGTTCTTACCATCCCCAAGGAGAAAGTTACGTGATTTCTTAAACAACTCTGAGGCACAGCGAAATGGATACGTCCAAGCAAGTATGGGCAATCTATGACACCACGTACTAAGTTATAGACAAAAGTAAGGGAGAGAATAAACCACCTACAATCTAATGACTTAAGATTAATAAGTAGACGTCTACCACGGTAGGAGGGAAAAGGGTGGACAAAATGCAGAGAATTAAGGGCAAATCGATTTTTTTTTTATTCGTTCAACCCTATTGATATAACAAGCAAAGTAAGGTCTCCAAATTACAACGGCATAGTCTAACTTGGAGCGCACCAGGGAGGTATAGAGGAATGTGACCAACCGTACTTCTTTCGGAAGTACAGTACTTCTTTTTTCGCTCTTGTATATCGTACTTCGAAGTACAGTCAAATATACTTTTTTGCGATATTTTGTACTTTTCCGATCTTCTGGACGATCGTCACATAGGCCTTGGCTATAAATTCGTTCAAACCACTAAAGTCGCCGGGGACCGATGGCATCATACTTGCGCAGCTGCAAAGTGCTCTGAAGGTGTCGTGCAATTGGCCAGATCCTATTTATTCGAACTGCGTGAGGACCAAGTACATCCCCCAGGCTTGGAGGGTAGTCAGTGTTGCGTTGATCCCGAAGGAGGGAAAAGGCGCTCATGTTTCCCTAGGTATTTTAAGCCTATCAGTCTCTTCGTTTTTGCTAAAAGCGCTAGAGAGACTGATAGACCTGTACATAAGAAACGCGATTCCTCGTGACTCTCTTTCAAGAGCCCAATATGCTTATTGCAATAAAAGGTCGGTGAATACCGTCCTGCACACATTGGTAAAGTAGTTTTTAATTAATTTCTGAGTATGCAGTTTTGTATTCCATTGAATTCTAGTAAAATAAAGTACAAGTTTCAAATGGCTAAAAATTTTGATTGCTTATTTGAGTTCAATAACAACAAAAATAATACGTTAGAACTTGGCAAAAAGTGTTTCGGCTTCAATTTTTTTACCACCGTATGTATGGCTGCCAAGCTGCCAATCTGAATTGCAGCGGCACCATATATGGCAAAAGAACGATGCTGCTGGCGTATGCAGATGATATCGGTATCGTCTGAAATAAAGGGCAGCATTTTCCAGTTTAGAAAAAGAAGCTAAAGAGGTTGGTCTAGCGGTGAACGAGGGCAAGACAAAGTACCTCCTGGCAACATATAAAGAGTCCAGAGGCATTTCGGGACACACGTCACTGTTGGCAGATATAACTTTGAAGTAGTGAAGAACTTTGTCTACCTAGGATCCCGCATAAACACCACCAACAACGTCAGCCTGGAGATCAAGCGAAGAATAACTCTTGCCAACAGGTGCTACTTTGGGCTCCGTGGGCAATTGAAAAGCAGAGCCCTCTCTCGCCGAAAGAAAATCACGCTCTACAAGTCTCTCATCATGCCCGTCCTTTTATATGGCGCAGAAACTTGGACGCTGTCAAACAAAGATAAGAAGGCTTTGGGGTTTTCGAGAGAACTATTCTGCGCAAGATCTACGGCCCTGTTTTCGTGGATGACGGGTATCGGAGAAAATGGAATGACGAATTGTATGAGCTTTTTAACGACATGGACATAATTAAGCGCATAAAAATACAGCGATTGCGCTGGCTTGGACATGTGGTACGCATGGATGACGATGCTCCGGTGAAAAGATCCTTCGACTCCGCACCCATGGGTGAACAACGAAAGCAAGGGCGCCCACGAACGCAATGGAAGAACCAAGTGCAGAAGGAGCTGTCTGCGCTCAGGATAACCAGCTGGCGCAAATTCGCACAGGAGAGAGGCAATTGGAAAAGCTTTTTGGTCTCGGCCCAAACTGACAAACGGTTGTAGTGCCAAATAAGAAGAAGACATATTTTTGTATGTCTTTAATTGAACATGCACATTGTATATAAAGGGGGGGGCAGAACACCTACGGAACAACCAAACCCCCCCCCCCCCCCCCCTAAATACGGCCTTGCTCTTATTACAGCAAGTGACAACGTTATCCAGATCCCTTTGACGATTAAAAGAGTCTGAAGGAC
>NW_023458556.1:52503462-52506673 GCF_013731165.1 Rhagoletis pomonella | reverse complement strand
AAAAAAAAGCTAAAATATTCAACGTAGCCCTGAAAATTTAAATGCCATCTTCCCATTTATGTCGACTAGAGAAAATGAGACTGCAATTAGAAAAATTATTTGAAATTACTTTGAAATTTCGAAGTCCTTTTAAAAAAATCCTGACGTCAAAGAGAAAAACTAAAAATTCAGCTTGACTATATTTGCCTCATAGTTTGTGAGTGTTTTGATGGTTTCGTGTGTTTTAAAATTTTTTGATTTCTGTCGCACGGTGTTATCTGTGTTAATTATAATTAGGGGTTTCACACCAAATTCGTTACGTTGGCGGTTCCTTGTTTGCCAGCTCGGCAAACGTGCTTTGCTGTGATCGGCATTTTGGACTTATTTCTGTTAATTTGATAATGATCTTTCGCAACAGCTGATTTATATGAATTTTATTATGTACAAGTAAAATTAATATTTTAAACATTAACATTGAATTGTACTTCGCTCCTTCAAACAGCTCTTTGCTATTTTGCCTACTACCGATCAAATTGCCAGGCTTGACACAGTGGCGCTTTCGTTGCTTAAAAAAAAAATATATATATATACGTAAAACTGCAAACTAACGAAGCAACGACATCGATTTGAAGACCCCTATAGTTATGCTATAGAACACCATTTAGTTTTTTTTCAGTTCTGCATTATTATCTTTTATTATTCGGAGTTTAGGATTCCCAGAGTACGATTAACTTATGACATAAAAATAAATAAATTTAACTTAGTGCATACGGAAAACCTTCATAGCCAAAAGTACCGATACCAGCAGATATCGATACTTTAGATCCGATGTTTTTCAGGTATCGATAGTTTTTTTCGATACTACTTCCAAGTAAAAGCATCGACACCTGCATGTTATCGTTTCATCCCTACACATAGATTTTCATGACTAGATGCTAAATCGAGAACATTGTCAACATGCGCTTTGTTCACCACTAGGTGGCGGTATGTAAGAAACGCAAATTACAAGTTTAGAAATACCATCCACAGTAATAGTAAATTGATCCAAGGGGGTATCCTCATTCTTTAATGGCACAAGCGAAGAGCGGTATTTTCGATTAACCGCTATTAAGCACCTCCTCCTCTAGAGATACCAGTTTTTCAAACATCTCGGTCTTTGCGAAACACGTTGAACAGATTGCAGTCGAAATACTCATTGTCGTAAAAATTCAACCATGTTTCCACTAGGACAAACGTGTCATAGTCCAAATGGGAACTCATGGCAATAAGTTGTTTAGATTTGGTTCTAAGACCCGATACATTTTGAAAGTAGAGTTTCAAATGTTTTGGGATAACTTCTGGAGGGTCAACTAAGCTTCTTGCTGTGGTACACCGACTTTGGGAAAAACGGAATGGACTAATCTTCACATGTGCATACAACTTTATACAATATTTAAGACTTAAGGAAAACATATGCATATATGTATGAATGTATAGGTGATAGACAACAACAGATGCTGACGGAAATACGATGCAGCAATGACCCACAAAATCAGAGAACAAGACATGAAAGGAAGTGATTAATGTGCACTTATTTTAATGGAAATCCTATATCTATATATATAAAAATGTATTCGTTTTCTTTATGATCAATTGGCTCAAAAACTAATGAACGGCGCAAGTGTTGATATGTTCAGAAAGTCTATATCTGTGATCCGATTTTGGTGCAATTAGAAACCTATACAACAAATACAATTAATTTTTATAATTTTTATACAAAGTTCCAAATATAAATTTATGTATATGGTGTTTGTTGTATAACCAGCTAGACTTGTATAAAAAATATTCAAGAATTTTATTGAGCTTGACGCAGTTTTTTTTCCAAATGAAAAATTATTTAGGGAAAAACAACAATAATTTACAAAATGGTAGAAGCTCCCTGCAGGGAAAGCTACTAGTTGTGAACTAGAATTCTACCAGTTTGCGTTTCAACCCAAATAGTTCACATTCTATCCTTTTTCAATGTTAGCGACTGGTATTTTTAACATTGCGATGTCCTACGAGATGTCAATTGTCAGGCTATGCATCAGCATCTACTAGTAGAAATACTAGTAGCATCATACCAGTTGATGAGATATTCTGCCAATTCATCCCCCGTAAAAAGCATAAGCAGTGCACGGACTTTAAAAAAATTAAAATTGGTAAATTTTACATACAAAAATTGGTAGAAGTTGGTAGATTTTTTTAAAAGAAACGATATTAGATAGGTTTTACTCATATAGAATAAATGAAGGCGAATTCAGGTAAGGTAGTGTTATCAGAGCAGCTGGATTTTCGCCTTGGTGATTCTTATTGTCAAAATGATGTATTTGTTGAAATTCTTATTGTAATTACGCGTAAAATTTGTTAGTGGCCGTTTTGTTTTTGAACTTCTGGTATCACCTTATAAGAATTCACCTTGGAATAAATTGTATTTTTTTATAATACAACAGAAAATGTATTTTACGCCAATAAAACATTCAAGAAAAAAACTTAAAAATGGGCCCGAATCATGGCATCCGTGATCGAATGAAACACGATTCGAATCGAATAAAAAAAAATGACAGCCGGTTGTCTTAAATATATTTTAAGCAGAAAAAGCAAACTCGCCACCAAATGCCGTAATTCAAAAAGGAATTTCGATTCGAATTTGACTCGAACACGGATGCCTTTATTCTACATTAAATAAAAAATAAAAAAACAATTACTCTGCACTACAAAATTGTTTGATAAAAATTAGTTTTGAAATGCTTGAAATTTGCAACCCATTCATTTGGCAGTCTGCTACACAAAGTATTGCTAACGAAAAATATTTCCATAAACAGCTGATAGAGATGCAATTTCACTTTTAAATTGGCCATGGTCAGAGTTAACTTTTCATATTTATTTTAGGTGTATTCGATGGCAAAATATGTATACACTGCGTTCATTTAAATCTTTTTGTTTTCTTTCCGAAAAATATTGGTAGATTTTAAGCCTTTGGTGGTAAAAATGGTAGAAAATAAAATATAGCTAAAAAGTTGGTAGATCTACCAATAAAGTGGTAAAGTCCGTGCACTGAGCACAAGTATTCCTCTTTGCTCGCAGCGCTCTTACAGTGGCAATGGCCGACAGAGCAAGTCTTGGTGCAGGGAAATTTGTATACCTTTCATGAGCATGAAATGGTATTATAACTTTGGTCCGATGTTTGTAAGTACCAGAACAAAAAGAGATA
>NW_023458556.1:52502299-52503362 GCF_013731165.1 Rhagoletis pomonella | reverse complement strand
TGCCTTTTTGAATTTTAATTTTGACAGCGGTTAACCGACGACCGCTGGAATTCTGGGTAGAGATTAATTGTTTGAAATCCATTGAGAAAACAAACAATTCTTGCGTGACTTATTTTCAACTAGTTATTGAACTTGTTCACCGCGGTCATTGGAATATGAACCAGCGACTTCGGAAGTTCGCCACGTAAATATAGTAATAGTTGCTTTTTTGTAGTTGGGTTGACATATTAAAAGTAGAAAAAGCAGCAACAGCTTACACGTCGAACTTAGCTCAGTGGGCTCATCGGCTTTGTATTCTGAAGTCGCTGGTTGATAACCCAATGACCGCGGCGAAAAAGTTTGACGAGGAGATGTGGTGATCTCCGAAACGACAGCTATAACTTTTACAATTTTTGTAAACTACTACAATAATTTTTCGTAAAAAATAGTAGTTCATAAACTATTTGAACTTATGTAAGCGTTCAGCGACATCTGCCTTTGAATTGCCAAAGCCAAAAATAAAACGCAGTTAATCACTTTTCTTACAAATGTCGGCTGTGGCGTCACGTGAAGTCTACTGATCCTGGTTCTGAGATGGTAGGTTCGAGGCCGCTTGGAGGTGGTTAAGATTTTTGAAGTTAAATCAATGTAAGTAAAAATAATTATTTCAATTTAAATGTAAATAATAAAGCTGAAAATCTAATTGCATTGCAGAAAAAACATACTACATATCGGAAGAATGCTTATGCCATAAAATTAAGAAATACAATTATTTTTTTATTAAATTTAAAAATTACAGTAAAAACCCTAAGTAAAAAATAAAATAATAAAAAAAAATTATTAAAAAAATAAAATAAAAAAATTTCCCTGCACCAAGACTTGCTCTGTCGGCCATTGCCACTGTAAGAGCGCTGCGAGCAAAGAGGAATACTTGTGCTCAGTGCACGGACTTTACCACTTTATTGGTAGATCTACCAACTTTTTAGCTGTATTTTATTTTCTACCATTTTTACCAACAAAGGCTTAAAATCTACCAGTATTTTTCGGAAAGAAAACAAAAAGATTTAAATGAACGCAGTGTATA
>NW_023458556.1:52497433-52502199 GCF_013731165.1 Rhagoletis pomonella | reverse complement strand
CGAGAGCTACAAATTTTTTCTTTCCACAACAAATTTTAAAGCTAAAAGCTACAATTAATGCCGTTATAACATTTTCAATATCTCAATTCTATCGACTAGGTGTATGGTGTCAAGTTAGCACTACATACCATTTTTTCTTAAAAAACGAGAGCTACAAATTTTTTCTTTCCACAACAAATTTACAACAAAAACACTACAATTAATGCCGTAGTTAACTTTTCCAATTGCGAAAAGTGTAGTGCTAACTTGACACACGTTTTTTAATATTCCATATTGTAATATTTTATTAAATTGAAAGCATCAACGGGTGCAACAATCTTCAATGTAAATATGTTGAAATTTCGTTTGACATTCACATTGTAATATTTCACTAATCAGTTACTATTAAACTTAATTAAACTTTAAAACAGGTGGCAACCCCTTGTAAATATTTTCGAAATGAAGCCTTCAATATCTCTTGTTTGACGTGACATCATTTTGTAATGTTTCATTTAACTTATTTATTTAATTTAAAATGATCTTAAAACAGGTGGCAACCCCGTTCAAAAATATTTTCGAAACAAAGCTTG
This sequence comes from Rhagoletis pomonella, assembly GCF_013731165.1. NCBI lineage: Eukaryota > Metazoa > Arthropoda > Insecta > Diptera > Tephritidae > Rhagoletis > Rhagoletis pomonella. The sequence goes on along the minus strand of NW_023458556.1, from coordinate 52,501,630 downwards.
ATCAAACCTGTTTCGATTGACATGTGATACATTATTTAACTTATATAAAAAAAAAATAGGTAGTAGTTTTCAAAGTAAAAAGTAGGTAGGTAGTTTTCAAATGTACACCCTAGATTCCTACTTCTATAAGGCGACCAAACCTTTGTTTACGTAAGGTAGATTCGGCAGGGAAGCAGTAAGGCCCACAGGGTGTAGTGTACGTTACTGGTAAGCCATTATTACGTGCTCCTATTTCCTACGGGTTACATATTAATAAAATTTAATTTAAATAGGAAAATAAATTTTCCCGAGCTGGTGGCAAGCCTCGTCGAAAATCTTTCCTGAATAGATACAGTTTTCTTAAAGCTTCCCTCGTTTGATACCCCTATTAAAGTATTTCGTTTAAGTTATTGATTAAGCTGATTTTAACTTTTTGAACGGGTGGCAACGAAATAAAAAAAAAAATCAAAAGAAATTGTTCTTGAACCGCTTTTGTTTGACACCTACATTGTTGTGATATTTTATTTAACTTATTAATTAATCGATTTTAAGATTTTAACAGGTGACAGCCCTCTTAGGAAATATTTTTGCGGGTGTCAGCATCGTAGTAATATTTTATATGCTTCTCTAATGCCAAATAAATTAATACTTTCGAAGATACTTGCAATTTTAGTAAAAAAAATGTGTTAATGTTTTTATTAATTTTTATTTTTTGAGCACATTGAACTAAGATATTTACCAAAAATTTTCATCTTTCACACAGATTGTTTTTAGAGCATAATTCGGCCCACGCTAATGTATATGTCTTTAGATTTTCTCCCGACTGCTGACCCCTGGTAAGAGTCGTCGGATCCGTTCAATGGCATTTAAACGTCAATTGCGGAGTTCTAGAATACATATTTAGCATTCCACGTGCTGTTGAGACGTTGCGCAGTGTGTAATTTCGGCGATTCAGGGGAAGGAAAATAAAAGCGCCCACAATTTTGACTCAAGAATTTTTTTTTTGAGTTATGTACTTCTGTAAAATTACGATTTCAAAGGATGTGCATGATTCCATAAGTATAATATTTTATATGGGCATTTCCAAGGGAGGGTCTTTAAAGTCAAAGAATAAAAGTGATATATCTCGTGTTAGTTATGGTCGACCCTGGTTTATTTTTTCCATGTATATTGGTTACATATGAAGGAATATTTTTCGCAAAACATTTACCCGTTAGGTGGCGCCAGAGTCGAAATATTTTGAAAGGTCGTATTTATGGACCGATTTCGTTAAAATTTGCGACATGTATTAGATACGTAGTAGGAAATATAAACAAAAAATAGTCCCGCTAAATGGGGCTTTAGTCGAAATATTGATTGATATAATTTGATTTCTAATATCTTCGCGCCTTTTTTCCATGTATGGAAGTCACGAAGGCTGCGCAACTTAGGTCGAACAGGATTAAAATGCCGCATCATTTAAAACGTCATGGGCCCCTGGGGACCCTGTCGGGCATGCGATGGTTTACAGCGTTTCTCCGAATTACACCACTTTTTTCTTACTCGGAATAAAAAAAAGGAAATATAGTTGCTAAACTCCAAGTCAGGTATACGATAACAAGTATGCGTTATCTCGTCTTTTATATCGTATATCTTATGCGATGAACGGTCTACGATGTTTCCTGTGCGAGCGCCCATAGCAGCCATATACGTACACCTTTCTTTAAGCCTAATACAGAAATTTGGCATCGTTGATTTACTCCCATAATTACGACATCAGTAATCTGCGGTTTTTGATACTCACACCAAGCCTGCACGTATTTGATGACACCTGCATCCTTCGCTACCACCACGAACCCAACATGAGAAAAATCCAAATTACTAAATTTTTGTCACCAAAAATACACAAAAACCCGATTTTTTTAACCAAAGGCTGACTTTAAATCGTTTTTTTTTTCTAAATTGTGCAATTTTGTGCAAATTCTTACTATTGGCCCTTGATATACAGATGACACTGGATCACAAATTTTAATTTTGATTTCTTTCTCCAGACGCCACTATCCAATTTGTATGTAAAATCGCTCGCTGATTACGAAAATCGAGTTAATTTTTTTTTTGTATGGATACGTTTTCGAGATATTTGCAATTTACCGTTATTCAGCTTAAAAAAAAGAGTGATTCCAATTAATCAGGTATATCTTACGAACCAATTAAATAATCGTAATACGAGGTACGGCAAACGATAGAAAATAAAATTCTCCATATACCGTATATAGATAGCCCTGATTGTTTCTGAGAAATTAATTAATCATTCCAGATTTTTTGTTTTTTTGATGGAAAAATGCAAAAAATTCAAACAAGGAAACAAGTCTAAAATAACAGTTTCTGTATAAATAATTTGCACTTGTCTTAAAGCCTGTTCCTTTAGAAAAAACTAAGCTACCAATGACTAAAATCGATATATAAATAACAAAATAATGATTGGTCAAATGAAAATGCGCATGAATTTTTTGTATGAAATATCAGCAGAAAAAAGTGTTACTCATACGCCTCGTACACCTGAGTAGGTAGAGAGGCATTCCAAACTATTTCAATGAAAATTATGATTTTTTTTTAGATTTTGATATAAACTGAGTATAACTCTAAGATATGGCAAAACGCGAGGATTGTAAAAAAAAATAAAATTTTCAAAAGTTATACAACAACAAAAACATTAGGTGTCTCGCCGTAAGCCATTATTTATCACATCATATCTCGATAAATATTGGTTGTATCAAAAAAAAAGAAAGTTGCTAAAAAAACATGTTTGCAGCGTTTTAAAAATCTGCGAAAAATATATGTGATAGAGTGTGTACCAAAGACTTAACTGACAAATTGTTAAAGGGTGTCTCGATATAGGGCCTGAGATATTAATTGTTTAGTAAAGCAGTGACTGATAAAAACAATTTACAAAATACAAATTTTCAATTCAAATTACATCAAAATACGTCAAGCGGGCCACTTAAAAAGAGTTTCTTTCGGATAACCAAGATAGTTACTCACCTTAATAGAGGTCCAGGTAATATTTGTTTCCCTATACTTTATTTTGCAATAATCCTCTTACTTTGCAAAAAATCGCGAATTTTATATTAAAATAATCATTTCTTTGATCTTTCATATCTCCTGAACGGGCAGAGATAACCTAATCATTTTGGCTTAAGTTAGGTGGAAAACTGTATCGTTTTAGCACAAATTATTAAATTTGTGGTAAACAATGGTGTCTCGCCGACCTAATATGTTGGTTGTTGTATAACTTGAAATTTTTTTTTTTGTTTTGCGTTTACAAACACTTTAGGAGCTCCTCTGCAACATATCCGAAAATCGAGCAAAAGTAGTTTTCACCAATTGAAATAGTGTGGAATACCTCTAGAGCGTTTGCATCGAAAATAAGAGGTGTCAGAAATTATCAATTAATTTCTCAGAAACTATCAGGACTATCGAAAAGTGATATATATACAGTTTATGGAGAATTTCATTTGCTTTCATTTCCCGTATCTCGTGTTACCATTATTCAATTGGTTCGTAAGATATATGTGATTAAGTGAAACCACTGAAAAAAAATGATCTCGATTTTCGGAATCACCGAGGATTTCCTCATGGGAATTGGATAGTGGCATTCATAGAACATTTTTGCTGTAAACCAGTATGATCGATTTAAGGTTGCTGAAGAGATCCAATTGTCAAACGCTGACACACAATTTATATGCTTATAGGAAAAAAGTGAAATCCCATTTTATTTTTAAATCGAAAGGAGCGCAACTGGCATATAAGGATGACGTTTAAAATTTTAAAATATTGTTTTTAATTACGTTTAAAATGTGTAAAAGGCAAAGTATACCCAAGAGTGTAGTCTCGTTAGGAAATGAGACGGATACGACCACTGATTGATAAAGGCTGGAAAACTGGCGTTTTTTCGTTCGTCAAAACAGGCATGTTTGTACAAGCTCAGCATTCTTCCAGGTTTTTTTTTCTAATAATTGGGTGCCGATTTTCTATTATAACCGACATCGTATCTGCGCTATTTTTTACCAACTTCGATTTTCGATTTTCCTTCCCCTAAATCAGCCAAATTACGCACTGTGCGTTGGTTATTTTCTCCTTTTAGTTTGCCGCTGCCATCCATCCATGCAATAAGTATTCATCAAACTTCCTCCCCCTTTTTTTTGCAAAATAAATGTTCTGCATTGAGGGAACTCGAGT
>NW_023458556.1:52464738-52497333 GCF_013731165.1 Rhagoletis pomonella | reverse complement strand
AAAAAAAAGGGGAGGAAGTTTGATGAATACTTATTGCATGGATGGATGGCAGCGGAAAACTGAAAGGAGAAAATAACCAACGCACAGTGCATAATTTGGCTAATTTAGGGGAAGGAAAATCGAAAATCGAAGTTGGTAAAAATAGTTCAGATATGATGTCTGTTATAATAGAAAATCGGCCCCCAATTGTTAGAAAAAAAACCTGGAACAATGCTGAGCTTGTACAAACATGCCTGTTTTGACGAACGAAAAAACGCCTGTTTTCCAGCCTTTATCAATCAGTGGTCGTATCCGTCTTTATTTCCTAACGAGACTGCACCCTTGGGTATACCTTGCATTTTACACATTTTAAACTTAATTAAAAACAATATTTTAAAATTTTAAACGTCATCCTTATATGCCAGTTGCGCTCCTTTCGATTTAAAAATAAAATGGGATTTCACTTTTTGACAACGTTTGACAATTGGATCTCTTCAGGAACCTTAAATCGATCACACTGGTTTACAGCAAAAATGTTCTATGGATGCCACTATCCAATTCCCATGTAGAATTCCTCGGTGATTCCGAAAATCGAGATCATTTTTTTTTCTAGGGATAACTTTTCGAGATATTTGCAATTTACCGTTACTCAGCTTTATAAAATAGTGGTTTCACTTAATCACGTATATTTTACGAACCAATTGAATAATGGTAACATGAAGTACGGGAAATGTAAGCAAATGAAATTCTTCATAAACTGTATATATACATATAACTTTTCGATAGCGCTGATAGTTTCTGAGAAATTAATAAATCATTTATGACACCTCTTATTTTCGATGCAAACACTCTAGAGACATTCCATACTATTTCAATTGGTGATAAACTACTTTTGCTCGCTTTTCGGATATGTTGCAGAGGAGGTCCTAAAGTGTTTGTAAACACAAAAAAAAAAAAACACAAAAAAAAATTTTTTTTTAAGTTATACAACAACCAAAATATTAGGTCGGCGACACACCATTGTTTACCACAAATTTAATAATTTGTGCTAAAACGATATAGTTTTCCACCTAACTTAAGCCAAAATGATTAGGTTATCTCTTACCGTTCGGGAGATATGACAGATCAAAGAAATGATTATTTTAATATAAAATTCGCGATTTTTTGCAAAGTAAGAGGATTATTGCAAAATAAAGTAAAGAGAAAGAAATATTACCTGGACCTCTACCCAGGTACGTAACTATCTTGGTTATCCGAAAGAAACTTTTTTTAAGTGGCCCACTTAACGTATTTTGATGTAATTTGAATTTAATATTTAAATTTTTTAAATTTTTTTATCAGTCACTGCTTTGCTAAACAATTAATATCTCTTTATAACGAGACACCCTTTAAAAATTTGTCAGTTAAATCTTTGGTACACACTCTATCACATATAATTTTTGCAGATTTTTATAAACCTGCAAACATGTTTTTTTAGCAGCTTTCTAAATTGTTCATTAACAATCGTATGGAAAAGTGGACTTGAAAAAAATAAAAAATCTTTTATAAAGCTCTGACTCTTTGTCAATAAAAAAGTACTAATTAATTTTTTTGATACAACCAATATTTATCGAGATAAGATGATGTGAGGAACAATGGCTTACGGCGAGACACCTAATATATTTGTTGTTCTATAACTTTTGTAAATTTTATTTTCTTACAATCCTCGCGTTTTGCCGTATCTTAGAGGTATTTGTACATTATACTCAGTTTATATCAAGATCTAAAAAAAAAAATCACAATTTTCATTGAAATAGCTTGGAATGCCTCACTACCTACTCAGGTGCACGTGGCGTATGAGTAACACTCTTTTCTGCTGATATTCCATACAAAAAATCCATGCGCATTTTAATTTGACCAATCATTATTTTGTTATTTATATATCGATTTTATTCATTGGTAGCTTACTTTTTTCTAAACCCAACGGGGCCAGAAGCGCTCCATTAGTTCCATTGGAGCGCTCCATATTCAGCAGTAAAAGAGCTAGCGGTATAAGCCGTATAAACTAAAATTCTGGTGACGCATAGATACCTCTGGAAGCATTTACCTAGCATACTAAGATGAGGTATTTTTCCAATGGAAATATGTACAGAAAACGGGCGCGACACCTTCTGGAAAGTTACATGATCACAGGGCGTATCGCTGGAACCATTTTAAGCTAAACCTTGAGGGATTACATTTTTGCCAAGATCCACAGGCATAAGCTGAAATCGCGTCGCAAGTTTTATGATCGGCTTGGGTAAGGTTTAACCACTTAACCCCGCTTTGTTTTCGCCGCTACTGAATTCTATACACTGTCAGTTTTCACACAATTTAAAATGTACATGGGTATTTAAAAATGTCATGAAAATTGTGTTGCTAGCTTCATGTTGCCAACATGTTGCAAGCTTTTTCACAGCGTGAACAGAATAGGTACTACTTTGCTGAGGAAATGTTGTGGAATTTCACACTTATTTCACAGAAAGAAATTTGATATGCAATTTGACAGCTTTTTCACGTGAAACAGGAACAGAATACTATGCTTTACCCAAATTTCAATATGTTTATTTTCCTTATGCTCGTGGCGCAATAAACAGGAGAAGTAATAAAAAAGCTTTCTCGCTTTATTTTCTGACATTCGGCTGTCTTATAGCCAAATTTTATAGGCAAATTTTCAAATAAGACAGTGTCAAAATCTTTCTTCTCACTCTAACTACTTCACCCGGTATAATTCCACCATGGCTTAAGTCAATCCAGCAGCTGCGATATAGTATTTTTTCAAACTCACAACAAAATATGGCAGTACAAAATGTCAAATCGTTTCATGGGAGAGACTCGTTGCTGCTCACTCAGATTGTTCGTATCATTAAATCTTTTTTTTTTTAATTAAAAACATTTTACTCTCCATTTGGTAAGCAAATTAATTGTATAGCAAAATACGGGTCAGAAGAATGAAGGTTAGTAGTAGTGCTTGTAAATGTGTTGCAATATATGCACAAATACATAAATACTGCATACTTATGTAAGTATGTACATACATATCAGATGACAGCCAAGCTACAAAGAATGCCAATTATTGATTTTTGCAATGAGCCACGCGCAACAATGCCACAATTTACATATAAGTATATATACGTATACATAAATACATACATACATAAAATGAAATAAAATTCCATTACACAACAGGCCTTTTAATGCCTCATTTCTATTCAATTTTTACTACATAACCATACCACTACATAAATACTTTAGTACAAATACACATGCTAACATACTTATGTATGTATGGGAATAAATTTTTATGTAGTCTATATTGTATAACAAAATTGTCTTAGCTGCCTTTTATTCAACTGTGACACTGATTTGTGGTCGCCTTGTCGCTCGATTTATATATGTACATATGCATGTACATATGTATGTATGTATATATACTACATATGTTTGCTAGAATTTCGATTCTTTGGCGCCGCAATTTGTCCTTTTCAGGGTCAAATAATTTTAAAACTCACCCCATCTAAACAAATAATAGCCATTGCCCCAATGTTGTCAGTGGGCTCGAGAAAAAATAATACAATACGTACAACTTGGCTAATTTTATAGATTTGCAAACAGACACACTCGTACATATTTACGTACATGTGTACATAATACATAAATATATAAGTTTGTAGCCGACAAATTGAAGTGTTTAATTTTTTGGCAAATTTGTCAGAATTTTTCTTTGTAACCATTTGCATATTAGAAATAAGTAAGTGTATATGAAAATAAAATAAAATGAAAAAGTCCAAAGTTTGAAGACGTAAAATATGCCGAATGACAAGTATGTACATAGCTCACTAATTACCAGTTAAAGCCCAGTATGCAGCTCTCAAGAAAGCGGTCAAGAAAAAATTGCAATTATTTCGTATGTGTGTGTCCAAGGAATTTTGACAACTGATACTTAACCAGCCTGTTGCCTCGCTCTTTCCTCAAGAAATAATGGAACGGGCATATATTTCTGTTGCAAGCATGGGTTGCCTTGTGCTTTTTTTCACAAGAAACTTTAGAAAACCGTAGTAGAAAGCGTAGCAAATTTCTTAAGAACTGCGTACTGCCTCAAGAAAATTTTACACAAGAAAATTTCTTAGCCATTTCTTGTACGTCATTTTATATGGAGTTTTTGCTTTTCTTGAGAGCTGCATACAGGCCTTAAAAGGTAGCTGAAAAGTGTTATCAGAAAGTAATATTTTTCTTACATATAAAAAAAACTTTATATCAGGTAGACAGATTAATTTGGCATTATCTCGGAAATAACCTGCAGTTGATCCGGATTAGATAGATCCTGCAGCTAATCCTTAAAATTAATGCGGACCAGGAGATTTCGATGACAATACTAAGCAAAACGGCCAGCCACTAATATTCTGCCTTCAAAGCGCTGTCCGGAGGGTCGATTTTACTCTCTGCCTATTGGCAGAACTCGCGAAGAAGAAGTACCCAACATCCACATCGACGGCACCGAGAGGGCCTGTACGGCCCAAACTAATTCTGTCCTCTGCGGAAACTGGGAAAGTCAACCTCTAGAGAAAATGGCAGGACTAGATCCCTTGAGGAAAAGTCAAAGTCGACCATCCCCCCACCTTCGACGACAGCAGCCGGGGCAAAAGGCCTTGATTGATCTGCGCTGCCCTCCGTCAGGACCTAGAGTTACCGAACAACAGCCCTTAAGGGCATCAATGGATTAGGGGTCATCTCATATGACCAACTGCCGGAGGATTAAAAAGCGTCCCTCAAGTGGGCCATGGAAGTCTTTGCCGCCAGCGACAAGCGACCCTTACGGAAAGGTGGTAAATACAAACCGAGAAACGACCTCTAAGAGACAGCGATCTCAGGGTGACACCTCGAGTGGCTCCAAGAGGCATAGAGCTTCCTAAACTCTAAACGTCCGTCGAGGGTCCTGTTCACCATGAAGATGTTTGGCGAGACCGCCAAAGACCAACTCAGGCCTGCTGTGTTGGATAATGGTGATCCGGACGGCCACATCAGCACGAACAACCGAAAGCCCGTTCTGATGGGTATTTGCAAGGTCTACAAAAAGAGACTCCCAGAAGTATCCCGGCCCTGCACCAGACGTCCGTGACGATGGGCGGCATTTGTATCCGAAGCATTTTCGATCTTTTAATTGGTATAAGTTTTGTACGTGGCGGCTCACAAGCCCAGCGCACAACCCATTGCTGGGATGGTTTTTTTACCGAATGCACGTTTATATAACGCGCCGCTGCGAACTTCAGTGAACCCTTAATTCGAATACGTATTGAGTATAGCCGTGAAAATGTAACTGCATACCCATCAAAAACCACTATAACCCTTTGAATTGCATTATTTACATAAAGCATAGGTGGGCAATAACTTTATTATTTACTTGAAGTGGGAGGACTTTTAACCCGCGGCCAGAGTAAGGAAGGAAATCGTTAACAACTACTTAAGCTGCCGAATTAAAGGAGAGGTCTTGGTCTTGGAAGATTTGAAGTCATCAAAATAAATAAATATTTTGCGAAAAAGATTGTTTGGGCGGCAAACCTGCTACATATGAACACATGTATGTATGTAGGTCTCCTTGATAATAGTAAACATTTAATTTGGAACTTGCCACAAAAGCTTTAGCATTTTATTATTCAAAAGTAATAATAACTGGCTAACCAGAAGGTAATACTACAGCCGCAAGCTATTTCGCTAGCTACATCAGAAATAATACACCACAACAACAGCTGCATATTGTGGACAGTTTAGAGCATTTAGAATATTTTAACTTTTGACAGCTCTTGCCACATACCACAGCCTCACCATTCTGGTTAGCCAGTAACAGAGAAAAACAGCTTTACTTACTGATTTTGAGTTACGAATATCCATTTGTTACATTGCAAGCTATATCTTACCTGTAAAAGAAAGAAATAAATATTGTTAAATAAAAAGTATTCAATTTATGCGATAATAAACTTACATATGTATTTAAATATTTAACTACTATGTATCCCCAAATTAGTAATACTTTAGCAAAATAAAAATTTACTTTTTCAAACGAAAATAACATTTTCAACTTTTTGCACAAAAAAGTCAAACTTCAACGCTGCTAATCAGAAGCACCACCAACATCAATTGCAGCGGCAAGCAAGGAGCAAGCAAGCAAAATTGGGTGACGAATGGAATTCGGTTAGCCACAAAAGTGTGGCATTGGAGCGGTGTAAAACGGAATGTTTGTGCGATTTTTGGCTTCGCTCAACTTTTTGTAACCGCAGTAAAAAGATACGAGTAGAAGAGTAAGGGCGGGCGCAAAATATGCCAAGAGCAAGCATAGCACAAAAATTTACTTGGGGAGGAGACTCCCTTTTCGAAACGTCGAAAGGAAGCAAGGAGGCAATGGCACCTTTGCAGAGAGGAATGTAAAGCTGTACGTACATACATAAATATGTAGGTATGTAAGGGTTTGCCTCGACAGCAAAGAGACCGACCGACCGACCGACCGACCGACAACTGTCCCACCGCATTTTAAGTTAACTAAAATATGCGAATTCGTTGTTGGCAATAGAGTTGCTGTTAGATATCGTCTACATTTTCTTTGTTTTTTCCCTTTCACCAACTGTCGTTGTCACGCCCGTCGCTGTGGTGTAATTAAAATTGCTTGCGTTGTGTCAAAGTGGCGAAGAAATTAAATTGCGGGCAAATGTTATTAAAATAAATGCGTATATTTATGTCTGGAGGCATAAAGGTGGCACTCAAATGCAAAAAAACTTTTTATAAAAGACTACTACAACAACCCGGCCGATTTTGTGGACTAAGTTGTTTAGTTTTGTGGCGCAAATCCATTGAAAAAAAGTGAAGATCCATTTGAAAAGCTAATAGAAGCTATAAAATATAGGGCTTCGGAGCGGAGCGGAGCAAAGGAGCAAAGGATTTTAGCTGGACCAGAGCTGGAGCAAAGAGCTTAAAAAAATTCCTTTGGTCCTTAACTCCTTAAACAAAAGTTTTCAATATTTTATTTTTGTTATTTTTTGTCCTAGTAACGATTTATTTTGAATTATTTCTTTTTTCGGTTTTCAACAAAAATTAAAAACAAGCTCACTTAATAAATTTACTTAAATTATAATTTTTTGCCACTGAAAACAACCGTGTTAAATAAATTTCCATTTTGTTTAATTAACTTGCCATTTTTTTACCTTCTTTCGGATGCAGAAGAGTTCTAGATGCATTTCTGCATCAAACACAAAATTTTCAAAAAAATTCGCCTACGTTTTTTTGGTGGTTAGGGCTCATAAGTAAATAAAAAAATAAAAAAATTTATTGGGAGCGGGAGTGGAGCATGAGCGGAGCTCGGAGCGAAATAAAATACCGGGGCGAAGCTAGGGCGGAGCGATGAAAACAAAATCATTGCCCCGAAGCCCCTATAAAATATACAATAAACCTTATTATTTGCAATTTTATTGTTTCTGTTTTCAGTTTCAGTTCAGTTGCTGGTCAAAGGAAAAAGTGAGTTTAAATTTGACATTCGTTGCAACTTTAACAACAAAGTACTGAAAAGCCATAAGCTCCGGAGGGTGGGACCTTCAGATCAAGAATCACCTTATAAACTTATTTTTTCCTCATTTAAATTTCTTATTTTTAATTTTTTTCTTTATTTAGATTTTTTTATTTCTGTATATTTTTAATTCTATTTATTCTTTCTTTATAATTTTAATTTTACAAAATTTTTCTTTATTTACTGTTATTCTTTATAATTTTTTAATTTTCTCTTTACATACTTTTTATTTTTATTTTTAATGTTTTTTATTTGTGTTATCATTTATTTATTTTTATTTGCTAGTTATTTTATTTTATATTTAGGTTTTTTATAAATTTTATTAAATTTAATTTTTTAAACCCTTTTTGAGCTTAAGGCCGTTTTTCTAATATATAGTTTTATCAATTTTCACTTAATTTTTACATTTTATTATTATTTATTTTCGTTGTTATTTTTTTAATGCAATATACTATTATTTTTTTATTGTTTTACATTTTTCTATTTTTAACTCTTGTATTTTTTTGTTTAACTATTTGATTATTTTACTCAAGTTTATAATTTTTGCAGGTTCTTTCTTTCATTTGGTAGTTATTTTACTTATTTTTTTAATTTTTTCTTTATGTACTTTTTATTTTAAATGTTTTTTATTTGTTTTATCTGTTATATCCTTCATTTTTTAGTTATTTTATTTTAATTAAAAATTGTATAACGTTTATTATTAGATTTTTTTTGTTATTTTTTTTTTTTGTATTTTAATTTAAAAATTTTTTAGAGCTTGAGGCCGATTGTGTAACATATTTTCTTTACTTTTTCACTCAATCTTTAATAATTTTTATTATTTCTTTCTTTCATTTTATAGTAATTTTTTATTTGCTTATTTTGGTTACTAAAAGATTAGATTATTTGTTTTTTTGTTTACTTATTTTTTTATAATTTTATATTTCTTTATTTGATTTTTTATTATTTGATTTATTTTTGAATTTACTTGATTTATTTTTAAATTTATTCACTTTATTTTTAATCTTTTATTTGACTTATTTTACTTGGTTTCAATTTTTCACTTAATGTTTTATTATTTATTTTTTTAAGGTTTTTTTTAGTTTGGTTTATTTTTTTAATGTTTAGTTTTATTTTTAACTTTTAAATTTTTTGTTTTATTTCTTTTTGTATTGAGTTTGATTTCTTTAATTGTATTTATTTTTTGTTTTTTAAATTTTTTACTTCTTTTAAATAAATTTTCGCTACGTATGAAAAGTTTTTTATTCCAATTGCTTTTTGGATATTTTATTTAATAAATTAATAAATTATTTTACTCCTTCATTTCATCGCTACGGAGACTGATTTCGGTAGTAGCAACAAAGAATATGTATTATTCGAAATCCTCGGACTGGTCAGCTTCCACATCAGCTCGTACCATTTAAGCAACTAGTCAGTAACGCATCATATTATACCAGTTACTCTACTAAAACATTTGTTGACCAGTTGGGCTTTCTACTACAGGGAATGTATGGGAGCATTTGTCTACGTGCATGTTGTATGTTGGTTTGCAAGTACATATTTTTACGCCAAAAGTCACCGTAAAATTACAGACACACAAGAAAATAAGCAATGTTTTAGCCGCTTCATCCCCACGGTCTCCCCAACTATGTATAATCGACACCCTCTAAGCTTTGCCCTTAGCTTGAATGCTCGTAAAAGTTACATAGAAATATCTAAAAGTAATAGCGCCAACTCCCTTAACCAGCAGTCGTCGACATCGTTGTCGTTGAGCGCACCACTCTTTACGAAATCAAGAAGGAATTTCAATTACGGTAATGGAAATTTATGCGAACGGAAATGCAAGGCAACTGCGACTGCTTCCACAAGTGCGTCATGTGATTGTGGAGTTTCTCTGTGTTTTTTGATGCAGTTACATTGAGGCGCATACATACTACGAGCACATACTTAGGCCTGTATGCAACTGTATACATATATAGATATTTACTTAAAAAGAGTTAAGAAAAAGAGGGGAGGAGTTCGCAAGTTGTCGGCGTCAAAGCTGCAGGCTTTAATTAAATTCGAAGTTTTGGGGCACTTAATGTTGATGAAAATAAACATGAACAGTTTAAGTTGCCACACAGGCTTGTAAAACCGCTTACTAACCCAGAAAACTACTATGACAAGAAAGGCGTGCGAGCCAGTGATATACCTGCATATGTAAATGCGAACACAACTCACTGATTACAAATGCAACTCCGTTTGAGAGGAATAAATTTTGTTTCGAGCGCGAAGAGTGTGTGAAGCTGTCTTCTCTAATGTCTGGCTTACTCTACCAGTAATAACTGTTAAATAGGCAGGGCATTTTTGTTAGTTGTTTGGCAGAGTTTCTCTTCCGATTTGTTGTGTGCGCCTTTGACTCACAAATGGTATCTGCTTCGAACGGCAGATGATGTTTTTTCCTGTGAAACGTTTACTATTAGAAAAAAACAACCCTTTACCGGTCCAGGCAACGAACCAGGCTGTTCCAGAATCTGGTTTCCCATTGCATTAGGCCCGGCCGCTAAAACAAATTTTTAATTAAAAGGACAATAAAGCCTTGAATGAAGCCGAGTTTTAGTGACGACCACGGTGAACTATGATACAAAGGCATGCACCTGGAATGTCTGAGCTTTTAATCATCTGTCTCTGCTCGGGTGGTTGATGATTGCAAAGTTAAAGCCAAAGATTATCGCCATCCACGAAATACCATGGACGGGACTAGGTAATACCACTTTGGAACTGTGAGTTTGCTAGAGTTTTCACCAAAAGAAGCGCTATTTCTGTGCTGGGTTTGTGATGGGAGACTCTCTCGTCGAGTATCATCATATGCAGTTTTGTAGCCCATTAAATACACTGGTCTACAAATTTCAACTTTTTTTCTGCGAATAAGACGGGACCTGGTGTTTCTGAACGGATTTTTCGTGCTGAACACGAAGATGAAATTCTTTCTGCGATCAATTTTCCCTGGACTCCTAGACACAAATACACCCCCTGATCTAAGGGTGCATGCGATAATTCGGCATAGGGCTCATTCGAAAGGGCACGATTTAGCCTTTAATTTCTGACATATACAAAGTTTGTAGCACGTCAGGGTTCAGCTCTACAATTTTTCGAAAATGTCCAAAAACGCTGTTTTTAGGGGTTTCAACCCCTTTTTTCTCGAAAACGTGACGTGATGGGAAGTTTTGGACCCCAGATTCGTGTTCAGCACGAAAAATCCGTTCGGAAACACCAGGTCCCGTCTTATTCGCAAAACCCTTGTAGACCAGTGATATTAGTATAAAAAAGGCAACTTTAAAGTAACTAATAAGTCAAATTGATTTCGAATTTTTTCCATACAAAGTATTTCCGAAAATGTCTTTTGTATGGAAGAAAATTCGTAAAAAAAATTCCAAAAGCCAACAGCAAGTCCTGTCTGCATACTTCAAACTTGTACTTTTTTATACTTAAATTTAATGGGGTACCAAACAGCGTATACTCGAAAAAAACTGATTAAAAAGCCCAAAATTTGCGTGAAAATTTTTTGAATTTTCCTGAGTTTTCCATAGAGTTTAGGAATTATATTTTTTTTTGTTGTAGATAATAAATATGAACCAAATTTTTATAAAAAAAAAAAATTCCGGAAAAAATTATATAAAAATTGTTGCATATATTGTAAAAATTCTCTGTGGTAATATTTTTTGCCCTGAATATATGTATGTATGTATTTTTCTCTACCAAAAAAATCAAAAAATATCAGGCTTACGTCTTTCCTTATTTTCTATGTTTGTGCTAATTTGTTAGATAATTAATAGGTTAAATCGTTCGATAATAGCTTAAAAACAGCAAAAAATGGATTCCAATATTTTAGTCTTAGACCAGGACTGTGACCACCTGCTTAACAGTTGTAGTTTTTTACAAAAACAAAAGATACCGTAATTTGTTTTGAAGTTTTCTTTATCAAATACCAAGGCGAAAAATTAATTTTTGTAAGTACGAAAAATACTTTTTGTCACAGAAACTGATCCAACTACCTATAGTGCTTTGTTGGACACACCGAGAGGAGAAGGAATTGGCACGAGAAAGAAAGGACAGGGGAGCTTAGACTGTTTTAACGCCGAGGTACTTAAAAAAGGCCGTTCGATAAAAAAGGCGTTTACTACCTCTCTCCCCAACCACTAACGCTATCCATCTACCAATTTCACGCGATCATTTCTCTTCCTTGTATCTGCTTCACTTGTCTTACTGTACTGATCGTTATGAAACAAGGCAGCAGTACAGAAATTTCAAAAATATTCCTATGAATTTTCTATATTTTCTTCAGAAACTCTTTCAACATGAACTAAAACCCAAACGATCCGGTATCCAACAAATGCATCTAACTTACCACCCTTACTAATAAAGTCAAAACAGCAAACCACAATGAATGGATATCGATTGCAATCGAGAGCAACAAATTTTCAACAAAAAAACAGCAGTGAAAACAAACAGCAATCAGAATAACGCTTTTATAGGTGGAATACATATGTACAGATGTATGTGCTAGGAGGGTGGTGCAGTAATAGAAGCGCTCCACATCAGCCAACAACTTGCAGCAGTTGCATTCGTAAAGCAGAACAACAATCGAAGCGTGTAGCCGAAAAACAACACAGCAAAACAAGCACACCAATGTTTACAGTTGTCCACAAACAAAGTTAACAATCACAAGAACCAACAACCAGCTGCGACTGCGTGCAATTGTATGTAGTTATAGCCAAATGTTCTATCGACTGTTAGAATAGGTGGTGGAGATGCGCCAACTGATTGGTACAGACATATATACATACATACATACATATGTACCTAGTTAGAAACACTATCTATCACTGGATACGATTGCGCCAGGTATTTTCTTATTTATATTTGCTATGAGTAACTAAGCCATCTAGTAGTACCGGCTCAGCAAACATAACAAAATCCAGTTGTCGTTCAGGAAAGATTACGGCTGGTATTTGTATTTGAATTTCTATTTATATTTGTTTTGCTGTGTTTTTGCGCTTCTAAGCCACTTTATGACATAGCCCGGCAGCCAGCCAAGCAATGTAAGATGACAGTTCTTGCAATAACAATAAGAAACATACATACAACTGGGTTGCAGGCAACAGCAAAATCAAAAAATAGAATAAAAAGAAATAAAAGCGACCAACAACTGCAAAAGCTATATGAATCACAACAGAGCGCACGAAAAGCGGCTAGCAGATGATCAAGCCAACCAACCGACCGACCGCCTAGCGAATGACCATACAGATGTACATTAGACCAAATCGGTGTCATTTCGAAAAAAAAATGCTTGTAATTACCCTCCCTAGTTCGAAAGGTTGCTTCTAGAGGATTGTGGGATCATCAATATTGTCGTCCTAGATACGAGCTAAAAATAGCCAAATTGAGTTTTCTTCATTACCATTTTATTTACTATCCGATTTTAAGGTTTGATCAAAACTTCGTATTCTTTAATATATATATCTGTTTAAAATAACATAGCTCCACAAAAAAAAAATAATTCTTCCTGTTATCAGACCATTATTTTTATATGTTTTTTTGATCACTGAATCAAAATTCGACTTCCATTCAACCCCATCCCGTCAAGGTTTTTTCAACCCTGTCACCCCACTCCAGGAAAAACTGATAAAAGGCTATGAAAGGTTCTTGACGTGTTGGGGTTAAATGGGCGTCGGAGTTTGATTCAGTGATAAAAAAAACATATCAAAATAATGGTGTGGTAACAGGAAGAACTTTTTTTTTTTTGTGGAGCTGTGTAATCGAAAATTGTATCACTTTATTCATGCTTTATCGTCACCAAAGTTGAATTTTTGACGGTTAAAAATGCGATAGTTTACTCTGCTCGAACAAGGTAATTTAGGTAAACAAGATCACAAAAGGATATGTTGGGCTGTGCTGGCTTCACAGAGATCCTTGAGGTCTATAAAGTTACCAGAAAAACTACGACGAAATTATACAAGGTGCCAAACATAACCATTAGATAACAAGATTTTTTCTTTTAGATCATAGAAAGTGGTTATTTTTTTAATGAAGAATAATCGTTAAAATTTTATTTTTCCATCCAAAAATTTGTAATTTTTTTATTTTTAAATTTTCGATAATTTCTGGCCGTTATAATGAAAACTTCATTTTAATGAGCGTTTTAAATCCTTTATGTTCTAAAAAAACTATATCTGAAAATGAAAATTCACTCGGTTTTTGTCAAACCAGTTTCAACGGGTATTTTTTTTTTTCAAATATCTTAGGCGGTTTTTTGATATCTTGATTTTTCGAATACCGAGTAAACCGGATTTGTACAATCGAACAAACAGAGTTTTCACTCAGTTTATTTATATACCATAATCTAAAAGTTCTATTTATTATATTGAGAATGGAACTATTAAATACTGGAAAACTTTCCGCTGTAGAAAATTAACCACATTTTTTTTTTTGTGTTTGGTAGTAAACTTTGCCTAAATCAGTCAATCGACTACTTGTTGTCTTCATTCTCATATATTAGTAGGCCCGGGAAAAGGGCAGCACCGGCTGCAGGGAGGGATGTTAGATGAGCAGATGTGAGTGGGCATTTGAAGAGGTGGTTAGTGTCGTCGGGGATCTTACGGGGATTCAATTTGGGCTGAACAATTTAGCCTGCTACAATTCCATACTGAAGTTGTGTCACCAGCCTCACGAAGCAACTCGATATCTTCGTCTGCGGTAGGTGGCGTTGTTTTCCAATGACGGAATTCATGGGATGAGAGTTGACGAAGGTGTTTATTGATTCTCGATTTGTATAGTCGGTCTGGATCAGCGGATGGTGTATTCTAATTGCCAAGGGGTTTTACATGCTGACATCTGCTATTTCACCAACCAGTTGCATCACTCTTTCGTTAATAGAACGGGCATATATTCTGTGGCAAGCATCTGCTCTTTTTCACAAAAAAAAACTTACAAAACCGTATTAGAAAGCGTAGCAAATTCCTTAAGAACTGCGTACTGCCTGATGAAAATTTTACACAGGAAAATTTCTTAGCCATTTCTTGTACGTCATTTTATATGTAGTTTTTGCTTTTCTTAAGAGCTGCATCCTGGCCTCAAGTGCGAATTTTTCACTCGTTTTTTCTGTTTTACTTTTGATCCAAAATACTTCGAACTGATTTTGCCTTATTGATTTCTGACTAACAGTGAGTGTTACAGTGGAGGATACATCCGTTTTATCCGGTTTTTTCTCAATTTGAAAAAATGGGAAACCGGTTTTTTCCAAATTGCCCTGTTTCGAATAACTCCACTACTGGGTAAACATTTAATATACAACATAGATAATGGTCCTGAAATTCGCTTTAATTACAAAGTTGTTTTGCGACCCGGCCTAATGTAGATACATATATTCATATGAGCCAGCAATAGCCCATACATAAGTGCATGTGTATGTAGCTGCATAAACACCAAAGTCAAGTCAAACCAAAATATACGACTTTGGCCTTCATCGTACGTCGCAATGCATCGAGAGAAAATGTCGTCCCTAGTCTGACGTCCACTATTCGCCGACCGACCGTCCTCCCGTCGCGCGCGCTGGCATGCTAGGACCATAACCAGCAGCTAAATATGTATGCAGCATCCGTGCCGGTGAGTCGGTCGTTGAGGCGCCCAGATCGTTTTGAGCCAATGTACCAGGTGAAGAAAAAACACTCACATGCAGTTGTAGGTATGTTTTTATGTGAGTAAAAGCTGCATAATAATGTTTGGTAAATCAGTTTCTGCTGGTCGTAAATGAAATAAGGTCAGAAAAGCTGCAAGTTGCCAAATGAGTCGGATCGAGTAGTATCTACCACAAGAGTTAACTGCAGGTATGTATGTATGTAGTTGTAGTTGGCAATAAAAAAAAATGGGAGAAGGAAAATGAAAATGGCTAATCGAGGTGGAGCAAAAATAGAATTAGAGCAACGACGAGAACGGCGGACACACAAGCTAAGCACAGGCGGACTTTGCAATGCACAACAGTAGCAATAGCGCCAATGCCAAAAACATTAGGTATGTATAAAAGAGAGAAAAACAAATGCATATTAAAAGCAGCAAAAGCGCTAAAGCAGCACCAAAATCCTGTACTGTACGGCGAGAGCAATAAAGAAAGCAAGGCAAAAGCAAAGAAATTGAATTGCCGAAATGTGAAATGTAGCTTTGTTTGGAAGCAACAAAAAATATGCCAATCTAACATAAAATTTTACAAGTACGAGCTCATTTCGATCCAAATGTATGGAATTAAGAACTTTGGCAAAGATGCAGCGCAGTGATTCGTTGTTTTAAGTCGGCATTTGAGAAATACTATTATTGCTATTTGACTATAACAACGTAAAATTTTAAGATATGTTCACATATGTATGTATGTATGTATTTCGGAAAATTTCATCATGATGAGTAGTAAAGTAGATGAAAAAAATGAAAAATAAAATATTGGAAACCATACATAGATATCTTAAGCCTTTTCTTCTTCATTGGCGCTGCAGCCACTTAAGCACTTTTGCTCGAAATCAATTTAGCACGCCAGTCGTTCCTATTTCGTGTCTACTGACGCCCATTAGAAACGGCAAATTCCTCTCGGTCTAGTCTCTCAAGCGCAGGCCTTCCTATTCCGCTACCAGCTATTGCATTGCAAAACATGTAGAACTGAAGAATTTGCATCCATTTGCCGCTGAACCTTCACACAAGTATGCATAGTGGGCTGTTCGATTATTCGCCTGTTTTTCCAAAACCGATTTCGGCTTATTCGAAAAATTGCTAATTTAAAAAACCGGTTCCCGATTTTCGGTTTTATTTTACATAGTTTTCGTACAGTGAAAATGCTTATGTGGGTATAAAGTCATGTAAAGTCACCATATGAAACGACGGGCATGATGAGAGATTTTTATGTAGATACGAACTGTGGTTTTCAATTGTCTACCGACCTCAATATAGTACCAGCTCAGGTTTTTTCGTGGACCTTATGATAATCCATATTTAAACAAAGTCCTCATATCGCTAAGATGTATTTTCCATTGTCATACTAATAGCTCTGGCATTAAGGCAATTAACGATGTTAATATCATCTGAATGTTGTATTATTTTGTGTTTTTTTTTCAACCCTCATTGGTTGGGGCTTTGAAAACCCCATACTTTCCGCGACTGAAGGTTGTGCTTAATGTCATTTCACATAGACGTAACAGTTTTGCGAGGACCCCACATTCAGACATGGCTTACAAATCTTTTCCAGGCTTTCATGCCCTAGAAAAATCTTGTCAATGACGGATTTGGCAATGAGAAGGGCCTGGTTCATGATTTGTCCGTTGGACTTTGCATGAAGTGTTAAGAAGGCTTATCTTACAGTAATTTCGGCTATTATCAGGATCTCCTTTTCTAGTTGACCGAGCCAAACGCACTGAGATTCCAATATTCAAGCAGCTTTTCGACTGATGATTTGAACAGTTCATCCTCCGGGGACCTTCTGTTGAAAGCAGCAACAAATTTGTTATCTTGTCACGGTAACCACCGTTCAACGTAACAGCATCATTTTCGAAGAAGTACGGCCCGACGACTCCGCCAGCCCAAAAACCACACCAAACAGTGGGTGGCGTACTTTTTTACTGAATGACATGTGGATTTTCAGTGCCCCAAATACGGCATATTTGTTTGTTAACATTGACTCAGATGGCCGGTTATATTGACCGAAAAAATCACGCAATTCGGGAAATGCATTAATTGAAGATCGATCATTTTCAATAAACTTTTAAATAACTTTTACGCATTGTTCAACTGAGTATCGCTCCATGACGAAGTTTGACCAATTCTCTAAAGAAAAATATTAACATATCACAAATACTTGCTGTAAAAGA
Source organism: Rhagoletis pomonella (assembly GCF_013731165.1). Taxonomy (NCBI): domain Eukaryota; kingdom Metazoa; phylum Arthropoda; class Insecta; order Diptera; family Tephritidae; genus Rhagoletis; species Rhagoletis pomonella. The sequence continues at coordinate 52,479,921 of NW_023458556.1, read as the reverse complement.
TCTGCAACACCCTTGAATTATCCTTTAGCTCTGTGGATTTCTAGTTGACAGTATTCGGTATTAGTCACTATTTTGTTCCTTGTTGCTGCGAAAACAAATATCCTGTCTCCGTTGCCAGATGTATTGTCATGAGATCTGAATTTTTCGACTGTTGAACAAAAAGATTATTTCTTTGCTCAGCCTAGTGTTTAAGCTCCCAAGCTGATTCCGAAAATCGTAACGACTTCTTTGGATGTCACTGAGATTTGGCATCCCTTCATTTCGGTCTGACGCGTTTAAGTTTCGTGACATTTGAGAATAACTAGGAAAATATGTTGGGTGAATTTCAACTCCAAATTGCAGCTAAGTATATTATCATACATATGTCTGCATGCATGTGTATTCGTTGCGAATCAGTTACCCTGCAATTCATTCAATATGCCAAAAATACAGAGAATGGTTAAGTAACGTTGGATAAAAATCCAAATACTTTTTCAAGCTAGTATGTCATTTACTCTTCTGTATCGCAAAACTTCAGAGTCCTATTGGGCATGACCCACACAGCCAACCTCAATTCATATGCATGCATGCATACATACCAGTAAGTATTGCATATACATATTGCACTAGCAAACTTGTAATCCAACAAAACACTCAACTCTAATGAAATCAAAACTAGGCAGATTGCATTACTGTGGCATGTTTGATGCAACTACTCTAACATCCAGAGGGGAAGAGGTTCGCTGCAACTCTTCAAACCACTCTGATATTGTGTTGTGTATCTCTAATTTGCACCAGTGTTTTGTGGTGTAGTGGTAACGCCTGCGAGTTCATGGCTGTTTACGCGCCAGTGCGTGTCGCAACGCAATACATGCTTTGCACCTATTCTGGCGCATTAACAGTTAGTTTTGCTGTTAGTTTTCCACAACGCCACACGGCAAACGCACACGCCCATCTGACAATTCGACTCAGCTGGCTGATTGCCTAACAGTGTTTACCGTGTTGCCTTCTCTCGCCAAAAAATGTTTCAAAAGCTTGGCTGGAAGCGTTTTTGGCACCACTGCATATTTTTGTTTTCGTATGTGCGAAAGATTTTTGGTTCGATTGTCGCATTTCACGCTCGCTCTTGGCGAGGAGATTGATTGACTGTGAAGTTTTTGAAAACCCGTTTGGAATTTTAGGTTTGCACTTTGTATTTAGTATTGAGAAAGTATTCCTGAAATGATTGTAAAAGTACAAAGTTGTATTTTGGAGGGCAACCTTTAAAACAAAATTTCGGGCTTCGAAACGTTATAAGATGGAATTTGGGTTTTATTCAATATCAACCCCAATTTCAGCTGAAACTCGACCTTTCGGGTAAGCAGAAGCGAAAGGAGATCAAATGAAGGTCCACAGAGAACTAGCACAGTTGTACATGCATACAAACATACGTATGGTGTGGAAAGCAATGAGGCAATGAATATCAACTTTCTGAAAATCGAAAGATTTATGCAGACGTATCTTCTTTTCTTCGGTTAGCGTTAGCATAAAATGACCAAGCTCGAGATGTGGAGAATAATTGCGTTGCTTAAAGCATTGAAGTAGTCAAATGGATGATACTCATTTCCGACAGCTATATGAATGTGTAGAAGACTCTAGAAAAACGGAGGCAAGTTGACCAGAAAACTCTCAACTAAACAAATAAGTGTGGTATATCGGTTATCGGATGACATTTTCTTTTGCAAGCAAACTGGTAGAATTGAGGAAATACATATGTACATATGTATGTCTGAAAACATTTTCGGTAATTGCAAGCAATAAAATATAGTTAAGTCGAAAATTATTCAGAGATGTCGTACTAGGTAACGTCGATGTCATTGTTCGTTGGGTTTCCGGCTAACAATATTAAAGGGAACAACTGACGAGTTGGCCAAACAAAGTTCTGAATTGAAAAAATCAGTTTACGACGAGGTGACTGACTTTCATTCCAGAAGGTCTAGCGCAGAACGAAAGCAAGACAAAATACACAAAGAGCGTTTGCAACACGTGGAATACGCGAAACTGTTGGCAATTGGAAAGGATGAGAAAGCTTTGTTTAGGGGCTTTCAAGAGATGGAATGACGAATTGCAAAAGCCTTCTAATCGATTTGCCATACAAAATTAAGTAAGTTTTCGAAGTTTACATGGCTACGAGGCATTTACGCTTTTTCATGAATTGCCCTATTGTTTTAAATAGAAATTTATATGTTTTATATACTTTATATACTTTATATTTTGTAATGCCTCACTAAGTATTTTTGGGTAAGGATATCAGAGTATTTACATTTTCAACACTGCCATCGCTCAACAATTGTATGTTTACGATTGTTTGCGAATAGAAACTTATTTTACGAACACTTTTACAAGCATTAATTGTTAAAATATATAGTAAAAACCATGTGCATTCATTGGTTTACGAAGAAAAGATGATATATTAATAAAAAAGGAAAGTGATTAGTGCAGTTTTCATATAAAAAAGTGAAGTAATGGGGAAACTTTAACAACAACTTTAAAACTGTTATCATTTGTACACAAAATCTTGAAGATATAGGTCAGTAAGCACCTCCTCAACACCCCCTGCGAATTTAATTCAAAAATTCGTTATACTTTGGCTGATATAGGCAATGGTTCATTATTGGAAATCTCAGCCCAGCATCCTTCCGGATATCCGAATTCGGCTCGTATTTTTTACATGGTATCAGGAATCCGGTTATCCGGCAAAATCTCTATCCGGCGCATCCCTAATATTCACGAAAAGTGTTGCACTGGTTCGTATATTCAGACAACAGAGAATACTTTATTCAGTCATGTAATTTTTAGATGTGTAATAGTTCTAAAACAAGCTTGTAAGTGACAGAAAATAAAACATTGTTGCTTTAGACAGAAGTACGGAAATTCCAAATTTTACTGGGCTTAAGGAATTTTTAATTTTACCGATTAACAGATAACCTAGAATAAGATTTTTTTGAAAGTGATCTTGAATAGGTCATTTTGAATATATAAAATTTGATACGAAATTTACAGTTTGTGACCTCAAAAATACCCACGAAACAAGCTCTAAGAAAATTCAACAAATAAAAAAAATAATCCGCCTTTTTGAATTTTTGAATACTGAATTTGTCTTCACAATCAGCGACTACAAAAAAAAGACCTGAGTAACAAGGTTGAAGGCAATCCGATGGATTTCGCTATATAGGTTTCGCCATTTTGAATTTTTAAAATTTAATGTCAGATCTTTAATCAGCGACCACAAAAAACCTTGAGCACGAAGGCAATCCGATGGATTTTCAAAATAACGTGCGCCATATTGGATCCGTCATTTTGAATTTTTTAAAACGAATGCCAAATCTTTGATCAGCGACCCCAAAAACACCCGAGTGACAAGTTTCAAGGCAATCGTATAAGACGTTAAATTTTGGCCAGTTTTGATACCTTTCGGGCTCATAGTGCGATGGGTGGAAAAATAAAGCAAGATCGTCCACGAATGAAAGACCCAAGTGCGGAAGGACTTGTCTGCACTCGGAATGCATAACTGGCGTAAATTCGCAAAGGTGACAGCTGATTGGCAAAGTTTTTTTTCTGATCTCGGCCAAACCAAAGAAAAAGTTGCCTTTAATAAAAAGAAGGTTGATAGCATGCCTACGAGTAGTATTTTCTCCAAAAATTAGAATAACTTTATTTCATTTGCTTAAAACAAACTTTTTTGTATGATTGAGCCACCAAGCAAATCAAATAGCAGCGTAAAAGTGTTTGTAAAACCTTCACTATTAATTGACGTCGCCTATCAATCTCTCGGTCACCCAATTAGAGTCGTCAAGCCAGAAATGTGCGATCCAATTTTCGGTATGCTATTAGATGATCGACGTAAGAATTGCATGATTTAAAGGCCATAAAGGCTTATAATCAGGGTTTTCAAGAGTGCTTGAAGATCATACAACATACGTACATACATACTTTGAAGTTTAAGGAACATGCAGGAAATCCAAAGAAACCTAAGGTAGCATACAAATGTTGACTAACAAAGCTGTAAAAACATTTTTCATAGCGTATTCCTTGTTTGAAACTTCACGGGCGTATCGACCCAATTCACATACATATGTATATTTTCACAATATCTTCAGATGAATTTACCTACATATGTATATAGGTAAATCTACTATGCAATTATGCACTGACATGTATACAAGATGCGACTACCACCGGATTGTCACGCCAGCATCAACCAATCTTACAGCCAATTATTCTGTGTACATTTCCAACTTCCGAACCCCACAATAACTCTCCACTAAACAAATTGCGGTCATGCTTGTGCTTGTGTTGGGGCTAAAGTCGAAACGTCAATTTTAATGCGCTCGTGTTCGCGTTCGAGACGCAAAAGCTCCCTTAAATGCCAATTGATTGACGTACGGAAGTCGCTGTAATGAACTCCAACCACGGACGCCCTTCGCAAATAGCACTTTATTATAGATACTTTTCCATTTTCGCCACGTTACAACTTTGCTAGTAAAATATTGGTTAGCACCAACTCCATCGCCATCATCAGGTTCCCAAGTGGAGGAGTGGAGCTCCTGTACATCCCTCTGTTGTCGGCTGCATATTTTACCTGCCGCTTTTTCCTTGTACCAACATCCCCTATTTTCTTTGGTTGTCAATGTCACCAACATTTTCCAATCAACTGTGCAAAATGTGGTAATATTTTCTGATATTCGCCCAATGCACACCCACCTGGTAGCTTCAATTATTCAAAGCTGAGTCTCACTCCTCTTATGAGAATCCTGCGGTCCAGTAGCGCACCTGAGCGCAATTTCAGGTCATTGGCACTTTGAATTATTTGCTAGGGGAGTTATTGCAGGAGAGGGGATGTGATGGGCTTCGGTAGACGATTGGGCTTTAATAGTCAAGTGATGCGTACGTTTGTGAAGTGAATTGAAAGTTTGTAGTACATACATTTTATTGCCCAAAATGGGGTTGTGAGTGAGTTTATCTAAGCACAAAATAAGTAGCAACACCACAATAAAGTTTATGGATGACATGACGCACTTGAAACACAAATTGCAGACTGTTATTAAGGCCATTTTGTTAAAAAGACCGTCAGAGCTGATAAGTTGAGTAATAAAAAGGATATGAATATATAAACTAAAATACACAATAGGGTACCCCATAAATGCACTTTTTTTGAAATGTGAGGCACCGTAGTTGCAGAATTAAATCAATCGTTGGCATATGCTTGTTTATTGGCCACTAGCACAGCTCCAAAATATTACGGAAAGTCCTTAAAAATTACGAAAATCTCAAGTTTCTTCATGCATTGACTTTGACGTCAGATTTTTTATTTTTTTTTAATTGAAGGCATTTCAAGCCTTTACTTGAGTTTGTTTAAAATATAGCCCTCTGTAGCATAGTGTCCAATCAAGCTCTTGCTTAAATAGGTCACCATTTTCACACATATCTCTACAGCTTGAGTACACTCTAAAAAATAAAATGTTTAAAATTTGCTCTAAAAATGTTTTCTTTCAATTTTCGCATTTAAAGAGAGATAGAGATCATTTCCCCTCCCAATGTGTGCAATAATTAAAATTAAACACTGGATGTTTACTTTTGCATACCAAATATTTCGCGTAGAGCAAAATTACACTTAAAGTGTTTAAAATTGAGAAAACATGCGCACTTAATGTTTATTATTAGTAAAAAATGTATTTGTATATTCAAAATTTTTGCAATTTTAATCATTTCATGTGTATATTTATGTGTATTTTTTAAACATCTCATATTCAAAATCAAATCTTGAATATCTCTTGCTTATATTTACACAAATTCTAATTAAAAAATATACAACTTTTTAGCAGTAGTTTTAGAGAGTGTGATTAGGCAGCTTTGGACTTCAAGCTTCGGCCGATCAACATCTCAAGTAATGCTGAAGCAGCTCAAGTGTGTTGGGGCGAATATGCGTTGATCAACACAACACAACACAACACAACACAACACAAAACAATCTAAGAGAATACAACACAAAACAATACAACACAAAAGAACCTTACACTACACTACATAACATGAAATTCTTCAATTTTATCTTTACCTTTTTTTCTTTCTTTGTCTCTACCTTTTTCTCTTTTATATTATCTATCTTTGTCTCCGCCGTTTTTTTATCTTTTCATTTTTATATTTATCTTTCCTTGACCTCTATCCATATCTTTATCTACATTCTTTACTTCATCTACATATTCACCCACACCTTTGCTATTATATTAGGTATTTAAATTTACCTTCCTCTTTGTCTTTATGTTCAGGTTTCTTTACTTTTATTTTAATCTTTGCCTTATCGCTTTCTTCTTCTTCATACTCAGCTTTACCTTCTTCCTTGTATGAGTCTTAATCTATTTATGTCCATATATAAGTCTTATTCCTAAACTGCTGCTTATTAGCTTGTTTCTTTAATTCAGTATTAATATTAAAGCATACATTTAGGAGACATTTCCGCCCCAACCATGTACATGTATGGCATTGGTATTGGTGTCACTTTTGAATTGATTTACTATATGTTAAACTAATTTGAAATTTGAAAAATTGTGTGCGCATCAGCATCAAAATACCTTTCTAATGATGTATAATTCTTTATCCTTAAGAAGTTAAGCTTAGCCGTAAAAGGGGTGTAAAGAAAAAAAGATTGCCTATTTATAAATAAGATATCGAATAACAACTTTCTGCAACTAGGTCGTTTTACATTTCAAAACAAGTAAGAGCAGCGCTGTCTTCGGCTATGCCGAAGGCTTCATACCTTTCATGAACATCTGCAAATTTTACTTTGACAGATTACTGCTTTTGAATACATCTGCATACATCGATAGAGGAGTTACATACTTACATAAAAAATCGCATCTAAACAATCAAAGGTATGGAAGATATACTTTATATGACACCAATCTAAGTGATTTTCACCGCTATGTAAACCGGTAACACAATTTATTGGGTTTAGTTTCGTACATAAAGGAGATATATGGCAAAAACTGGTATCTGAACAATCAATGCTATAGGAGATAAAGCTTATGCAGCATAGATTTTGACGATTTTCTCAGTAGACTTTGTATTATTATTTATAAAATATCTTACGAAATTTATCGGTTTTAGCTGTTCAAATAAAGGAGTTTTACAGTAAAATCCCATATCTGAACAATCAGATGTATGGAAGATATATGTTGTAGTCATCCGATCCTTGTTATTTTCACTGTAAGTATTCTGTTAATAATGAGTTAAAATGGTGCGAAATTTCATGTTCCTAGCTGCATAAATGGAGGAGTTATGATAAAAGACCTCATATCTGAACAATCAGTTGTATGGGGGCTGCAGGTTATAGTGACCCGATCTTTGTTATTTTCGTTGTAAGTCTTCTGTTGATAATGAGTGAAAACAGCGCGAAATTTCATGGTCCTAGCTACAGAAATGGATGAATTATAACGAAAAATCTCATATCTGAACAATCAGTTGTATGGGAGCTATAGGTTATAGTTACCCGATCTTTTTAATTTTCACTGTAAGTTTTCTGTTGATAATTATTGAAAACAGTGCGGAATTTCATGTTCCTAGCTATATAAATGGAGGAGTTATAACGCAAAATTTTATATCTGAACAATCAGTTGTATGGGAGCTATAGGTTATAGTGACCCGATCTTTGTAATTTTCACTGTAAGTATTCTGTTGATAATGGGTGCAAGTATTGCAAAATTTCATGTTCGTAGCTGCATAAATGGAGAAGTTATAATGAAAAATCTCATATCTGAACAATCAGTTGTATGGGAGCTATATGTTATAGTGGTCCGATTCTTCCGGTTCCGACAAATGATTAATACATTATAAAAATACACCCACCTACCAAATTTGATCCGGATATCTCGAAAACTGAGAGACTAGATTGCATACAAACAGACAGACAGACGGACAGACGGACATGGCTAAATCAACTCAGCTCGACGTTCTGATTATATAAGTATACATTTTCATGGGTCTATCTCTTTTTGTTCTGGTACTTACAAACATCGGACCAAAGTTATAATACCATTTCATGCTCATGAAAGGTATAAAAAGTGTATTTATGGGGTACCCTAATACACAAATTGAGTATATGGGGAGCGTCACTGGAAAACTTCCATTTTCTCCCCCTTTATTCAAAATACTATCTAGACCTTCAAGATAACTTCTAGGCCTAATAGAAATCAGTGCTGGTATCGTAAAGGTGGAGCGAGGCAAAAATTATCTATCCAAACTTTTTTATAAACAGTACATATTAAGCAAAAAGAACTCTTAAGCCATAATTTCAGCTAAGTTATTAATAATTTCCCCCATTCCGATAGAGTATTTTTAAGTGAGCTTAAAACTTCCACCAAAAGTTGCTACATTTCTCTTTCGCACATCGGATGCCTTCACAGCTAATTAAAATTTGGTTTAAACTTTCGATAAGCAAAAGGAAGCAATATTTTTCGATAAAAACAAATAAATTTGAAAACAAGTGCCAAAACTATGAGTGCGATGGTAAGTAAATAAGGAAAAGCACAATTTAATATATAAAAAGGAAACAGCAAAAAGAATTGAAAAGTAAAAATTTGTAGGTAGTCCACAAAGTTTAATATACGAAATAAAAATTTTACGGAGCAACAGAAAAGGGAGAAATGAAAATTTATAAGTGTTCAAACAAAAAACTACCAATGCTTGGTATGAGCCGACAGCTTTGCCATTTATTAAGGCTCAGCAAAAAAAAAAACAGAAAATAATATAAAATGCGTTAGGGCAGAGCCAACGCAGTCTATATGTATGTATGTATATATAAATGTACATAACGCGGGAATAAGTTTGTCATAATGGACTTGGACATAGTTGTTTCGTAAGTGTTTTGAGGAGAAGGTAAAGTGAGAAACTTTTCAACAAAGGTGTTGAATAACTACTAATGGGAATTTAGTATGTAGGCAAGGAAAGTGCTCCCCTTCGCTTCTATGAACATATTGTATGTATATATTCTTGAAGTAAAAAGTTGAAGTTAAAGTGTCGATCTGTTGGAGCTAAATATTTATTTCGTAGCGGCGAAGGCAAGAAAAACGGCAATGTGGGAATAAAACGCAACCAAGCAAGGCTTAAGTAACGGCTAAAGTTTGTTTATATATACATATATTTTATAAATAAATTTTTGTTTTGTAAATAGTAGCAATTTTATCGCAGAAAACCCGAAGCAAATGATGGAAAGTGCCAAGAAAATGTGATTTTCACAATGGCCATCGAATGTTGTAATAGTGGATTCAAATTGACGAGTTAGTCGAGTTAATCGGAAATGAACCATTTAAATTAACAAAACGTGCTCGTAAAAAAGTTAAGTTATATGTAATTGTTTTTGGAAATTTTAACCAATTAAATTCTTTAACTGAGCTGGTCAGCGCAGCTTTCATTTGACACCCCCATCTACAACAAATGTACTTATGTATGTTGTTGTATGAACAGTGGCTCACAGCTTATTTCAACCGGCAGCTATGAAAACCTTTAGCCACCAAGAAAAACTAAATTAACCCTCTACCGCATAAGAAGCCAAATATGGTGTCACTACTTTGGCAATTTTCTCCCGCTTAACGAGAGTTATAAGAATGTAACAAACTAACTAAATGCATTGAGAGGTTAAACACGAATAGCAAAACGTAAGTGGTTTGCCTATGGTTAGATGACATTTGAATATAACCTTACTTTTGTGTGCCTGGTCGAAAAGCGTCGTCTATTCGTGTGCGCGAAACTCAAGTGCAAAAAAGAGAAACTAATGAAAAACGCAAGTTGTTCTTGTAAAATAACAAATATTTTCTCAATTCACACATCCTCTTTTGTATCTCCTGCAGTAGAGGATTAAGAAAGAAATCAAAATTACTTAAACGCATGTTTATTATTAATGTTATTAATTTCATTTTTAAAAAAGTGGCAACCGTCTTCAAAAATATTTTCGAAAAAAGAAAATATTTTCAAAAAAAAAAGATTTTTAGATCTCTTTCCTTTAACACCCATGTTTAAATATTTCATTCAACTTGCTAAATAATGGATTCTGAATTTATAAAGAGGTGCTAGCCTTCTTAGGAGATGTAAATAAAGAAATAAAGACTCATCAAACTCTTTTTCAATTGACACCCAAGCAGACATGTAGTACATACATACAGGTGGCAACTCTATTCAAAAATATTTGTACATTTTTATATACATTAGACTGCATCACCAAAATAAGTTGCGGTTTTTCCACCAGAATTACATAATTTATTATATTTTAAGACTAATACCAAAATATTTCGAAAAAATATTAAGATTTACGTGAGCTGGATCGATTTGAAAATATCTCCAAAAATGTAGTTTTTTATGAGTAAAAATAGTTTCTTAAAGGATTTTTTGAAATAAAAAATCACCTCGGATAACAAAAGAAGCTTAAAAAATCTGCATAAAAATATTAAAAAAAATTGTTAACGGAATCATAATAATGAGATTTTTTATGCTGTTTTTTTAACTTTTTTCAAAGATTAATTTAAGAAAAACTTAAATAACTGGACCAGAACTGTACCGAATTAGACAAATGAGCTATCAGTGGAAAAGTATTTTCTCACCGTTTTAATTTCTTTGAAAAAAAAACTCATTCATGTCCCAATTTTTATTTTTTCAAATATCAACACATCTTAATTAATAATATTTGTCCGAAATATTTTGGTGCAAGTCTTAGAATATAATAGATTTTATAATTCCCATGGAAAAACAGTACCGATTTTTTTTTTATGGGGAGATATGCAGTCTAATATACATACACATGTATGTACATATAATATGATTGAAGTAGTAGGATTGATTGCCTTACTTCTTCTCGCAATTTTAAAAAAGCATGTACATAAAAGTATGTATGTAAATAAGTATTACTTTCTTCTTTATATATTAGCTCATAAATTTTCCAAAGGCAACACTGCCAAACGGAAGCGACTTAAATTGCGATATGTGTGATATGAAATATTATCCGCTATGTTAAAAGGCAACTGTGCGCAATTGTGTAATAAGACGGAACTTACGTGGTGAAAGATAATTAAAAATGATTTTCATTATGAGGCAAATTTAAACCAAAGCAAGCCACACACATGTAACTGTACATTTATAAACAAAAATACATATTTACAAAAGTAGCTACATACTTCGGTACATAAGTAATTATATGCAATACATAGCATGTACGCAATACTTAAATATGTAAATACATACATATGTATATGAAAGTGGCAAAGTACGGAGTTAATGGTAGCGTATAGACCGGAGTAAAGTAAATAATTAACAATTTGCGGTTTTCGACATCCACGTGTAGTATTTAGTGCCTATAACTTTCCTGCAACCATTTTTAAGTTCATGAAAATGTTAAAGCTCTTAGTTTTATTTATGTACTGATTAGAAATTTGTATAACTAAGAGTTCTTATCGTCGTCGTCATTGAAATATTTCAGTTCTTAAATAGTGCAGCAAAATTAGACCTCAAACCTTAAAATGTCTTTGAGAGGACAAAAGTTACATCAAACGAAAGGTCCCCTTATAAAATAAGAAGTATAAGTTCAGGCGAAACCAAACCTTAGACCTGTACCAGGCGCACGTATTAAATATCACTTTTTCACTTAGCTATAAACTGCCTTTGCATGACAAGCAGGGGAGTTTTCCCGATTTCAAATATTTTCGATAAAATGCTCAGTTGTTTTTTGTTGAGCGATTGTTGTAATTGGAGTAAATCAGCGTCATTAGTTATTGACAAATTCGAATTTTCTTATCTGAAATTTACCGTTATGTGGGAAGTGGGCGTAATTTTAGTTAGTTTGCAGTTTTACGTATATTTTTTTGTTTTGTTTTGTTTTTAAATCAACGAAAGCGCCACGGTAGCAAGCCTGGCAATTTGATCGGTAGTAGGAAAAATAGCAAAGAGCTGTTTGAAGGACCGAAGTACAATTCAATGTTAATGTTTAAAATATTAATTTTACTTGTACATAATAAAATTCATATACTTAAATGAGCTGTTGCGAAAAAATTCAAAACGCGCGAAACCATCAAAACACTCAAAAAACTATGGGGCAAATAAAGTCAAGCTGCATTTTTAGTTTTTCTCTCTCTGGCGTCAGAAGTTTTTTAAAAGGTCTTCGAAATTTCAAAGTAATTTCAAATCATTTTTCTAATTGTAGTCTCCTTTTCTCTAGTCTACATAAATGCGAAGATGGCATTTAAATTTTCAGTGCTACGTTGAATATTTTAGTTATTTCTAAGAAATTTTTATTTTTATTTGTAATCAACTCTTTGTACCCTACTCTTTTTCTTATTTGTTTATTTTCTTCAATAACGGAGCTTATCTCCCCTAATGTTTCCAACGCCAAGAATAATAGGGCTGGTTCCCTTCCTTACTTGCCATCCGTATCAACAAATCAAACTGTTTTTGATTCTTTCTCTTTTTCTTTAACAAGAAAATCCCATAATATAGGTCGTGTCAGCTGGCACGGTCTCCGGTTTTACGTCGGTGGGTAAACGCAGTCTACTACTATACACATTTTAGTTTTCTATTTTCTTTGACTTAAGCTGTCATAAAGCCCAGGGTGATTTCAAAATTTTTGGTGGAATTATCGTGTACACGGACAAACGGACGCACAGACAGACATGCCTTAAACGACTTGTCTCTTCATTTTGGCATATATATAGCTATATCTATCCGTTTATGCATTTACAAACAACACTTATTTTTCAGATCTAGGCGCGTTCTTGGGTACTGAAGGACGAGGCAGGAAGCTACACTTTAGCGTAATTAGGAGTCGCTATAGCTTCTGCTTGATGTCCACTTTCTTTGTAACCCATCCCTATTAGTGCTATAAGTCGTCGCCCCTTTCAAAACCTTCAAATTTCATATCTGAGGTGTCGCAAATTGCGTGAGCGCTGGGTATATCGCCATAGCATGGAGAGCCGTTAGGGTAGCGGAAATAACTCTCATTTTTAACTATTTTACTAAAGCACTTCAAAGCTACGGATACAAAGAATAAAGAAAGGTCTGTAGAGACCGCCCTGCACAAAATTGTAAAGCTTATAGAAGAAATCTTCACTCATAAAATCTTTGCAGTGGGATCCTTCTTCGACATCAAGCGTACTTTGAACAACGTCCTCTAGAACTCAATCACTAGAAAAGATCGGGTTTGAAACTAACTTAATATATCTCATCTACAGCTCTGGAACAAAACTGTTGCTGCTGAGCGAACCAGGGCCTGATAACAGCGTAAAAGTCAAGAGGCATCTCGCAGGGTACGATCCTTTCACCTCTGATCTGAATTGTGGTCGTCATTGACTTGCTGGAGAAGCTGGAGAAAAGGGACTATCGGATGATTTGCATATTCAGACGATTTCGCACTTATGGTTAAGCATATTTTTCTGCATACCCTATATGAACTGGCCCAATGAATGTTGACAGCGATCTCAATGTTAGTAAGACAAAGATCTCCAACGCAACTCTTCTCTCCATTGGTGGTGTTCGCTTGCAGCTTTTCCACAGGGGTAAGCACTTGGGTCTGAACCTAGTTTCGATGGAGACGTGTAGAACCAACATTGAGGAAAGAGTAAGGAAGTCATCAGTTGCCTTATATTGTTGTAATAGACCTATTGGTAAGAGAGGGGGTATCTCGCTACAGAATAAGAGATTTGAAGTGAAAAGTTGCGTTTATTGAATTATAATTTGTTGAATATATAAGTCACTAAAGGTAAGTATTTGGGTGTTGGTTGGCGTCTTTAACTGAGGTATTGCGTTTATTGAGTGTTGCTTTTACCGGGAGCGTACTGTATATGGTTTTTGGTTAACAAGTTTACAAAATCGAAATCTCGAGTAATTGCTTTTTGTTAGCTCTTGTGAAGCAAGCCTTTGACAAACAAATTGAAACGTTTTATGTCCTAAAGTTGACATTCATTTGACAGCTGTCCAAAGTAAAAAAATATTAGCAAGAATCAACCCAAACATAAATACTTCTGGCCGGTGGGGAGTGTCCAAAATGTCAAAAAGAGAGAACAAAACTTGCTACAATTGTGGAGCAAACAAGCGACAAGAGCCAAAAACCAGTACAAGAACATTGATGCATGTACATTAGACCGTACCGGAAAAAAAGGTTCGCCGTACACCCTTGAGTCTAAAGTATTTTTGCGCCTTTTACGTTTTTCGTCTTATCTTCGGGATTTACAGTCGGATCTTAAAGCATGATATATCGATGTTTTTGCCTCGAGTAGGCAATGTTTTGGTTCCAAAGTTCCTTAACCTCAAGTAGCCGGTTATGGTACTTAACCACCAGATCTCATTTCTTAGCCCCCTAACGTACCACCCTAATATCAGTAAATTACAACTTGCCTGCTTACATTTATCGTCATATCTTCGCATTTACAGTAGGCTCTTGGAGGATCTTGTCTCGAGCAGAAAGGTCTCGGTTCTTATCCACCTAACGTACCACCCTAATGTCCGTAAATAAAAGCCCTTCAAAAACTTTTGAACTTTTGTGAGTACTTATAAACAATAAAAAAAAAAATTATTGCCGAATGTAGGCCTCACAGAAAAATTTGAAAAGGCAACACTTAGGTTCGGCAAAAAAATAAAAAAAATTTTAAATTGCCATGCAAAAAATGTTTTCTTGTTTTTTTGCTTATAAGATGGTTCGGCTTAATATACCTACATATACATTTCGAAAGGTACATATGGGTATTTCCAATCTGGCGTAACGTGACACTCGTACAACAAAATGTTTAAAAAAAATATTGAAAATTAAACATTTTAAAAAGGTTTTTAAAAATTCGCATAGCAGTTAAAATTAAAAATGTTACTAAAATTTCCATTGAAGAAGTTTTGTTAATATTGTTCTTGAAAGAATTTTTAACGGGAAGAAAACATGCATTTTAGGTCAACCGTACTTTTTACTTTGACATCAGCGCCAAAAGCGGTTCTTGTTTTGCAAATGTATGTCTTACTACGTTTCAACTAAACATCCCAAATGTGAAACAAATCACAGCATAGCTACGGTTTTTCAAAATATCTCGCCACCTAACGGTACCATTTTTGGTAAAAATGTTTTTGCTTACATAACCAATATATGTATATTATAAAAAGCAACCAAATCGGCCTATAAATAAATTAGATATAGGACTTTTTTTT
>NW_023458556.1:52460653-52464638 GCF_013731165.1 Rhagoletis pomonella | reverse complement strand
AAAAAAAATAAAAGTCCTATGTCTAATTTATTTATAGGCCGATTTGGTTGCTTTTTATAATATATATATATACTGGTTATTTAAGCAAAAACATTTTTACCAAAAATGGTACCGTTAGATGGCGAGATATTTTGAAAAACCGTAGTTATGCTGTGATTTGTTTCACATTTGGGATGTTTAGTTGAAACGTAGTAAGACATACCTTTTGCAAAAAATAGAACCTCTTTTGGCGCTGATGTCAAAGTAAAAAGTACGTTTGACCTAAAATGCATGTTTTCTTCCCGTTAAAAATTCTTTCAAGAACAATATTAACAAAACTTCTTCAAAGGAAATTTTATTGTTTATATTGTTTATAAGTACTCACAAAAGTTTAAAAGTTTTTGAAGGGCTTTTATTTATGGACCTTAGGGTGGTACGTTAGGTGGGTAAGAACCAAGACCTTTCTGCTCGAGACAAGATCCTCCAAGAGCCTACTGTAAATGCGAAGATATGACGATAAATGTAAGCAGGCAAGTTGTAATTTACTGATATTAGGGTGGTACGTTAGGGGGCTAAGAAATGGGATCCGGTGGTTAAGTACCATAACCGGCTACTTGAGGTTAAGGAACTTTGAAACAAAAACATTGCCTACTCGAGGCAAAAACATCGATATATCATGCTTTAAGATCCGACTGTAAATCCCGAAGATATGACGAAAAATGTAAAAGGCGAAATTGCCTTGCAAAAATACTTTAGACTCAAGGGTGTACGGCGAACCTTTTTTTCCGGTACGGTCTAATGTACATGCATCAATATTCTTGTACTGGTTTTTGGCTCTTGTCGCTTGTTTGCTCCACAATTGTAGCAAGTTTTGTTCTATCTTTTTGACATTTTGGACACTGCCCACCGGCCAGGAGTATTTATGTTTGGGTTGATTCTTGCTAATATTTTTTTACTTTGGACAGCTGTCAAATGAATGTCAACTTTTGGACATAAAACGTTTCAATTTGTTTGTCAAAGGCTTGCTTCACAAGAGTTAACAAAAAGCAATTACTCGAGATTTCGATTTTGCAAACTTGTTAACCAAAAACCATAAAAGTACGCTCCCGGTAAAAGCAACACTCAACGCAATACCTCAGTTAAAGACCCCAACCAACACCCAAATACTTACCTCTAGTGACTTATATATTCAACAAATTATGATTCAGTAAACGCAACTTTTCACTTAAAATCTTTTATTCTTTAATAAGTTCGTATCGCATTTCTTTTGTCGAAAAGCTGAAAGCGAACACCTCCAACACACATTGAGACCGCTGTCAGCATTCCTTGGGCCAGTTCATATAGGGTATGCAGAAAAATATGCTTGACCATAGGTGCGAAATCATCTGAATAGGCAAATCATCCAATAGTTCCTTTTCTCCAGCTTCTCCAGCAAGTCTATGACGACCACAATTTAGAGCAGAGGTGAAAGGATCGTACCCTGCGAGATGCCTCTTGACTTTTACACTGTTATCAGGCCCTGGTTCGCTCAGCAGCAACAGTTTTGTTCCAGAGCTGTAGATGAGATATATTAAGTTAGTTTCAAACCCGATCTTTTCTAGTGATTGACTTCTAGAGACGTTGTTCAAAGTACGCTTGATGTCGAAGAAGGATCCTACTGCAAAGATTTTATGAGTGAAGATTTCTTCTATAAGCTTTGCAATTTTGTGCAGGGCGGTCTCTACAGACCTTTCTTTATTCTTAGTATCCGTAGGTTTGAATACACGGTATCTCATGTGCCGGTCAATCAGTATCTCCAGCGTCCTCAGCTCAAGCGAATACAGACTTATTGACCTGAAGTGCTTTAGTAAAATAGTTAAAAATGAGAGCTCTTTCGGCCTGTTTGGAATAAACGCTACCCTAACGGCTCTCCATTCTATGGAGATATACCCAGCGCTCACACAATTTGTGACACCTCAGATGTGAAACTTGAAGGTTTTGAAAGGGGCGACGATTATGCAACAGGTCATAAGGGGCAGTGCCTTGCCTCGACTTATGGCACAAATAGGGATGGGTTACAAAGAAAGTGGACATCAAGCAGAAGCTATATCGACTCCTAATTACGCTAAAGTGTAGCTTCCTGCCTCGTCCTTCAGTACCCAAGAACGCGCCTAGATCTGAAAAATTCATGAAACCATTATACGCCTTCGAAGAAAGTTCTCCAATCGTCTTCGGGGTTGTAGATTTCCAGTCAAGTTCTTTGTAAAGTTCATAATTAGAAAATATTTTGCTTCTTCGGATTCTATAAAAGAATCGTCTGCTTGACGCTCTCACCATAGCTTTGCCGTCCACCATAGCTTACCTTTTCAGAGAGAAAAACTAAAAATGCAGCTGGACTTTATTTGCCTCATTGTTTTGTGAGTGTTTTGATGATTTCGTGCGTATTGAAATTCTTTTGATTTTTGTCTCACGGTGTTATCTGTGTTCATTATAATTAGGGGTTTCACGCCAAATTCGATACGTTGGCGGTTCCTTGTTTGGCAGCTCGGCAAACTTGTTTTGCTGTGATCGGCATTTTGGACTTCTATTTCGGTTAATTTGGTAATGATCTGATTTATATGAATTTTATTATATACAAGTAAAATTAATATTTTAAACATTAACATTGAATTGTACTTCGGTCCTTCAAACCAGCTCTTTTCTATTTTGCCTACTACCGATCAAATTGCCAGGCTAGCTACCGTGGCGCTTTCGTTGCTTAAAAAAAAATATATATACGTAAAACTGCAAACTAACTAAAATTACGCCAACTTCCCATATAACGGTAAATTTCAGAATAAGAAAACTCCAATACGTCAATAACTAATGACGCTGATTTACTCCAATTACAACAATCGCTCAACAAAAAACAACTGAGCATTTTATCGGAAAAATTTGAAATCGGGAAAACTCCCCTGCTTGTCATGCAAAGGCAGTTTATAGCTAAGTGAAAAAGTGATATTTAATACGTGCGCCTGGTACAGGTCTAAGGTTTGGTTTCACCTGAACTTATACTTCTTTACTTGCTTTATTTTAATATATTTATAAGGGAAGCTTTCTTTTGATGTAACTTTTGTCCTCGCTGCACTATTTAAGAACTGAAATTTTTCAATGACGACGACGATAAGAACTCTTAGTTATACAAATTTCTAATCATTTCATAAATAAAACTAAGAGCTTTAACATTTTCTTTGTTTGTTTTGCTGAATTCAGATGTAATTAAAAATGGTTGCAGGAAAGTTATAGGCACTAAATACTACACGTGGATGTCGAAAACCGCAAATTGTTAACTATTTACTTTACTCCGGTCTATACTCCGTACTTTACCACTTTCATATATATATGTATTATATATATATGTATTGCGTACATGCTATGTATTGCATATAATTACTTATGTACCTAAGTATGTAGCTACTTTTGTAAACATGTATTTTTGTTTATATATGTACAGTTACATGTGTGTGGTTTGCTTTGGTTTAAATTTGCCTCATAATGAAAATCATTTTTAATTATCTTTCACCACGTAAGTTCCGTCTTATTACACAATTGCGCACAGTTGCCTTTTAACATAACGGATAATATTTCATATCACACATATCGCAATTTAACTCGCTTCCGTTTGGCAGTGTTGCCTTTGGAAAATTTATGAGCTAATATATAAAGAAGAAAATAATACTTATTTACATACATACTTATTTATGTACATGCTTTGTTAAAATTGCGAGAAGAAGTAAGGCAATCAAACCTACTACTTCAATCATAGTATATGTACATATGTGTATGTATTTTAGACTGCATTTCTCCCCATAAAAAAAAAATCGGTACTGTTTTTCCATGGGAATTATAAAATAAATTATATTCTAAGACTTGCACCAAAATATTTCGGACAAATATTATTAATTAAGATGTGTTGATATTTGAAAAAATTAAAATTGGGGCATGAATGAGTTTTTTTTTCAAAGAAATTAAAACGGTGAGAAAATAC
>NW_023458556.1:52457296-52460553 GCF_013731165.1 Rhagoletis pomonella | reverse complement strand
ATGAGTTTTTTTTTCAAAGAAATTAAAACGGTGAGAAAATACTTTTCTACTGATAGCTCATTTGTCTAATTCGGTACAGTTCTGGTCCAGTTATTTAAGTTTTTCTTAAATTAATCTTTGAAAAAAGTTAAAAAAAAACAGCTTAAAAAATCTCATGATTCCGTTGACAATTTTTTAAATATTTTTATGCAGATTTTTTAAGCTTTTTTGTTATCCGGGGTGATTTTTTATTTAAAAAAAATCCTTTAAGAAACTATTTTTACTCATAAAAAACTAAATTTTCAAAATATTTTGGTGTTAGTCCTAAAATATAATAAATTGTGTAATTCTGGTGGAAAAACCGCAACTTTTTTTGGTGATGCAGTCAAATGTATATAAAAATGTACAAATATTTTTGAATAGAGTTGCCACCTGCTCAAAAAGATAAAATCAGTTCAATTAAGACTTTTTAATATACATATTTATGTACTACATGCCTGCATGGGTGTCAATTGAAGAAGAGTTTGAGAAGTATTTCTTTCTTTATTTACATCTCCTAAGAAGGCTAGCACCTGCTAATAAATTCAGAATCCATTAAATTAGCAAGTTAAATGAAATATTTAAACATGGGTGTTAAAGGAAAGAGATTTAAAATCCTTTTTTTTCGAAAATATTTTTGAAAACGGTTGCCATTTTTTTTAATCAAATTAATAACATTAATTATAAACTGCGCTTAAGTAATTTTGATTTCTTTCTTAACCCTCTACTGCAGGAGGTACAAAAGAGGATGTGTGAATTGAGAAAATACTTTTTATTTTACAAAAACCACTTGCGTTTTTCATTAGTTTCTCTTTTTCGCACTTGAGTTTCGCGCACACGAATAGACCAGGCACACAAAAGTGGGGTTATATTCAAATGTCATCTAACCATAGGCAAACCAATTACGTTTTGTTATTCGGAGTTAACCTCTCAATGCATTTAGTTAGTTTGATACATTCTTATAACTCTCGTTAAGTGGGAAAAAATTGCCAAAGTAGTGACACCATATTTGGCTTCGTATGCGGTAGAGGGTTAATTTATTTTTTCTTGGTGGCTAAAGGTTTTCATAGGTGTCGGTTGAAATAAGCTATGTACATACAACAACATACATAAGATCATTTGTTGTAGATGGGGGTGTCAAATGCAAGCTGCGCTGACCAGCTCAGTTAAAGGATTTAACTGATTAGAATTTCCAAAAACAATTACATATATAACTTAACTTGTTTACGAGAACGTTTTGTTAATTTAAATGGTTCATGCCCGATTAACTCGTCAATTTGAATCCACTATTACAACATTCGATGGCCATTGTGAAAATCACATTTTCTTGGCACTTTCCATCATTTGCTTCGGGTTTTCTGCGATAAAATTGCTACCATTTACAAAACAAAAATTTATTTATAAAATATATGTATATAGTTATAAACCAACTTTAGCCATTACTTAAGCCTTGCTTGGTTGCTTTTTATTCCCCACATTGCCGTTTTTCTTGCCTTCGCCGCTACGAAATAAATATTTATATATTTTTACTTCAAGAATATATACATACAATATGTTCATAGAAGCGAAGGGGAGCACTTTCCTTACCTACATACTAAATTCCCATTAGTAGTTATTCAACACCTTTGTTGAAAAGTTTCTCACTTTACCTTCTCCTCAAAACACTTACGAAACAACTATGTCCAAGTCCATTATGACAAACTTATTCCCGCGTTATGTACATTTATATATACATACACATACATATAGACTGCGTTGGCTCTGCCCTAACGCATTTTATATTATTTGCTGTTTTTTTTTGGCTGAGCATTAAATAAATGGCAAAGCTGCCGGCTCATACCAAGCACTGGTAGTTTTTTGTTTGAACACTTATAAATTTTCATTTCTCCCTTTTCTGTTGCTCCGTAAAATTTTTATTTCGTATATTAAACTTTGTGGACTACCTACAAATTTTTACTTTTCAATTCTTTTTGCTGTTTCCTTTTTATGTATTAAATTGTGCTTTTCCTTATTTACTTACCATCGCACTCATAGTTTTGGCACTTGTTTTCAAATTTATTTGTTTTTATCGAAAAATATTGCTTCCTTTTGCTTATCGAAAGTTTAAACCAAATTTTAATTAGCTGTGAAGGCATCCGATGTGCGAAAGAGTAATTTAGAAGCTTTTGGTGGAAGTTTTAAGCTCACTTCAAATACTATATTGGAATGGGGGAAATTATTAATAACTTAGCTGAAATTATGGCTTAAGAGTTCTTTTTGCTTAATATGTACTGTTTATAAAAAAGTTTGGATAGATAATTTTTGCCTCGCTCCACTTTTACGATACCAGCACTGATTTCTATTAGGCCTAGAAGTTATCTTGAAGGTCTAGATAGTATTTTGAATAAAAGGGGAGAAAATGGAAGTTTTCAAGTGGCGCTCCCCCATATACTCCATTTGTGTATTAGGGTACCCCATATACATATACACTTTTTTTGAAATGTAAAACGACCTAGTTGCAGAAAGTTTTTATTAGATATCTTATTTATAAATTGGCTATCTCTTTTTCTTTACACCCCTTTTACGGCTAAACTATACTTCTTAAGGATAAAGAATTATACATCATTAGAAAGGTATTTTGATGCTGATGCGCAGACAATTTTTCAAATTTCAAATTAGTTTAACATATAAATCAATTCAAAAGTGACACCAATACCAATGCCATACATGTACATGGTTGGGGCGGAAATGTCTCCTAAATGTATGCTTTAATATTAATACTGTATTAGAAGTTTAGGAATAAGATTTATATATGGACATAAATAGATTAAGACTCATACAAGGAAGAAGGTAAAGCTGAGTATGAAGAAGAAAGTGATAAGACAAAGATTAAAATAAAAGTAAAGAAACCTGAACATAAAGACAAAGAGGAAGGTAAATTTAAATACCTAAATAATATAATAGCAAAGGGGTGGGTGAATATGTAGATGAAGAAAATAATGTAGATGAAGATATGGATAGAAGGTCAAGGAAAGATAAATATAAAAATGAAAAGATAAAAAAACGGCGGAGACAAGGATAGATAATATAAAAGAGAAAAAGGTAGAGACAAAGAAAGAGAAAAAGATAAAGATAAAATTGAAGAATTTCATATTATGTAGTGTTGTGTATGGTTCTTTTGTGTTGTATTGTTTTGTGTTCTCTTAGATTTTTTTGTGTTGTGTTGTGTTGTGTTGTGTTGTGTTGTGTTGTATTGTGTT
>NW_023458556.1:52437342-52457286 GCF_013731165.1 Rhagoletis pomonella | reverse complement strand
TTGTGTTGTGTTGTGTTGTGTTGTGTTGTGTTGTGTTGTGTTGTTCAACGCATTTTGACCCAACCCGCTTAAGCTGCTCCAGCACTACTTGAAATGTAGATCGTGAAGTCCAAAGCTGCCTAATCATACACTCTAAAAAGTGCATGTAAAACTACTGCTGTAAAGTGTAGATTTTTCAACCAGAATCTGTGTAAATATAAGCACAAGATATTCAAGAAAAATACACATAAATATACACATAAAAAGATTAAAATTGCAAAAATTTTGAATGTAAAAATACATTTTTTCCTAATAATAGACATTAAGGGCTTATGTTTTCTCAATTTTAAACACTCTATGTGTAATTTTGCTCTACGCGAAAAATTTGGTATGTAAAAGTAAACATCCAGTGTTTAATTTTAATTATTGCACACATTGGGAGGGGAAATATTCTCTCTCTCTTTAAACGGGAAAATTTAAAGAAAACATTTTTAGAGCAAATTTTAAACATTTTATTTTTTAGAGTGTACTCAAGCTGTAGAGAGATGTGTGAAAATGGTGGCCTATTTAAGCAAGAGCTTGATTGGACACTATGCTACAAAAAGATCTGACGTCAAAGTCAATGCATGAAGAAACCTGAGATTTTCGTAATTTTTAAGAATTTTACGTAATATTTTGGAGTCGTGCTAGTGGCCAACAAACAAACATATGCCAACAAGTATGTTAATTCTGCAACTACGGCGCCTTATATTAAAAAAAAAAAGTGTATTTATGGGGTGTATGTATTTTAGTTTAAGTTTATATATTCATATCCTTTTTATTACTCAACTTATCAGCCCCGCTGTCTTTTTAACAAAATGGCCTTAAAACAGTCTGCAATTTGTGTTTCAAGTGCGTCATGTCATCCATAAACTTTATTGTGGTGTTGCTACTTATTTTGTGCTTAGATAAACTCACTCACAACCCAATTTTGGGCCATAAAATGTATGTACTACAAACTTTCACTTAACTTCACAAACGTACGCATCACTTGACTATTAAAGCACAATCGTCTACCGAAGCCCATCACATCCCCTCTCCTTCAATAACTCCCCTAGCAAATAATTCAAAGTGCCAATGACCTGAAATTGCGCTCAGGTGCGCTACTGGACCGCAGGATTCTCATAAGAGGAGTGAGACTCAGCTTTGAATAATTGAAGCTACCAGGGCGGTGTGCATTGGGCGAATATCAGAAAATATTACCACATTTTGCACAGTTGATTGGAAAATGTTGGTGACATTGACAACCAAAGCAAATAGGGGATGTTGGTACAAGGAAAAAGCGGCAGGTAAAATATGCAGCCGACAACAGAGGGATGTACAGGAGCTCCACTCCTCCACTTGGGAACCTGAGGATGGCGATGGAGTTGGTGCTAACCAATATTTTACTAGCAAAGTTGTAACGTGGCGAATATGGAAAAGTATCTATATAAAAAAACATAAAAATAAAGAGCTATTTGCGAAGGGCGCCAGTATGCGTCCGTGGTTGGAGTTCATTACAGCGACTTCCGTATGTCAATCAATTGGCATTTAGGGGAGCTTTTGCGTCTCGAACGCGAACACGAGCGCATTAAAATTGACGTTTCGACTTTAGCCCCAACACAAGCACAAGCATGACCGCAATTTGTTTAGTGGAGAGTTATTGTGGGGTTCGGAAGTTGGAAATGTACACAGAATAATTGGCTGTAAGATTGGTTGATGCTGACGTGACAATCCGGTGGCAGTCGCATCTTGTGTACACGTCAGTGCATAATTGCATAGTAGATTTACCTACATACATATGTAGGTAAATTCATCTGAAGATATTGTGAAAGTATATGTGTGTGAATTGGGTCTATACGCCCGTGAAGTTTCAAACAAGGAATACGCCATGAGAAATGATTTTGCAGCTTTTTTTAGTCAACATATGCCACCTTAGGTTTCTTTAGATTTCCTGCATGTTCCTTAAACTTCAATCTATGTATGTATGTTGTATGATCTTCCAGCGCTCTTGAAAACCCTGATTATAAGCCTTTATGGCCTTTAAATCATGCAACTTCTTATAGTCTTATAGCTAGCAACGTTTTCGATAGAGAATTTAAGGACAGCTGGGTTTTTGATATGACATCTCTCTCACTCCCTCGGTTAGCGTGGGGGCCATCTGGCAGGCGGTAATGGTTGCGTTGACTAGCGCGCATCGAACCCTTTTCGTGAATATTAGGGATGTGCCGGATAGAGATTTTGCCGGATAACCGGATTCCTGATACCATGTAAAAAATAAGAGCCGGATTCTGAGATTTCCAATAATGGAACCTTTCCTATTATCAGGCAAAGTATAACGAATCACTGACCGATATCTTCAAGATTTTGTGTACAAACGACAACAGTTTTAAAGTTGTTGTTAAAAGTCCCCCATTACTTCACTTTTTATATGAACACTGCACTAATCACTTATTTTTATTAATATACCATCTTTTCTTCATAAACAAACGAATCCATATGGTTTTTAAGAAATATTTTAACAATTAATGCTTATAAAAGTGTAGTTTTTAGCAAAAAAAAAAACCGACTTCAACTCTGATATAAAAAAAAATATATACATATATATCTAATGATCCACTGATCGGATCTTAACCAGATTAGTATGGGACCACCTCTGCGAAACTACCTTTCCGATGCAAAAATTATATCGAAAAATAATTATCGAAATCGCTTGACGTGGTCCAAAGTTATGCGGTGACATACATAAAAGAAAAAAAAAAAAAAAATCCGACGAACTGATAACCTCCTCCTTTTTTGGAAGTCGGTTAATAAGTTTATATTCGCAAACAATCGTAAACATACAATTGTTGAGCGATGGCCGCGTAGTATGTAAGGCCTGATCGTTGAAAATGTAAATACATAGGTATCTTTACCCAAAAATACTTTGTGAGGCATTACGTAATATAAAGTATATAAAACATATAAATTTCAATTTAAAACAATAAGGCAATTCATGAAAAAGCGTAAATGCCTCGTAGCCATGTAAACTTCGAAAACTTACTTAATTTTGTATGGAAAATCGATTAAAAGGCTTGTGCAATTCGTCATTCCATCTCTTGAAAGCCCCTAAACAATGCTTTCTCATCCTTTCCAACTGCCAACAGTTTGGCGTGTTCCACGTGTTGCAAATGCTCTTTGTGTATCGCCAGAAGATATTTTGTCTTGCTTTCGTTCTGCGCTAGACCTTCTGGAATGAAAGTCAGTCACCTTGTCGTAAAGTGATATTTGCAATTCAGAACTTAGTTTAGACAACTCGTCAGTTGTTCCCTTTAATATTGTTAGCCGGAAACCCAACGAACAATGACATCGACGTTACCTAGTACGACATCTCTGAATAATTTTCGACTTAACTATATTTTATTGCTTGCAATTACCGAAAATGTTTTCAGACATACATATGTACATATGTATTTCCTCAATTCTACCAGTTTGCTTGCAAAAGAAAATGTCATCCGATAACCGATATACCACACTTATTTGTTTAGTTGAGACTTTTCTCGTCAACTGGCCTCCGTTTTTCTAGAGTCGTCTACACATTCATATAGCTGTCGGAAATGAGTATCATCCATTTGACTACTTCAATGCTTTAAGCAACGCAATTATTCTCCACATCTCGAGCTTGGTCATTTTATGCTAACGCTAACCGAAGAAAAGAAGATACGTCTGCATAAATCTTTCGATTTTCTGAAAGTTGATATTCATTGCCTCATTGCTTTCCAGACCATACGTGTATGTATGCATGTACAACTGTGCTAGTTCTCTGAGAACCTTCATTTGATCTCCTTTCGCTTCTGCTTACCCGAAAGGTCGAGTTTCAGCTGAAATTGGGGTTGATATTGAATAAAAACCAAATTCCATCTTATAACGTTTCGAAGCTCGAAAATAATTTTTAAAAGTACAACTTTGTACTTTTACAATCATTTCAGGAATACTTTCTCAACACTAAATACAAAGTGCAAACCTAAAATTCCAAACTGATTTTCAAAAAAACTTCACAGTCAATCAATCTCCTCGCCAAGAGCGAGCGTGAAATGCGACAATCGAACGAAAAATCTTTCGCACATACGAAAAAAAAAATATGCAGTGGTGCCAAGAACGCTTCCAGCCAAGCTTTTAAAACATTTTTTGGCGAGAGAAGGCAACACGGTAAACACTGTTAGGCAATCAGCCAGCTGAGTCGAATCGTCAGATGGGCGTGTGCGTTTGCCGTGTGGCGTTGTGGAAGACTAACAGCTAAACTAACTGTTAATGCGCCAGAATAGGTGCAAAGCGTGTATTGCATTGCGACACGCACTGGCGCGCAAACAGCCATGAACTCGCAGGCGTTACCACTACACCACAAAACACTGGTGCAAATTAGAGATACATAACACAATATCAGAGTGGTTTGAAGAGTTGCAGCGAACCTCTTCCCCTCTGGATGTTAGAGTAGTTGCATCAAACATGCCACAGTAATGCAATCTGCCTAGTTTTGATTTCATTAGAGCTGAGTGTTTTGTTGGATTACAAGTTTGCTAGTGCAATATGTATATGTAATACTGGTATGTATGCATGCATGCATATGAATCGAGGTTGGCTGTGTGGGTCATGCCCAATAGGACTCTGAACTTTTGAGATACAGAAGAGTAAATGACCTACTAGCTTGAAAAAGTATTTGGATTTTTATCCAACGTTGCAAGGTAACTGATTCGCATCGAATACACATGCTTGCAGACTTATGCATGTATGCACATGTGATATACTTAGCTGCAATTTGGAGTTGAAATTCCCCCAACATATTTTCCTAGTTATTCTGAAATGTCACGAAATCTAAACGCATCAGACCGAAATGAAGGAATGCCAAATCTCAGTGACATCCAAAGAAGTCGTTACGATTTTCGGAATCAGCTTGGGAGCTTAAACACCAGGCTGAGCAAAGAAATAATATTTTGGTTCAACAGTCGAAAAATTCAGATTTCATGACAATACATCTGGCAACGGAGAGAGGATATTTGTCTTCGCCCCAACAAGGAACAAAATAGTGACTAATAATAATAATTTTTCTTCAGAGAATTGGTCACACTTCGTCATGGAGCGATACTCAGTCGAACAATGCGTAAAAGTTATTTAAAAGTTTATTGAAAATGATCGCTCTTCAATTAATGCATTTCCCGAATTGCGTGATTTTTTCGGTCAATATAACCGGCCATCAAAGTCAATGTTAACAAACAAATCTGCCGTATTTAGGGTACTGAAATCGACATGTCATTCACGAAAAAAGTACGCCACCCACTGTTTGATGTGGTTTTTGGGCTGGCGGAGTCATCGGACCGTACTTCTTCGAAAATGATGCTGTTACGTTGTTACGTGAAGTTGTTGCTGCTTTCAGCAGAAGGTCCCCGGAGGATGAACTGTTCAAATCATCAGTCGAAAAGCTGCTTGAATATTAGAATCTCAGTACATTTGGCTCGGTCAACTAGAAAGGGAGATCCTGATAATAGCCGAAATTACTGTAAGATAAGCCTTCTTAACACTTCGTGCAAAGTCCAATGGACAAATCATAAACCGGGCCCTTCTCATTGCCAAATCCGTCATTGACAAGATTTTTTTAGGGCATGCAAGCCTGGAAAAGATTAGTAAGCCATGTCTGAATATGGGGTCCTCGCAAAACTGTTACGTCTATGTGAAATGACATTAAGCACAACCTTCAGTCGCGGAAAGTATGGGGTTTTCAAAGCCCAATGACGGTTGAAAAAAACACAAAATAATGCAACATTCAGATGATATTAACATCGTTAATTGCCTTAATGCCAGAGCTATTAGTATGACAATGGAAATTACATCTTAGCGATATGAGGACTTTGTTTAAATATGGATTATCATAAGGTCCACGAAAAAACCTGAGCTGGTACTATATTGAGGTCGGTAGACAATTGAAAACCACAGTTCGTATCTACATAAAAATCTCTCGTCATGCCCGTCGTTTCATATACCCATACAAAAGCGTTTTCACTGTATGAAAACTATGTAAAATAAAACCGAAAATCGGGAACCGGTTTTTTAAATTAGCAATTTTTTGAATAAGCCGAAAATCGGTTTGGAAAAAATGCGAATAATCGAACAGCCCACTATGCATACTTGTGTGAAGGTTCAGCAAATGGATGCAAATTCTCCAGTTTTGAATGTTTTGCAATGCAATAGCTGGTAGCGGAATAGGAAGGCCTGCGCTTGAGAGACTAGACCGAGCGGAATTTGCCGTTTCTAATGGGCGTCAGTAGACACGAAATAGGAACGACTGGCGTGCTAAATTGATTTCGACCAAAAGTGCTTAAGTGGCTGCATCGCCAATGAAGAAGAAAAAGCTTCAGATATCTATACATATGTATATGGTTTCCAATATTTTATTTTGCAATACATTTTTTTCATCTACTTTACTACTCATCATAATGAAATTTTTCGAAATACATACATACATACATATGTGAACATATCTTAAAATTTTACGTTGTTATAGTCAAATAGCAATAATAGTATTTCTCAAATGCCGACTTAAAACAACGAATCACTGCGCTGCATCGTTGCCAAAGTTCTTAGCTCCATACATTTGGATCGAAATGAGCTCGTACTTGTAAAATTTTATGTTAGATTGGCATATTTTTTGTTGCTTCCAAACAAAGCTACATTTCACATTTCGGCAATTCAATTTCTTTGCTGTTGCCTTGCTTTCTTTATTGCTCTCGCCGTACAGTCGGATGTTGGTGCTACTTTAACGCTTTTGCTGCTTTTAATATGCATTTGTTTTTCTCTCTTTTATACATACCTAATGTTTTTGGCATTGGCGCTATTGCTACTGTTGTGCATTGCAAAGTCCGCCTGTGCTTAGCTTGTGTGTCCGCCGTTCTCGTCGTTGCTCTAATTCTATTTTTGCTCCACCTCGATTAGCCATTTTCATTTTCCTTCTCCCATTTTTTTTATATTGCCAACTACAACTACATACATACATACCTGCAGTTAACTCTTGTGGTAGATACTACTCGATCCGACTCATTTGGCAACTTGCAGCTTTTCTGACCTTATTTCATTTACGACCAGCAGAAACTGATTTACCAAACATTATTATGCAGCTTTTACTCACATAAAAACATACCTACAACTGCATGTGAGTGTTTTTCTTCACCTGGTACTTTGGCTCAAAACGATCTGGGCGCCCCAACGACCGACTGACCGGCACGGATGCTACATACATACATATTTAGCTGCTGGTTATGGTCCTCGCATATAAGCGCGACGGGAGGACGGTCGGTCGGCGAATAGTGGACGTCAGACTAGGGACGACATTTTCTCTCGATGCATTGCGACGTACGATGAAGGCCAAAGTCGTATATTTTGGTTTGACTTGACTTTGGTGTTTACACAGCTACATACGCATGCACTTATGTATGGGCTATTGCTGGCTCATATGAATATATGTATGTACATTAGGCTGGGTCGCAAAACAACTTTGTAATTAAAGCGAATTTCAGGCCCATTATCTATGTAGTATATTACAGTGTTTACACAGTAGTGGAGTTATTCCAAAAATGGCAATTTGGAAAAAACCGGTGCCCCTTTTTTCAAATTAAGAAAAAACCGGATAAATCGGATATATCCTCCACAGAAACACTTACTGTTAGTCAGAAATCAATAAGGCAAAATCAGTTCGAAGTATTTTGGATTTAAAGTAAAGCAGAAAAAACGAGTGAAAATTTCGCACTTGAGGCCAGGATGCAGCTCTTAAGAAAAGCAAAAACTACATATAAAATGACGTACAAGAAATGGCTAAGAAATTTTCCTGAGTAAAATTTTCATCAGGCAGTACGCAGTTCTTAAGGAATTTGCTACGGTTTTGTAAGTTTTTTTGTGAAAAAGAGCAGATGCTTGCGACAGAATATATGCCCGTTCGATTATTATAACGATAGAGTGAGGCAACAGGTTAGTGAAATAGCAGATGTCAAAACTCCTTGGACACACACACGAAATAATGGTAATTTTATTCCTGACCGTTTTCTTGAGAGCTACATCCTGGCCTTTAACGAGGCTCACCAATATTAACAGGATTAGATCACTAAAACCACAGTCCTTTGTCGGGAAAAACTCAGAGCATGTAAAACCCACTGTCTTGGCAATTAGAATACACCATCCGCTGATCATGACCGACTATACAAATCGAGAAACAATAAACACCTTCGTCAACTCTCACCCCATGAATTCCGTCATTGGAAAACAACGCCACCTACCGCAGACGAAGATATCGAGTTGCTTCGTGAGGCTGGTGACACAACTTCAGTATGGAATTGTAGCAGGCTAAATTGTTCAGTCCAAATTGAATCCCCGTCAGATCCCCGACGACACTAACCACCTCTACAAATGCGCACTCACATCTGCTCATCTAACATCCCTCCCTGCAGCATACACGTCGGTTCTGCCCTTTTCCTGGCCATACTAATAGATGAGAATGAAGACAACAAGTAGTCGATTGACTGATTTAGGCAAAGTTTACTACCAAACACAAAAAAAAATTTTAAAATTGTGGTTAGCTTTTCGGATAGAAATTATTGAAAACTTAAAAATAAAAAAAATAAAAAAAATGTTTGGATGGAAAAAATAAATTTTTAACGATTATTCTTGATTAAAAAAATAACCATCAAAAATCCACCTTTGATGACGATAAAGCATGAATAAAGTGATACAATTTTCGATTACACAGCTCCACAAAAAAAAATAAGTTCTTCCTGTTACCAGACCATTATTTTGATATGTTTTTTTGATCACTGAATCAAACTCCGACGTCCATTCAACCCCATCACGTCAAGGTTTTTATTTGTTTTTCCGGGAGTGGGGTGACAGGGTTGAAAAAACCTTGAGTATGCAGTTTTTCAGCCCATTAAATTCTAGTAACAAAAAATGCAAGTTAGGAGTTAGTTAAAAATCGCGTTGATTTTTGAGAATTTTTTTTGGTGAAAGTGTTTTGCATTTTTTCCATATAAAGTACTTTCGAAAAAAAGAGAAGAGACCGCGTGAAAAAAATTGCCAAAAATCAACGGTAATTCCTAGCTACTTAAAACTTGCACTTTATTATAATAAAATTGATTGGGCTACAAATCTGCATACTCAAAAATCTATAAAATCTGGTTGAAAAGTTTAAAATTTTCATGAAAAATTGCTGAATTTTTGCGAGTTTCGCACAAAGTTTAGGAATTATATTTTTATGTTTTTTGTTGTAGAATGAAACATATTTTTATACGAAATCAGTGGAAAAATATTAGCATAAAATTGTTGCATATATTGTGAAAAATTTGCTGTGCCAATACTTTGCTCCGGCAGTGTATATAAAAGAATACGAAGTTTTGATACGTCAAACCATGATAAAAATATAGTAAGGTAGAGCCGCTGAGAGTCACTTTTAAAATTCTTGACGTTTCCAAACAATTTAATTTTTAAATGTACTCACAAACTCACACACACATTTTCATTTTCAATCTCAAGCAACAACAATTTCGAATAATTTCATTTTTTTATTTTCACTTTTATATGATTTTAAAATGTTGGCAAACTTCAAAAAAAAAATCATGGCCGACAAATTGAGAGAACGGTTCTACCTTGCTATATTTTTATCATGCGTCAAACCTTAAAATCGGATAATAAATAAAATGGTAATGAAGAAAACTCAATTTGGCTATTTTTAGCTCGTATCTAGGACGACCATATTGATGATCCGATAATCCTCTCGAAGCAACTTTTCAAACTAGGGAGGGTAATTACAAGCATTTATTTTTCGAAATGGCATCGACTTGGTCTAATGTACATCTGTATGGTCATTCGCTAGGCGGTCGGTCGGTTAGTTGGCTTGATCATCTGCTAGCCGCTTTTCGTGCGCTCTGTTGTGATTCATATAGCTTTTGCATTTGTTGGTCGCTTTTATTTCTTTTTATTCTATTTTTTGATTTTGCTGTTGCCTGCCACCCAGTTGTATCTATGTTTCTTATTGTTATTGCAAGAAATGTCATCTTACATTGCTTGGCTGGCTGCCGGGCGATGTCATAAAGTGGCTTAGAAGCGCAAAAACACAGCAAAACAAATATAAATAGAAATTCAAATACAAATACAAATACCAGCCGTAATCTGTCCTGAACGACAACTGGATTTTGTTATGTTTGCTGAGCCGGTACTACTAGATGGCTTAGTTACTCATAGCAAATATAAATAAGAAAATACCTGGCGCAATCGTATCCAGTGATAGATAGTGTTTATATCTAGGTACATATGTATGTATGTATGTATGTACCTATCAGTTGGTGCATCTCCACCACCTATTCTAACAGTCGATAGAACATTTGGCTATAACTACATACAATTGTACGTAATCGCATCTGGTTGTTGGTTCTTGTGATTGTTAACTTTGTTTGTGGACAACTGTAAACATTGGTGTGCTTGTTTTGCTGTGTTGTTTTTCGGCTACACGCTTCGATTGTTGTTCTGCTTTACGAATGCAACTGCTGCAAGTTGTTGGCTGATGTGGAGCGCTTCTATTACTGCACCACCCTCGTAGCACATACATATGTACGAACGTATTCCACCTATAAAAGCGTTATTCTGATTGCTGTTTGTTTTCACTGCTGTTTTTTTGTTGAAAATTTGTTGCTCTCGATTGCAATCGATATCCATTCATTGTGGTTTGCTGTTTTGACTTTATTAGTAAGGTTGGTAGAATAGATGCATTTGTTGGATACCGGATCGTTTGGGTTTTAGTTCATGTTGAAAGAGTTTCTGAAGAAAATATAGAAAATTCATAGGAATATTTTTGAAATTTCTGTACTGCTGCCTTGTTTCATAACGATCAATATAGTAAGACAAGTGAAGCAGAGAAAAGGAAGAGAAATAAACGCGTCAGATTGGTAGGTCGATAGCGTTAGTGGTTGGGGTGAGAGGTAGTCAACGCCTTACTAAGTACCTCGGCGTTAAAACAGTCTAAGCTCCCCAGTCCTTTCTTTCTCGTGCCAAGTCCTTCTCCTCTTGGTGTGTCCAACAAAGCATATAGGTATTTAATTGGATCAGTTTCTGTGTACAAAAATTGACTTTTTCGCCTTGGTATTTGATAAAGAAAACTTCAAAACAAATACAAATAACAAATTGTTTTTGTAAAAAATGTACCACAAATGGTCACATTCGTGGTCTAAGAGTAAAATATTGGAGTCCATTTTGTGCTGTTTTCGAACAACGATATTTAAGCTATTAATTATCTAACAAATTAGCACAAACATAGAAAATAAGGAAAGACGTAAGTACTTAAATGTTATTTTTGATTTTTTTTTTAGGCAAAGAAAAATATATACATACATTCAGGGCAAAAAGTATTGCCACGGAGAATTTGTACAATAGATGCCACAATGTTTATATATTTTTTCCGCTATTTTTTTATAAAAATTTGGTTCATATTTATTACCCACAACAAAAATAAAATTAAATAATTCCTAAACTCTATGGAAAACTCAGGAAAATTCAAAAAATTTTCACGCAAATTTTGGGCTTTTTAATCAGTTTTTTTTTTTCGAGTATACGCTGTTTGGTACCCCATTAATCTTAGTATAAAAAAGTACAAATTTGAAGTATGCAGCTAGGACTTGCTTTTGGCTTTTGGTAATTTTTTTTACGAATTTTCTTCCATACAGAAAACATTTTCGGAAATACTTTGTATGGAAAAAATTCGAAATCAGATTGACTTATTAGTTTCTTTAAAGTTGCCTTTTTATACTAATATTTAATGGGCTACAAAACTGCATATGATGATACTCGACGAGAGAGTCTCCCATCACAAACCCAGCACAGAAATAGCGCTTCTTTTAGTGAAAACTCTAGCAAAATCACAGTTCCAAAGTGGTATTACCTAGTCCCGTCCATGGTATTTCTTGGATGGCGATAACCTCTGGCTTTAACTTTGTAATAACATCAACCACCCGAGCCGATACAACTTCCTGTTCATATGCTCAGACATTCCAGGGGTATGCCTTTGTATCATAGTTCAACGTGGTCGTCACTAAAAGTCGGCTTCATTCAAGGCTTTATTATCCTTTTAATTAAAAGTTTGTTTTACCGACCCTTCGTTGCCTGGACCAACAAAGGGTTGTTTTTTTCTAATAGTAAACGTTTCACAGAAAAACCATCATCTGCCGTTCGAAGCAGATACCATTTGTGAGTCAAAGGCGCACACAACAAATCGGAAGAGAAACTCTGCCAAACAACTAACAAAAATGCCCTGCCTATTTGACAGTTGCTACTGGTAGAGTGAGCCAGACATTAGAGAAGGCAGCTTCACACACTCTTCGCGCTCGAAACAAAATTTATTCGTCTCGAACGGAGTTGCATTTGTAATCAGTGAGTTGTGTTCGCATTTACATATGTAGGTATATCACTGGCTCGCACGCCTTTCTTGTCATAGTAGTTTTCTGGGTTAGTAAGCGGTTTTACAAGTCTGTGTGGCAACTTAAACTGTTCATGTTTATTTTCATCAACGAATTTCGACTACATTAAGTGCCCCAAAACTTCAAATTTAATTAAAGCCTACAGCGTTGACGCCGACAACTTGCGAACTCCTCCCCTCTTTTTCTTAACTCTTTTTAAGTAAATATCTATATATGTATACACTTGCATATAGGCCTAAGTATGTGCTCGTAGCATGCACTATGCGCCTCAATGTTACTGCATCAAAAAACACAGAGAAACTCCACAATCACATGACGCACTTGTGGAAGCAGTCGCAGTTGCCTTGCATTTCCGTTCGCATAAATTTCCATTACCGTAATTGAAATTCCTTCTTGATTTCGTAAAGAGTGGTGCGCTCAACGACAACGATGACGACGACTGCTGGTTAAGGGAGTTGGCGCTATTACTTTTAGATATTTCTATGTAACTTTTACGAGCATTCAAGCTAAGGGCAAAGCTTAGAGGGTGTCGATTATACATAGTTGGGGAGACCGTGGGGATGAAGCGGCTAAAACATTGCTTATTTTCTTCTGTGTCTGTAATTTTACGGTGACTTTTGGCGTAAAAATATGTACTTGCAAACCAACATACAACATGCACGTAGACAAATGCATCCATACATTCCCTGTAGTAGAAAGCCCAACTGGTCAACAAATGTTTTAGTAGAGTAACTGGTATAATATGATGCGTTACAGACTAGTTGCTTAAATGGTACGAGCTGATGTGGAGGCTGACCAGTCCGAGGATTTCGAATAATACATATTATTTGCGAAATGAGTCTCCGTAGCGATGAAATGAAGGAGTAAAAAAAATATTAATCGGTTGTAGTACACTTGAAAGAAATGGATGAATTTAAGTTATTGAAGTTACTAAAAAATCTCATTGATTTTTAGCAAAGACAAAGTGTGGTGGACAGTTATTGTGTATCGTATCAACGCGATTTTTTGGCGACTTCAAACTTGCACTTTGTTGTACTAAAATTGAATGGGCTATTTAACTGCATACTTAGAGCTTTTCTAAAAAAAATCTGATAAGAAAACTCCAAATGAGTATGCAAATTTATTGAATTTTCCTGAGTCTTGCACAAAGTTTAGAGATTTTATTTTTATGTTTTTTGCTGTAGTATATATTAAAAAATGGCAAAACAAAAAATAAATAAAATTAAAGAAATCAAACTCAATACAAAAAGAAATAAAACAAAAAATTTAAAAGTTAAAAATAAAACCAAACATTAAAAAATAAATCAAACTAAAAAAAAACCTTAAAAAAATAATAAAACATTAAGTGAAAAATTGAAACTAAATCAAATAAGTCAAATAAGAAATTTAAAATAAAGTGAATAAATTTAAAAATAAATCAAATAAATTCAAAAATACATCAAATAAAAAGATTAATAACCAAAATAACCAAATAAAAAATTACTACAAAATTAAAAAAAGAAATAATAAAAATAACTAAAAAGTAAGTCTCAACACTAAAAAATTTTTTACATTAAAATATAAAAAAATAAACGAAAAAAAATCAATTCAAAAACGTTATAAAAATTAAAATTAAAATAAAATAACTGAAAAATTAAGGAAATAACAGATAAAACAAATAAAAAACATTTAAAATAAAAGGTACATAAAAAAAAAAATAATAAAATAAAATAAAATAGCTACCAAATGAAAGAGAGAAACTGCAAAAATTATAAAATTGTGTAAAAATAAATCAAATAGATAAACAAAAAAGAAAATACAAAAGTTAAAATAAAAAAAAATTTAAACAATAAAAAAAAATTAAAAGTATATTACAAACCAAAAAAAAACGGAAATAAATAAAAATAAAATTAAAAAATCAAGTGAAAAATAATAAAACTATATACTAGAAAAGCGGCCTCAAGCTCAAAAAGGGTTTAAAAAATTAAATTCTGAAAATTTTATAAAAAACCTAAATATAAAATAAAATATGTAGTATATGAAAAAATAAATGATAACACAAACAAAAAACATTAAAAATAAAAATAAAAAAGTATGTAAAGAGAAAATTAAAAAATTATAAAGAATAACAGTTAATAAAGAAAAATTTAATAAAATTAAAATTATAAAGAAAGAATAAATAGAACTAAAAATATACAGAAAAAAAATGTAAATAAAGAAAAAATTAAAAAATAAGAAATTTAAATGAGGAAAAAAATAAGTTGATGATAAGGTGATTCTAAATCTGAAGGTCCCACCCTCCGGAGCTTATAGCTTTCAGTACTTTGTGGTTCAAGTTGCAACAAATATCAAATTTAAACTCACTTTTTCCTTTGAACAGTAATTGAACTGAAACTGAAAACAGAAACAATAAAATTGCAAATAATAAGGTTTATTGTATATTTTATCGGGGCTTCGGGGCAAAGATTTTGTTTTCATCGCTCCGCTATAGCTTCGCCCCGGTATTTTATTTCGCTCCGAGCTCCGCTCATACTCCACTCCCGCTCCCAATAAATTTTTATATATATTTTTTTTTTATTTACATATAAGCCCTAACCACCAAAAAAACGTAGGCGAAATTTTTTTCAAAATTTTCTGTTGATGCAGAAATGCATCTAGAACTCTTCTGCATCCAAAAGAAGGTAAAAAAATGGCAAGTTAACTAAACAAAATGGAAATTTATTTAACACGGTTGTTTTCAGTGGCAAAAAATTATAATTTGAGGAAATTTATTAATTGAATTTTTTTTTAAATTGTTGTGGAAAGGCGGAAGAAAAAATATTTCAAAATAAATCGTTACTATAACAGAAAACAACAGAAACAAAATATTGAAAATATTTCTTTAAGGAGCTAAGGACCAAATGCAGTTTTTGTAGCTCTTTGCTCCAGCTCCGCTCCGGCTAAAATCCTTTGCTTCTGTGCTCCACTCCGCTCCGGAGCCCTGTATTTCATAGCTTCTATTAGCTTTTCAAATGGATCTTCACTTTTCCGCGATGGATTTGCGCCACAAAAACTAAGCAACTTAGTCCGCAAAATCGGCCGGGTTGTTGTAGTAGTCTTTTATAAAAAGTCTTTTGCGTTTGAGTGCCACCTTTATGCCTCCACACATAAATATACGCATTTATTTTAATAACATTTGCCCGCAATTTAATTTCTTCGCCACTTTGACACTACGCAAGCAATTTTAATTACACCACAGCGACGGGCGTGACAACGACAGTTGGCGAAAGGGAAAAAACAAAGAAAATGTAGACGACATCTAACAGCAACTCTATTGCCAACAACGAATTTGCATATTTTAGTTAACTTAAAATGTGGTGGGACAGTTGTCGATCGGTCGGTCTCTTTGCTGTCGAGGCAAACCCTTACATACCTACATATTTATGTATGTACGTACAGCTTTACATTCCTCTCTGCAAAGGTGCCATTGCTTCCTTGCTTCCTTTCGACGTTTCGAAAAGGGAGTTTCCTCCCCAAGTAAATTTTTGTGCTATGCTTGCTCTTGGCATATTTTGCGCCCGCCCTCACTCTTCTACTCGTATCTTTTTACTGCGGTTAGAAAAAGTTGAGCGAAGCCAAAAATCGCACAAACATTCCGTTTTACACCGCTCCAATGCCACACTTTTGTGGCTAACCGAATTCCATTCGTCACCCAATTTTGCTTTCTGCTGCAATTGCTGTTGGTGGTGCTTCTGATTAGCAGCCGTTTAAGTTTGACTTTTTTGTGCAAAAAGTTGAAAATGTTATTTTCGTTTGAAAAAGTAAATTTTTATTTTCCTAAAATATTACCAATTTGGGGATACATAGTACTTAAATATTTAAATAAGTTTATTATCGCATAAATTGAATATTTTTTCTTTAACAATATTTATTTCTTTCTTTTACAGGTAAGATATAGCTTGCAATGTAACAAATGGATATTCGTAACTCAAAATCAGTAAGTACAGCTGTTTTTCTCACTTACTGGCTAACCAGAATGGTGAGGCTGTGGTATGTGGCAAGAGCTGTCAAAAGTTAAAATATTCTAAATGCTCTAAACTGCCCACAATATGCAGCTGTTGTTGTGGTGTATTATTGCTGATGTAGCTAGCGAAATAGCTTGCGGCTGTAGTACTACCTTCTGGTTAGCCAGTTATTATTACTTTTGAATAATAAAATGCTAAAGCTTTTGTGGCAAGTTCCAAATTAAATGTTTACTATTATCAAGGAGACCTACATACATACATATATATGTGCATATGTAGCAGGTTTGCCGCCCAAACAATCTTTTTCTCAAAATATTTATTTATTTTAAGGACTTCAAATCTTCCAAGACCAAGACCTCTCTTTTAATTTTGCAGCCTAGTTAACGA
Organism: Rhagoletis pomonella; assembly: GCF_013731165.1. Lineage (NCBI taxonomy): Eukaryota > Metazoa > Arthropoda > Insecta > Diptera > Tephritidae > Rhagoletis > Rhagoletis pomonella. The sequence goes on along the minus strand of NW_023458556.1, from coordinate 52,440,440 downwards.
TTTCCTTCCTTACTCTGGCCGCGGGTAAAAGTCCTCCCACTTCAAGTTAATAATAAAGTTATTGCCCACCTATGCTTTAAATAATTCAATACAAAGGGTTATAGTGGTTTTTGATGGGTATGCAGTTACATTTGCACGGCCATACTCAATACGCATTCGAATTAAGGGCTCACTGAAGTTCGCAGCGGCGCGATATATAAACGTGCATTCGGCGAAAAAACAACATCCCAGCAATGGGTTGTGCGCTGGGCTTGTGACCCGCCACGTACAAAACTTATACCAATTAAAAGATCGAAAGTGCTTCGGATACAAATGCCACCCATCGTCACGGACGACTGGTGCAGGGCCGGGATACTTCTGGGAGTATCTTTTTGTAGACCTTGCAAATACCCATCAGAACGGACTTTCGGTTGTTCGTGCTGAGGTGGCCGTCCGGATGACAGCTATCCAACACAGCCAGCCTGAGTTGGTCTTTGGCGGTCTCGCCAAACATCTTCATGGTGAACAGGACCCTCGGCGGACGTTTAGAGTTGAGGAAGCTCTATGCCTCTTGGAGCCACTCGAGGTGTCATCCTGAGATCGCTGTCTCTTAGAGGATAGGACCTTTCTCGGTTTGTATTTACCACCTTTCCGTAAGGGTCGCTTGTCGCTGGCGGCAAAGACTTCCATGGCCCACTTGAGGGACGCTTTTTAATCCTCCGGCAGTTGGTCATATCTTCGGTAACTCTAGGTCCTGACGGAGGGCGGCGCAGATCAATGCCTTTTGCCACGGCTGCTGTCGTCGAAGGTGGGCTGCGTGCAGGGGTGACTTTCCCTTGAGGGATCTAGTCCTGCCATCTCCTCTAGAGGTTGACTTTCCCAGTTTCCGCAGACGACATAATTAGTTTGGGCCGTACAAGGCCCTCTCGGTGCCGTCGATGTGGGAGTTGGGTACTTCTTCTTCGTGATTGCTGCCAATAGGCAGAGAGTAAAATCGACCCTCCGGACTGCGCTTTGAAGGCAGAATATTAGTGACGATATGATAACTTGCTTTGTTTGCCTACTTGTTCAGTAGACAACAGCTGGCCGTTTTGCTCAGTATTGTCATCGAAATCTCCTGATGCGGCTCAACTGCAGTTTATTTCCGAGATAATGCCAAATTAATATGTCTACCTGATATAAAGTTGTTTTATATATAAGAAAAATATTACCTTCTGATAACACTTTTCAGCTACCTTTTAAGGCCTGTATGCAGCGCTCAAGAAAAATAAAAACTCCATATAAAATGACGTACAAGAAATGGCTAAGCAATTTTCTTGTGTAAAATTTTCTTGAGGCAGTACGCAGTTCTTAAGAAATTTGCTACGCTTTCTACTACGGTTTTCTAAAGTTTCTTGTGAAAAAAGCACAAGGCAACCCATGCTTGCAACAGAAATATATGCCCGTTCCATTATTTCTTGAGGAAAGAGCGAGGCAACAGGCTGGTTAAGTATCAGTTGTCAAAATTCCTTGGACACACACACGAAATAATGGCTTTTATTTTCTTTAACGCTTTCTTGAGAGCTGCATACTGGGCTTTAACTGGTAATTAGTAAGCTATGTACGTACTTTTCATTCGGCATATTTTACGTCTTCAAACTTTGGACTTTTTCATTTTATTTTATTTTATTTTCATACACACTTACTTATTTCTAATATGCAAAGAAAAATTCTGACAAATTTGCCAAAAAATTAAACACTTCAATCGGCTACAAACTTATGTACATATGTATGTATTATGTACACATGTACCTAAATATGTACGAATGTGTCTGTTTGCAAATCTATAAAATTAGCAAAGCAGTACGTATTGTATTATTTTGTCTTGAGCCCACTGACAACATTGGGGCAATGGCTATTATTTGTTTAGTTGGGGTGAGTTTTAAAATTATTTGACCCTGAAAAGGACAAATTGCGGCGCCAAAGAATCGAAATTCTAGCAAACATTTGTAGTATATATACATACATACATATGTACATGCATATGTACATATATACATCGAGCGACAAGGCGACCACAAATCAGTGTCACAGTTGGATAAAAGGCAGCTAAGACAATTTTGTTATACAATATAGACATAGACTACATAAAAATTTATTCCCATACATACATAAGTATGTTAGCATGTGTATTTTTACTAAAGTATTTATGTAGTGGTATGGTTATGTAGTAAAAATTGAATAGAAATGGGGCATTAAAAGGCAAACATCACTTTTTCTGTTGTGTAATGGAATTTTATTTCATTTTATGTATGTATGCATGTATTGTATATACATACATATGTAAATTGTGGCATTGTTGCGCGTGGCTCATTGCAAAAATCAATAATTGGCATTCTTTGTAGCTTGGCTGTCATCTGATATGTATGTACTTACTTACATAAGTATGCAGTATTTATGTATTTGTGAATATATTGCAACACATTTACCAACACTACTACTACTACTACTAACCTTCATTCTTCTGACCCGTATTTTGCTATACAATTAATTTGCTTACCAAATGGAGAGTAAAATGTTTTTAATTAAAAAAAAAATAGATTTAATGATACGAACAATCTGAGTGAGCAGCAACGAGTCTCTCCCATGAAACGATTTGACATTTTGTACTGCCATATTTTGTTGTAAGTTTGAGATAGAAAAAATTCTATATCGCAGCTGCTGGATTGACTTAAGCCATGGTGGAATTATACCATGTGAAGTAATTAGAGTGAGAAGAAAGATTTTGACACTGCCTTATTTGAAAATTTGCCTATAAAATTTGGCCATACGACAGCCGAATGTCAGAAAATAAAGCGAGAAAGCTTTTTTATTACTTCACCTGTTTATTGCGCCATGAGCGTAAGCAAAATAAATACAAATATTAAAATTTGGGTAGGGTGGAAAATCTTCACTGTAAAGCCGAAAGATATTAAATTTTGGAAATGTTGACTTTAATTGAACTTGGTTTTTTAATAACGTGTGTCAAGTTAGCACTACACTTTTCGAAATTGGAAAAGTTAACTACGGCATTAATTGTAGTGTTTTTGTTGTAAATTTGTTGTGGAAAGAAAAAATTTGTAGCTCTCGTTTTTTAAGAA
>NW_023458556.1:52431648-52437242 GCF_013731165.1 Rhagoletis pomonella | reverse complement strand
ATAAAATGGTTGTGTTTGCTATGAGTTCCCTTGAAATTGTTTCCAGTAAAATTAGTCTAATTGCTTGGCACCTACCACGCGTGCACACAGACATGCAAAAATACATATGCTCTCATACTACTCATACACATAAATGTAACGTAACGTAACGGTAACGTCGCTATTTCACCCTTTTGCACCAGCGCTCAACCAGTACTTTATATTTATTGCTACTCGAAGGCCTACTAAATAGACACATAGACCGAACTGCAAGCAAGCAAGCAAGCAATACCAATTTATTTTGCATACATTTCGGCGCACCACAGTTTGGTCTACACCCACACACGTGCCAGCCCACACCAGTGTGTGTTTGTGTTCGCTTTTGTGTTGGTTTACTTTTGTGTGTTTTGGCATTGGAAATCCCAAAGGCGTCGTGTGTGTAAGTATCACTTGTGGGGTTAGGGTTGCAGAGGTATATGTGCCAAAAGCGCACTGCAGCGTCGCCACGGTTCATACAAATATGAATATGGAAGTACATATTTGTTTTTGTTGTCTACCTTTAGGCGCTGAGGCGTATTATACTTTAGCAATACCTATTCTTCTGTTGGGTGTTTAAGTGGCAGCACGCACATGTGCGGGCTTTTAGAATTAGCTACATTTAATGTAATGGTGGACTCATCAAAAAATCACATCACGTGCTTTTTAAATGTATATATTCATACATGTATGGATGTATATTACGTCTTGTTTATACTTACACATACATACATATGTATGTATGTGCGACCAGTGTAGGGGTTGCTAATGCTTTGCGCTCGTGTTTTGGTATAATTTTTGAAATCTCCACAGAAAAGCCCCAAATGTTTTAATTTAACCGACTTGAAAAGTTTTCATAACGGAAATTGGAAAAAAACAAATTTAGGAAAAATTTGGAAAAACAAAAATTATGCAACCAATGAAAGATTGTAGCCGCACCATATCGATGATGATGTCTATAACTAGCAATATATTTTTAACTAATGTATATATGTACAGTGGGGAGCCGTGATGAGTATATGGTGATATTTGCAAGGGTTTTACAGATTTTTTTATTTTATTTTATTTTTTTTTTTTATAAAAATATAGTCATGCCGTTTTGTACCCCATTAAATTATAGTGTAATAAAGTTTAAGCGGCTGCAAAATCGCGTTGATTTTTCCGATTTTGTTTGGTGACGGCTTTTTGCACTTTTTTCCATACAAGCATGAATTTCTTATGGGAGAAAATGCGCAAGACCGTTTGCTAAGAAAAAAAAACAACGCCAGTTTATATAAATTGCTTTTCTTATATGAAAAAGGCCGTAAAAGTAGTCAGCAAAAAAAAGAAACAAACAAAAAATCATAAAAGTCAGCCGCTTAAAACTTGCACGTAATAAATTTAGTGCGGTACAAAACTGCATACCCAAAAAATCAAATGCAAAAGCTCAAAATTTTTATGAAATTTTGTTAAATTTCTCCACGCTCTATTTGAAAGCTTGATTTATATGGTTTTGGTTAAAGCATGAACCATATTTTTATGAAAAAATAACAAACAAGAAATTTTAGCTTTAAAAAACCTTGCCAATATTTAACCAAAATCACCATGTACTCATCACTGCTCCTCACTGTATATCATTAACCATATCGATAAGTATGGCATGTATGTATGCTGAAACCTAGAATTACATCTATAATGATATGGATGGTATTAATAGATCAATCGAAACCTTTTTCGATAAATATCGATAAACCTATCTTTGACGGTATCGATAAATAAACGACGAATTCTTTGAGTTCCGCACTCTCTGCATTGGTTTAGAATGATAGGAGTATTGTATTGATATCTGTCCTATATCCTCTCATTTTAAAATTTATCTTAAAATTATAATTAATCACATAAACTTCCGATGTATTCTGGAAGACACGCTTAGTTTGTGATTTGAAGATTTTTCGAAATTATACCCGTCTTAGGTTAGGTTTCGTTCGAAAGTCGTGCTTGGAAAGTGTCGTACTTCCAAGCGGAGACATAATTTCCCACTGTGAGTGAGTGTCAGTGGAAACTAACTAAAAGATGAAATAGAACTATGCTTACTGTCTTTGACAGGCGAAAAGACTGCCCGATCTGCAGTTCCTCCAAATAAAGCCTGTCGCCGGTTCCCGGCCCCATCTGTGAATCATCATCTGCCATCGGCAGTCCTTCGTTCCAATTTTTTCCGGTCGGAAACCATATAAAGTCTTTTTAGTGAAGTCCCAAACCGGCGCAAATGTAATGTAGTCAATGCTGGCTTCTTAGTCAACTTTGATTTCACCAAATTTTGTTCCGTCCGTTAGCTCAGTAGGAATTTGCCTGAAATAAGTATTAGCAAGTCGGCCAAAGAGCCATAGGAGAGAAATGGTACGCCTTTCCCGGGGAATGCCTTTTTTGGTTCTTTTTCTAACCGATCCTTGGTTTACTTCAGGACATTATTGAATCATCTTTAATGACCACGAAGTCAGCCAACCCGAATTCCTTTGCCCGTTAGCGAGTTGGTTTCCTTGCCTTAGAGATGAGTTCAACGCTTTCAGTACATAACCGTCTGTTTGAGAAAATTCTTGCTAAAAGAGGCACCAAGATGTCACATGATTTTGCAATATATATTACAATCACCCCGCTATCCACTAATTTGAACTCATAGAAAGACTTTTTAGCGCAAACCAATTTTACTCTATCTACAATGCTTGAGACATCTTCCCTCGGCACATGAAGCCTATATTCTACTTGGTCTCGATCAGAATCTCAAGAGACTGCTGGTTAGAGGCCTACCGTTGGCAATAAACATCAATCATTAAATTATTATAAACTCCTCATTGTCCATAAAATACTTAAATATTTAAAACTTTTTCAATGTTGGACGACGTATTTCCTTCTCCTCCTCCTCTCTAACAAAACAACAAATTTTTCATGTACATAAATTAGCGAAAATATAACTATGGAGCAGAAATTTTAGCATTCTTTGCTGTTTGCCTTTCTTTTATTTATTGTATATTATTATTTTTTTTTTGAAAATGTAGCTCGTTGTCTAACGAAAACCATGTATGTAAAAATTTTAAACTTTAAACAAAAATTAGGAAAATTCGACCAAGTTTAATCAAAATGTTAAGCTTTTTAATTAGATTTTTTAGAAACATTCTGAGTAAGCAGTTTTTTAGCCCATTCAATTTTAGTATAGTAAAGTACAAGTTTGATGTAGCCAAATAGGACTTACCGTTAATTTTTAGAATTTTTCTTGTGGAAGGTGTTGCTCATTTTCTCCATACAAAAACATTGTCCAACATACATACTTTATATGGAAGAAAATGCGTGAACAAAAAAAGTGCCCGAAATGAACGGTACGCCCTGGCTAATTCAAACTTGCTTTTTAAAATTTAATGGGCTACAAAACTACGCTGAAAAATTCTAAAAAATCTGATTAAAAAGTTTAAAATTTTGTGTTAACATCTTAATTCTTATAATTCCACAAAGATTGAAATTTTGTTTTAAATTTTTTTCTTTAGATAGTAAGCTTTACTTTCATTAAAAACTCAACATTTTTTAAACAAAGAAACATAGTCAAAACTTGCTGAAATGTCTCTTCCCTATTTACATATTCGCCACTGTATGTACACATCGTCGTTTAAAGTGCAAAACCGCAGATCAACATTCAAACTGCGTATGTGCGGCAACGCAAATTTTATAAAGGAGGATAAAGACTGTCTTAGTTATTTCAAAACGTTTCCCTCTTTTATAAAACAAACCCATTTCAGACTAGTTTTTTACATAAATCGGTTTTTTTGGTATAAATGAATAAAGCTTAATGCCAGGAGCTTCCGCAGAGCAAATCCCATTTTTGGCACAAATATCATTTATGCGGTTTTGTGGAACCACGATACACAATTTTGCACTTTAAACGACGATATACATATACATATATATATATACAGCTGTGCAAATGTGAAACCATTAATTTACAAATAAGTAATTCATTACTGAGTTCTTCAATTAAACCATTGTTTAACGATTGTGTTTAGCACCAGAGACAATAATAACAAGAAAAAATATGTGTATGTGTATTAGGGTGCCCGACGAATTTTTTACTTTTTTTTAAAATTAAATTTCAAGACCCCGCCCCCTAATTTCCTTCCTTTTTATGAGAAATATTGCCTATTTTTATAGATTTCTTAAAAATTAATTTAATTTAAAACTGCCAACAATCCAAGTCTGACAATAGCTTATTATACGTAATTTTAAAGGCCTATAAATCCTGTTCTGACAACTTGTTAGATCTTTAAAACAAAATGAAAAATAGTCATTCAAAAACCGTATTTTCTGACCTAAAATGACAAGTTGCGACCTCTAAATTATTTTTAAAAAATCTATATAAATGGACAACAATATTTCTCATAAAGACGAAGGAAATTTCGATAGGCACCCTAATGTATATATATGTATATTTAGTAAAGAAATTAACAAAAGAGCAAAATCCAATTAAAATAAAACTCAAAAACAATGAGCGCGTATAATTTCTCTTTTTCTATTGTTTCGAAGATTTATGTATGTGTGTATCTGCTTGTGTATTTATTTTGCTTTTTAATTATCACTATTTATGATGTATTCAAACACAATCACTTTGAAACATCTAAAAAATTCCGTTGATTTTTGAGAATTTTTTTTTTGGCTGGGTGTTGTGCATTTTCTCCCATAAAACGCACGAGAAAAGCTATTTTTATATATGTATGCTAAAATTGAAAAAGCTACAAAACTGCATACCCAGCAAACACAGTCTCTAACGTTAGAAAAACATTTTGATTTTACATTAGAATTCTAATGTAGTTCTCGAATCGAAAACTATGTTAGAACTCGATTAGAGAATGATTAGAAAAACACTAGACATTAGAACCAATTAGAATTCAATTTTAGATAACCCTTTCTCGGTATTGAGAGCTAAGTCCCCTTTTTGTCGAGAATGCTATAATTCTCGACAGTTTCTCTAATCGTCTTCTAACCTTCTACCTTACAGAAATATATTAGATTTCGAATCGTTTTTCAATCGAACGTAAATGTTTGTTGAGTACCCAATAAATTTCAAACAAAGATTTGATAACATTTTTTTGAAATTTTTTAAATTTTGCTGAACTGTACACGAAGTTCTAAAATTTGACTTCTGTATGTGGGTTAAGTCGTAGAATCTACTATATTTTTATAAAAAATTTACGAAAAAACGTATCACGTAAAACATTGTGAATATTGTAAAAAATAAAAGGGTGCTATTTAGGTGAGCGCCACTGTATGAGTATGTATTTACGTCAGAGATAATAACGATTACAAGAAATAAAATTAAATATTGTGTATAATTATTAATGAACAATGGAAAAGTTGTTTTCGTCTCCTGAGACGAAAATCGTTAGACTAAAATCTTTTTCATCTTCTCCTAAAATTTATCTGTGACTGTTGATTTTTTCTCGTCTCACGGGACGATTATTTTACAATGGAAATTATTTTCGTCTTCTCATAATAATTATCGGGGACTTTTTATTTTTTTTTCGTTTCGCGGGATGTTTATTTCAAGACGAAAATGATTT
>NW_023458556.1:52425368-52431548 GCF_013731165.1 Rhagoletis pomonella | reverse complement strand
AAATCATTTTCGTCTTGAAATAAACATCCCGCGAAACGAAAAAAAAAATAAAAAGTCCCCGATAATTATTATGAGAAGACGAAAATAATTTCCATTGTAAAATAATCGTCCCGTGAGGCGAGAAAAAATCAACAGTCACAGATAAATTTTAGGAGAAGATGAAAAAGTTTTTAGTCTAACGATTTTCGTCTCAGGAGACGAAAACAACTTTTCCATTGTTCATTAATAATTATACACAATATTTAATTTTATTTTTATTTCTTATAATCGTTATTATCTCTGACGTAAATACAAACTCATACAGTGGCGCTCACCTAAATAGCACCCTTTTATTTTTTACAATATTGACTATGTTTTACGTGATACGTTTTTCCGTATTTTTTTTTATAAAAATATTGTAGATTCTACGACTTAAACCATATACATAAGTCAAATTTTAGAACTTTGTCTACAGTTCAGCAAATTTTAAAAATTTCAAAAAATTTAATCAGTTTTTTAGAAATTTGTTTGGTACCCAACAAACATTTACGTTCGAGACCGATTGAAAAACGATTCGAAATCTAATATATTTCTCTAAGGTAGAAGTTTAGAAGACGATTAGAGAAACTGTCGAAAATTATAGCATTCTCGACAAAAAGGGGACTTAGCTCTCAACACCGAGAAAGGGTTATCTAAAATTTAATTCTAATTGGTTCTAATGTCTAGTGTTTTTCTAATCATTCTCTAATCGAGTTCTAACATAGTTTTCGATTCGAGAACTACATTAGAATTCTAACGTAAAATCAAAATGTTTTTTAACGTTAGAGACTGTGTTTGCTGTGTATGCAGTTTTGTAGCTTTTTCAATTTTAGCATACATATATAAAAATAGCTTTTCTCGTGCGTTTTATGGGAGAAAATGCACAACACCCAGACAAAAAAAAAATTCTCAAATTTAACGGAATTTTTTAGATGTTTCGAAGTGATTGTGTTTGAATACATCATAAATAATAATTTCACACTTGTCAACTCCGCTGTATTATTGGCACCCATTAAATTGACATCTGTGATAATTAAAAAGCAAAATAAATATACAAGCAGATACACACATACATAAATCTTCGAAACAATAGAAAAAGAGAAATTATACGCGCTCATTGTTTTTGAGTTTTATTTTAATTGGATTTTGCTCTTTTGTTAATTTCTATACTAAATTTACATATATGTACATTAGGGTGCCTATCGAAATTTCCTTCGTCTTTATGAGAAATATTGTTGTCCAATTACTTATATAGATTTTCAAAAAAATCATTTAGAGGTCGCGACTTGTAATTTTAGGTCCGAAAATACGGTTTTGTAGATTTATCAGTTTTTGAATGACTATTTTTCTTTTAATTTTAAAGATCAAACAAGTTGTCAGAACAGGATTTATAGGCCTTTAAAACGATGTATAATAATCTATTGTCAGACTTGGATTGTTGGGAGTTTTAAATTAAATTATTTTTGAAAAAATCTATAAAAATAGGCAATAATATTCCTCATAAAAAGGAAGGATATTAGGGGGTAGGGTCTTGAAATTTCATTAAAAAAAATTAAAAATTCGATGGGCACCCTAATACACATACATATATTTTTTCTTGTTATTATTGTCTCTGGTGCCAAACACAATCGTTAAACAATGGTTTAATTGAAGAACTCAGTAATGAATTACTTATTTGTAAATTAATGGTTTCACATTTGCACAGCTGTATTGCTTTAAAAAATATATATATATATATATCTTCGTTTAAAGTGCAAAATTTTGTATCGTGGTTCCGCAAAACCGCATAAATGATATTTGTGTCAAAAATGGGGTTTGCTCTGCGGAAGCTCCTGGCATTAAGCTTTATTCATTTATACCAAAATATCGATATCTGTAAATAATTAGTCTGAAATGGGTTTGTTTTATAAAAGAGGGAAACATTTTGAAATAACTAAGACAGTCTTTACCCTCTTTTGTAAAATTTGCGTTACCGCACATACGCAGTTTTGAATGTTGATATGCGGTTTTGCACTTTAAACGACGATGTGTACATACAGTGGCGAATATGTAAATAGGGAAGAAACATTTCAGCAAGTTTTGACTATGTTTCTTTGTTTAAAAAATGTTGAGTTTTTAATGAAAATAAAGCTTACTATCTGAAGAAAAAAATTTACACAGTGTATCATTTCCATATTCTAGAAAAGATTAATTACATTATTTTATGTCGCCAAATTTCAAAACAACGTCAAGAATGTTTTTAGAAATGCCTGATAAAGACGAAACAATAACAACTAAAAATTTGAATCACAGTGTATGGCGGGACGGGGTTTGATTTGAAAAATTACTGAGCGCAATAATTTTAAACTTGTATATTTAAAACTGAATCTCAATGTTTAATTTGTCGGTGTTATATGATTTATGCAACCATTGCTAAAATATCATTTTAGTCTTATTTTTTTAAGTATGATCTTTTTAATGAATATACATTTTTGGGAATTTAGTAAACTAGGACTGAGTATTTCATGTTAAAGTTAAACGATGTTGGCTTAGACTTATTTTTAGCAAATTATTATTTTTATTAGACCCGAAAACTCGTTATCCGCCACTGTTCGATAAAGTTTGTATATCAGCATATTTGCCACTCCTCTTAGACTTTAAACAACACAATTTTAGCTGCTGGAAAGTGCAGGTTTTGATGAAATTTTCTTTTTTCTGGCCTACTGGGAATTTCATGTTCTTCGAGTAATTCATTTGCATTTTATCTCTGCTGAGACAAATTCTTGTATTTTTGCTTTGAATAGTGAAAGCCTGTTTCAATACATTTCCAGTGGTATCCCATTTTTGTAAATAGAGCAAGAAATATTGAACTTATAACGGAATTATTTTGACCCAACTTAACTTTTTATCGATATTTTCCACGCCCATAATTAAAAAAAATATATTTATTTTTAAGTCCATTTCTGTCAGTTTATAATTCCCTGTTATAGAGAAATTCTAAGTATAAATTTTGGGCATTTTAGCCTTTGTAGTTAGTTAAATATTTCAGTTTTTGCATTTTTAAAAATTGCAGGTATATAATAGGGTGGCGTGACAGTAAATATAAATTACCAATTTTTTGTAAAAAGCTTCGCCGATCTTATAACGTACCTTGTGCAAAATTTCATTAATCTATCTTCAATAGTTTTCGAATTATAGAATTAAAAGCAGCTAGATGGGTTAAATCTTACACTCTGGGGCGTACCGTTCATTGCGGGCAATTGTTTTGTTCACGCATTTTCTTCCATACAAAGTATGTTGGACAATGTTTTTGTATGGAGAAAATGAGCAACACCTTCCACAAGAAAAATTCTAAAAATTAACGGTAAGTCCTATTTGGCTACATCAACCTTGTACTTTACTATACTAAAATTGAATGGGCTAAAAAACTGCTTACTCAGAATGTTTCTAAAAAATCGAATTAAAAAGCTCTTTAACAAGAATTTTCTCAAACAGACGGTTATGTACTGAAAGCGCTAAACGCATCTCTAAGGCAAGGAAACCAACTCGCTAACGGGCAAAGGAATTCGGCTTGGTTGACCTCGTGGTCATTAAAGATGATTCAATAATGTCCTGAAGTAAACCAAGGATCGGTTAGAAAAATAACCAAAAAAGGCATTCCGCGGAAAGGCGTACCATTTCTCTCCTATGGCTCTTTGGCCGACTTGTTAATACTTATTTCAGGCAAATTCCTACTGAGCTAACGGACAGAACAAAAGGCTCGAATGGTGCGGCATATCGAGAGCGGTGAGTAGCGCACCTCAGGAGGAGTTTAACATGATATTTCACCACAACCGCTGCACCTCATCGTCAGTGGTGTGATGCAAAAGGCGCCTTCATTATTTGCGAAGCCAACATATGGAAACTAACATGCAACGATACTGGGTGAAATAAATAGGTGGACTTAATGAAATCAAAGTTGACTTAGAAGCCAGCATTGACTACATTACATTTGCGCCGGTTTGGAACTTCACTAAAAAGACTTTATATGGTTTCCGACCGAAAAAAAATTGGAACGAAGGACTGCCGGTGGCAGATGATGCTTCACAGATGGAGCCGGGAACCGGCGACAGGCTTTATTTGGAGGAACTGCAGATCGGGCAGTTTTTTCGCCTCTCAAAGTAAGTATAGTTCTATTTCATCTTTTAGTTAAGGAATATCCCGATTAGGAGAATGCGCTTCCCATTGACACTAACTCACAGTTAGAAATTATGTCTCCGCTTGGAAGTATGACACTTTCCAAGCACGACTTTCGAACGAAACCTAACCTCAGACGGGTATAATTTCGAAAAATCTTCAAATCACAAACTATTCGTGTCTTCCAGAATACATCGGAAGTTTTTGTGATTAATTATAATTTTAAGATAAATTTTAAAATGAGAGGATATCAATACAATACTCCTAGCATTCTAAACCAATGCAGAGAGTGCGGAACTCAAAGAATTCGTCGTTTATTTATCGATACCGTCACCGATAGGTTTATCGATATTTATCGAAAAAGGTTTCGATTGATCTATTAATACCATCCATATCATTATAGATGTATTTCTAGGTTCTGGCATACATACATACCATACTATGTGATGAGTACATTGTGATTTTGGATAAATATTGGCTAGGTTTTTAAAGATAAAATTTCTTGTTTGTTATTTTTTCATAAAAATATGGTTCATGCTTTAACCAAAACCAAATAAATCAAGCTTTTAAATAGAGCGTGAGAAATTTAACAAAATTTCATTAAAATTTTGAGCTTTTTCATTTGATTTTTTGGGTATGCAGTTTTGTACCGCACTAAATTTATTACGTGCAAGTTTAAAGCGGCTGCAAAATCGCGCTGACTTTTATGATTTTTTTTTTGTTTTTTTTTTTTTTGCTGACTGCTTTTACGGCCTTTTTTTTTCTTAGCAAACGGTCTTGCGCATTTTCTCCCATAAGAAATTCATGCTTGTATGGAAAAAAGTGCAAAAAGCCGTCACCAAACAAAATTGCAAAAATCAACGCGATTTTGCAGCCGCTTAAACTTTATTACACTATAATTTAATGGGGTACAAAACGGCATGACTATATTTTTATAAAAAAAAAAAATCTGTAAAACCCTTGCAAATATCACCATAGACTCATCACGGCTCCCCACTGTACATACATACATTAGTTAAAAATATATTGATCGTTATAGACATCATCATCGATATGGTGCGGCTACAATTTTTTATTGGTTGCAGAATTTTTGTTATTCCAAATTTTTTTTAATTTTTTTTTCCAATTTCCGTTATGAAAACTTTTCAAGTCGGTTAAATTAAAACATTTGGGGCTTTTCTGTGGAGATTTCAAAAATTATACCAAAACACGAGCGCAAAGCATTAGCAACACATACATATTTATGTATGTGTAAGTATAAACACGACGTAATATACATACATACATCCATACATGTATGAATATATACATTTAAAAAGCACGTGATGTGATTTTTTGATGAGTCCACCATTACATTAAATGTAGCTAATTCTAAAAGCCCGCACATGTGCGTGCTGCCACTTAAACACCCAACAGAAGAATAGGTATTGCTAAAGTATAATACGCCTCAGCGCCTAAAGGTAGACAACAAACACATATGTACTTCCATATTCATATTTGTATGAACCATGGCGACGCTGCAGTGCGCTTTTGGCACATATACCTCTGCAACCCTAACCCCACAAGTGATACTTACACACACGACGCCTTTGGGATTTCCAATGCCAAAACACACAAAAGTAAACCAACACAAAAGCGAACACAACACAACACACACTGCTGGTGGTGGTGGTGGGCTGGCACGTGTGTGGGTGTAGACCAAACTGTGGTGCGCCGAAATGTATGCAAAATAAATTGGTATTGCTTGCTGCTTGCTTGCAGTTCGGTCTATGTGTCTATTTAGTAGGCCTTCGAGTAGCAATAAATATAAAGTACCGGTTGGGTGCTGGTGAAAAAGGGTGAAATGGCGACGTTACCGTTACGTTACGTTACATTTATGTGTATGAGTAGTATGAGAGCATATGTATTTTTGCATGCCTGTGTGCACGCCTGGTAGGTGCCAAGCAATTAGACTAATTTCACTGGAAACAATTTCAAGGGAACTCATAGCAAACACAACCATTTTAT
>NW_023458556.1:52418710-52425268 GCF_013731165.1 Rhagoletis pomonella | reverse complement strand
TTTTTTTTTCGTTTCGCGGGATGTTTATTTCAAGACGAAAATGATTTACGTCTTCTCTTCATAACACTGTACGGCAAAACCAACTTTTTTTCTGGGTATTGGACCAAACCAATTTTTTTTAAAGAGATTGAGTCATAGGTAAAAAAGTAATTTCTTTGTTTTTCGAAGTTAATAAAAAAAAAACAAATTTAAATGAAAAAATACCTTTCTTTAATAAAAAAAAAATATTTTAAACCAAAAAATTACTCATCGATTTTTAAAAACGATTAAATCTCCTTTTCTTCTGATATGCATATTTGTATACTTCGTATATAAAAATTTGAGAAAAAACACATTTACAGGAAAAAATACCTTTTTTTATAAAAAAATATTTTAAACAAAAAAATTACTGACCGATTTTTAAAAGGTTGGTATCTTTGTAAAGGCGAATAAACCCCCTTTCATCTGATATGCATATTTGTATACTTCGTATATAAAAATTACAAACAAAAAAACACTTATAAATGACAAAATACCTTTTTTTTATAAAAACAAAAATATTTTAAACAAAAAAAATACTACGATTTTTTAAAAATTGGTATCGTAAAGGCCATTAAACCTCTTTCTTCTGGAATGCATATTTGTATACTTCATATATAAAAATTTGAGAAAAACCACATTTGAAAGGAAAAAATAACTTTTTTTTATAAAAAAGAATATTTTAAACCAAACGAAACGAGACGAAAAAACATAAAAATCCCATATAATTTGGTATTATGAGAAGACGTAAATAATTTGCGTCTTGAAATAAACGAAATAAAAGTCCCGAGAGACGAGAAAAATAAAAATCCCATATAATTATTATGAAAAGACGTTAATAATTTCTATCTGAAAGTAATCGTCCCGCGAGACGAAAAAAAAAAATATTTTGTCGTAGGTAATTATTATACAAAGACGAAAAAATGTCTCTTAAAATAAGGCAACGTTTGTTATCCCAAATATTAGGATAATAATTATTTTGGGTCCCTGATTTACGTACATCCATACTTAGATATGTATATACTGAATAAAAATTACAATTTCTGCGAAAATTCAAACCAATTTGAATAGGGTTTCCATCATTCAAAATTAGAAAAAAATAAATTGACAAATTTTTGAGCATTATTTATTAAAGGACCTTTTTAGGCGCGACTACTAACACCAAGTGCCTAAAGTAATAAACTGATGGCACTTCAAAGCATGCTCGGTAGGGTGGTCCAAAAAGAGTAAAGACGGAATTTTAATGCTCTCACCCCCTAAGATTGTTCTATATCGAAAAAGAGTATACCCAATATTTGGAGGTGGCTCAAAGCGCTCACATTTTTAAACGTACATATTTTATATATAAAAAAAAAAATTCGTAGACTCCTCTTTCTCCTGCAGAGAAACAGAGTTTGCCAAACGAAAAATATTGATTTTTAAGAATTTTATACCATTTGGAAAGTTGTTTTTTCCATATAAAATACATACATGGTAAACATTGAGCGCTTTGAGCGACCTCTAAATATTTTTTTATTTAAAAAAAAAAAAACAAAAAGGGATATACTTTTTTCGATATAGAACAACCCTAGGCGGTGAGAGCATTAAAATTTCCCCCTCTTACCGAGGTATGTATTCAGATCCTATTAATAAAAAATATTTCGAATAGGGTTGCCATATAAAATTTTGGCTACATTTTATTACGAACTTATGATATAAATCTTTCAATAATACTTATTTTCTCTTTGCTTAATGCCAACTAAAAGCCTACTCATTGTAACTGAAACCTTGCAGTTCCACACCTATGTATGTTTGTATAACAACAATATACTATAGTTCCAGAGCTACTTGGTGCTTACGCAATATACTGAATATGTAATTTGTTATGCGGAGTGCATTTAAGCAGCTGTTGACTTAGCTATTGCTATTGTTTTGTGGTTTACTGCTATTTTTTGCGTGCAGCAATATGTAAGTATGTACATTAGAACGAACCATCTTACAAGCAAAGAAAAAAGTTCGCCGTAAACCAATAAGTCTATATTAGTTTTGCAAGGCAATTTCGAACATGTTTTTTCTTTGGAGAAACATAAGTAAAGGTCGCTTCTTTACAACTTTCGGTGACACCTACACTCGAAAAGAAATTATTATTTTTTAAATAACTTCACTGTAGTAATCAAAAAGCTGCCTTAGAAAAAGCTTGATTATTTTTGGAGAGCTTTAAATTACTGGCATTGGGGTGGTAAGTTAGAACTCCGATCTAATAGGTAAGAACTAGGACGATCTAATTGATTTCGAAACAAACAAATTTTCTACTCGAGACAGAAACATCGATATATTGTACTTTAAATGCCGAAGATATGACGAAAACTGACAGAAAACGAACCCCAGGTTCGGCCTAAAAAATAAGTTTAAATTTCCTTCAAATCGAAATACTTTCTTAGTAGAAGTTTGATGTTTTTTGGCGAGCTTAAATTTATTCGCATTAGGGTGGTAGGAATTGAGTTTTGGTGGGTAAGTACTAGAACGGAGTACTCCTCGAGAAATACACTCGGAGGTTTGCCATTGCCTGCCTAGGGGCGACCGCTGTTTAGAAAAACCCTTTTTTCTTTATTTTTTTTTGATGTTGCTTTGACCAGGGCTTGAATCCAGGGCCTTCGTAGTGGGCCCCGAGACAATGACATCTATATAAATCATACTTTAAGATTCGACAGCAAATGCCGAAGATTTGACGAAAATTTTAAAAAGGGACCCCCTACGTATCGTTTTTTTTTTGTTTTTTTTTTTGTTTTTAAATTGTAAAGTCTAATGTACATACATACATATATGTACATATCTGATGAGTTCGACGTGCGCCCGTTTGACTATATTTGCAGTAGTTGCAGTTATACAAATGCAAGTATGCGCATGCAACTCCTGCGGTACACTTGACGTGCTTCTTGGCTGCCACCGCCGGCGGTCTATATATTTTTGTACAACCATGTAAATAGGTAAACGTTGAGGAGCATTTTTAACATTTTCTTTATTATTATTTTTACATTTACTTCTTCGCTTTACGGCCACCGCTCGCTCCATCGTCATGTAATGCACAGCTATTTTCTTTGGCGTTTCCCTCAGTACGAGTCTCTTTGTGGCGCGAAGTAATCGCATTTGCATAAAACTTCCGCATTATAATTCGTTGTCGTTGCCACCTGCCTCTTGCATTTACTTTCAAAAACATCGCAGAAAAAAAATAACAAATAAATACGACACACCTTCGAGGAGCTGCCTTTTGATATTTTCATTTTCTCAAATTTGCTTGCATAAATTGAGTCGAGTTGGTGGATGTTGACTGGCCAGCAAAGAGGGCGAGGGAGAACAAAGTGTAGAAGGTGTGGGAGGAGTGCAGAAGTGAAAGATGATGACGTTGACGAGCAAGAGAGTACAAAGTACATTAGAATGGGAATTTTCATTTAAACGCCTTAAGGTATGCTTCTGCTCCACTTGCCGTGTAAAGAAATGAAAAACGAAAAGCATCGGTATTAGATGGTATTTTGTGGAAAAGTGGCTTTGGAAACGAGGTCGTCGTAGTAATTCAATATTTACTTTAAAACTTTTACTTTATTTTGTTCGTCGAAGAAGTGTTTTATTGAGAATTAACTATATGTACGTACCTGTGTACATATACATATGTATTTATAAGTACATATACTATACATACATACAAATATGTATGTCTGTAGGTTAGCTTTGCGCTTTCAACTTCGAAATAATAACACACACCATCCAGCTAATACTTTATGCCCTTTATGCTATAAATTGCTGATATCCGTATTTTTTTCATGTGCACTCAACACACACACTGGCCACACTGGCACAGCCTCAAAAGCTATATATTTTACTGGCACAAACTTGCAACACGAACTGTTGCGACCAGAGCACAGTGGTTCAGCTTGTTTGGAGCAACGGTCAAAACTCGTTTTCTCGTAAACTAAATAATATTTCGTAATAAAATTTGGTACTCTTGTTACTCTTTGTCCAGGCTAGGTTGGTAACTACGCCTGCCCTCCATATAAAAAATTACTAAAAAATACTAAAAATTGATATATAGTTCACTCTAAGCAAAAAATGTAATATTTAACTTTTTTTTTTAAATGGACGTGGTCAAGTCCAATTATCATGAAATATGTGTACCCGCCTAGCCGATTTCATCCAAACTTAGTACATTCATTACTGTTAGCCTCATTCAAAAATTCTTTGCAACTTTTTGGCATCGGACAATAACCACGTTGACCGCCCATGTATTGGTATTTCGAAAGGTACAAACTTTACGATATTTTACTATGTAATAACGCTAAATCTCCCAGGTTTGTATTTTGAAAAATTTATGAGCCGAAAATTTGTTTTTATAAAATAAATAAAATTTTATTAAAAGGTTGTAGCTATGGTACGGCTGAATTTAAGCTATATTTTCACAAAAAAAAAAACCAGAAAATGAGATGATATAAACGTGGTAATAACTGTATTTTGCATGTAATTCATGGAGTATTTGAGCAAAATTAATATTTGTAATACAAGAACTAACACATTAACTCAATCAATATGCGGTTGATTTTCTTTGAATATTCAAAATGTTTTTGAATTTAAAACCTTTATGCTAATTTTCCATAAAAGTATTGTTTATGTTATCTATCACAAAAACCACACAAATGAAAATGTTAAAACTTATAATTATCTAGGAAGATTCAACAAGTTTTTATCAAAGTTTCTTACTTTTTAAGAAATTCATGTCCTTATGGAAGAAAATGCGAAAGATCGTTCCGATGTAAAATTCAAAAAAAATCAACGCGAATTTTCAACCTTTTGAAGCTTGCCCTTTATCATACTAAAATTTCATACATATAAAGCAAAAAATTTTCTAAAAACTCAAATTAAGAAGTTAGAAATTTTGATACAAATTTATTGAATTTTCCTAAATTTTGTACAAAGTTTGAAACTTTAATTTATATCGCTTTAGCGATGCAGTCTGCAATTTGGTAGCATGTTTTGGTAAAAATACAACTTCTGTCTCATCCAACCAATTCGAATGCTTGATTTTCACGTTTCTTTTACCCTATGAGCCTCTTTCAGATACCGTGGAAGCCTTTTACATATATTTTTGACGCACGAATCAATATCTAGCCTCTAATAGATGTCCCAATATTTTCTAGTTTTTCCCACTTTTGTACCAGTCACTAGGTACCAGAACTCAAACACTTTATTCCTTGAAAAGGAACAGATGTATGATTAACCTGTTAGTTAATAAAAAAAAGTAATCATTATTATTTTTTTAACATACTTTTATTAGCTGTTAAAAAAACTAAAAAGTTAAATTTACGGCAAAATTTCTTATGGAGTTATTTGTTTCCATCTAAGTAATACACGTTATCAGATTGACCCAAATCGGACCATAAATACGGGTTTTCAAATATCTCGACACCTGCGCCACCTAGCGGATCAATGCATATTTCATATTGCATTGCCATCGGGCTCTGAGCTAAGTTTGCAGTTTCAAGCTTCTACCTCATCGGGAAGTTGGTTAAAATGGATCTCAATCAAATCCACAGGTGAAAGTAAATAAAAACTTGTAAAAAAAAAATATTCAGCTAAAGGTTCGGCTAGTAACGGGCGTCCATCAAATAATCGCGCAAAAAAGTCCAGATGGCCTTTCATTTAAAAAAAAATTGTTTGTGGCGCTGAGTGGCAGGGCTTTTAAAAGTTTATGTAAAAAAAAAAAAATAAAAAACAAGTAGTTTTTAGCAAAAAAAAAAGCCGACTTAAACAAAAAATATATATATCTGTATATTTCATGATTCAATTATTAGTATGGGACCACCTCTGAGACACTACCTTTCCGTTGCAAAAATAATTATCGAAATCGGTTGACGTGGTCCAAAGTTATGCGGTAACATACATAAAAAAAAAAATAAAATAAAAAAAATTTTCCGACGAACTGATAACTTCCTCCTTTTATTAAATATTGATAATTATTGTTCTAAATAGGAGCACTTACCCTTTGCATTACAGATTTTCTTGAATGAATTCCGTGTTCCTCATAAAATAAATATAAAAAAGTTAGAAGTGTTGAGTCACTCAGCACACGATTCACAATGAAAATGTGTTTTGTCAACTTTCGACAGTAGGGGAAGTAAGCTAAACAATTTTTTATCGCAAACAAGATTACACTGAAATACTATTAATAATGACTGATTGCCTGTCGATCAATCACAGGTTAGACAATGTGTATATTTTTGAGTTTTGACCTCCGGCTGAACCACTGTGCATAGCCAAAAGGAAGCGATTAGGGTGAGTTGGCAATTTTTTTGTCTCAAATAAAAAGGGAGAAAATATAATATTAAAACAAACGCAGAAGAAAGCACATGAAAAATTACACTTTGATGTCAGATGTTGCTTCAGCTCGCCAAAGGTCCAGGGCTCAGGGAACACATACATATAGGAATATGTTTGCATGTATTGTATGGAGCTCTGCAGACATTTATACTTACAAATGGGCGAATCCAGCAAAAAGTCTACCGCGAAAAAAAA
>NW_023458556.1:52413927-52415710 GCF_013731165.1 Rhagoletis pomonella | reverse complement strand
TTTTTTTTGCAAAATAAATGTTCTGCATTGAGGGAACTCGAGTGTGTCTGCTGGTTACATGCGAGCTTTTGCGAAAAATTATGTTTTTTTTTTTACGATAAACATCAAAATTTCGTCAGGTTGACAGACTAAATAACAGACGCAGGCAGCTCAACAACCCTCAACACGTCTTAGTGAGCGAGACCGCAAAATGTAATTCAATCGGTTTGCGGTGGCAGATTTTGAAAATAAGGTTATGTAGTTGCACAGCGACATGGCAGACAGTGTTGCCGCACATTGAGTGCAAGTAGATATGTACATATGTATGTAGGTACATAGTATATATAGTGGCACATATAACGACGGCTCATGGCTCCGCATTTAGAACACTGCTTAGCATTGCCAACTTCATCAGCATTAGTTGAATGTGTTCTTTAGGTACACACAAGAAGCAAGTAGGCGTGCAAGTGTAGACTCCACACCACACGGCTAGTGAGTGTAGAATTTCCGCTAAGAATGGGTTAAGGCTACATGAATTTAGGTTTGCTTATCGCTGCCGTGCGAAATATCTGTATATGCGTGTGTTTGACTGAATGTGTGTAGGCTTTGTAGGATTTATGTCCTTTGACGGTAAGGTGTTGCAAAGCACTGTGTGTATGTATGTACACCTACATATGCAGTGTATGCGGGGCGTATGAGCAACCTGATACTGTGTAAACGACCCGACCGACTTGAACTCTTTCCCATTCAGCGTGTGTATTTTGGATTACATTATTTGAAACTTTTGTCAAGTAAAATATGATTAATGCGCGTTGAAGGCTAGAAAATGGATAGCTTAAAAATATGCTTAATGTCACGGCGTCCGTCCGCCTAACACGCTATCCTTTTTCCTATATCAATGTATGCAGGGATTAGGAGAAGGCTTTTGATTTATTTAAGTACTGTAATATTTTTTGGTTTTTAAGTACCACTTTCTTAAGAATTTTAAACGACTACTATTTCTTTTTAATTTATATGCTCGTGTTCTCCTACTTTTAAGTACACTGTTAGGATAAACGAGGTGCGTATTAGGTGCAGGTGAAAATATATGGCCGTTTTGCTTCTCTGTTAATGTTATGAGTGCTGACGAATCTGGTTCGTTCTTGCAGTGGCTGGCTACGTCACCTCCTTTGCAATTTCCTCCATTATCCTTTGACTTTGAAATGAAGTCGACTCTATATAGTAATCTTTATAGAAATCTTCTAAATGCAAAACACTCCAAGGTTTTACATTTTCAGCCAGGCTATACTAAGAACCCTCAACTGCCTAGCTATTCATTTATCGTAAGAAAATTGCTAATCAAAAATGTAAATATTTAGGCCATTTTTGGAAATAGTCCTTTACTGTACGCTCATATCCTGAACATTATTCAAGCTAAGACAATGCTAGAGGTGCTTTTGAACCTCTAATGAAATGCGAATGTATAGTGAGGTGCGAAATCTACCATCTGAAGTGTAAAGTCTGGTTATCCTCCTGCTTCATATTCTGTAGCTTACAAAACAAAAAATAGTTTAAATACGCACTTGCAATAACTTCCAAATGAGACTTTCTGCTTTTTCAAATAAAGTTGTAGAATGAACATTGTTGGTAAATATAAATCCACAATAAAATCTAACCCTTTAACTTTGGTTTTAAAATTGCCACGTTCTTTCCAGAAGATTCTTGGCACCTTGCTACCTTATAGTATTCAAAAAATCCACGCCAGTTAGCGTACTTAAAAAAATTCGTCACCATGCTGGACCTTGTAGCATAGAGAACTCAGATC
>NW_023458556.1:52370811-52413827 GCF_013731165.1 Rhagoletis pomonella | reverse complement strand
ACTGGAAACAATTTCAAGGGAACTCATAGCAAACACAACCATTTTATTTGATGGGACATAAGTAAAATGTTACAAACAATTTGTATGAAAGCATACTTTTGCGTGTTTGCTCTCTGCCAGTTTAGTGGTTAGAGTGTGTGTGGTGTAGTTAGAGACACTCATCTGTTCATACCCTAATGGAAAAAAGTGTTTAATTTTTTTTTAAATCAACTAATTGAAAAACTACTTCGAAACAAATGCAGTGAGTAAATGTTTCCAATTTCGATACTCTTTTTACCCAAAGAAACAATTTGTGTCTTGCAAGTACTAATGAAAAAGCATCTGGGAAGTGCAGAATGAAAGCGTGGTCAAACGATAAATACTGACTTTGAAGTGCTTTAATCCAAATGAATTTTAAAGTAGTTGAAATCAAATGTAGAGTCGGACAATAGACTTGCTGCTTGCATACAATTCAAACTGAACATCTGAAAGCACACTTACATGTTTGGCTGTAGCAGAGCGTGATGAGGTGATTGCTGTTTATGTGTTAGCTGCCAGAAGGTGCGGGTTCGAATCCCATCAGAGCTAACATGTTAAAATTTTAATTTTTTTGTTGCCTTCTAAATATGAAAAAGCATCTGTGAAGTGCAGAACGAAAGCGTACTCAAACGAAATATACTTACTTTGAAGTTCTTTAAGCCAAATGCATTTTAAATTAGTTGAAATAAAATGCAGAATCGGATAATTGACTTTATCCCAGGACATGGCCATGTTAATAAAGTTAGTTGCTGATATGAAAAAAGCAATAAATCCAACCACTTACCACTAGTTCGTAAAAAAGTACTTTTTAAATTGCTTTTAAAATAGTTCCATTTCCGACAGGGTATGTATCACAATGTAAGTGTATAAAATTGAACAGCAGCGGTAAAGTGAGTAGACAGCAGACAATGGGGCTAAATAAACTGGCTAGCACAAAACATATTTTCTCCAAAGGTTTCTTAGTAGAGGCGTACAAAGAGTCCTCAAATAGCCATGTACTATGTGGCTCTGATAGCATGTGAATCAAGTCGAAATGGTCTTACATACAGGGAGCTTCAAAAATAAGTATGCCCTGACGTTTTAACGATTTTACACAACAGAACTTCGAAAAAAGCAAGAAATGTTCATCGAAATTTCTAATTCGATTTCTTGGAAAGATTTTTAGTGTGCAACTTTGTAGGCCAATAAATTGTAGTATAATAAAGTGCAGGTTTCAATATTGTGTGCGCAACACCCTCAGCAAAAAAACTCTCAAAAATGAGCGGCAATTTTTAGCGGCTTGAAACTTGCATTTTATTTTAAAATTTAATGGGTTACAAAAGTGCATACTTTCTGAAAATTTTTCTAAGAAATCGAGTTGAAACTTTTTTGCAGTTTAACGAGTTCTGTATGAAAAATTGATATTTGTATTTTTTTTTTGCTATTAAATGAATTTTGTATGGAAAATATAAGTAAATAAAATCGTCAAAGCGTGGGAGTATACTTAGTTTTGACGTTCCCTGTATATGTATGTAGGTATGGGTTTAAATCGACCATATTTTGTTTGCACGAATTTTGGCCAGAATGGTTGTCGCCTCGTTTTAAAGGTCCCTACAATATTAAAAAAATTTAAGGAACTTTCAAATTTAAAAATCGCAAAAGCAAAAACTGTATAAAAACAAAAATAACCAACAATTTATAAGTTTTTGCTTGTAAGATTTTTTAATTTCAAAATTCTGGAACGTTTTATTTCTCGATTGTTTTAAATAAATTCGTTTAAAGTCCTAAATATTATCTTTAAAGCAAGACCACAAGCATTTTTGTAACTATAACAGTTTTTGAGATATTAAAAAAAACCGGGAAATTGTGGCATTTTGAACCTTGGAAAACAATTTAATTTTAAGTGTTTCCTCTTTGGCAGAACTTCGTTATATGATAAAAGAAAAGTTTTTACCAAAATTTATTCAAACAAAAAATTGGTCGATTTGACACGGATTGACATATTTGTATGTACATATGAACATCAGGGTGGGTCAATTTGCTTAGAATCCTTTTATGCTATACGCACATAGTCGATAAAATCGTCCATACAAATTGACCCGCCCTAATTTAAATACATATGCATATGCAAGGTTAATCGCTTCATTTCATACGTAGTTTGGGATCATGTGCGTAGTCATTATGCATATATTTATATATATTTACATATTTCTAGCTATAAACTGTGTGCTAACGAATGAAAGTGTAATTTATTATGAATCACCTGATTAACTCATTACGGCTGTGCAAGCAGTAAAAAATTTATGTATGTGTATCCCGTTTTCAATTTCTGTTAAAGAATTGGGATGCTAATGTAGTTAAAATTTAAGATCACAACTTTTTCAGCAAATTTGTAGTTTTTGATACATTTTGGAATGACTTGCCGTCATCCCTTGTCAAATTTGGTTTTAGCGTTCATCATACCGCCCTGTAATCAAAAAATGCGTATCAGTGAGCAAGCTGTAATTTTGTAAGTTTTTATTATTCGTTTTAAATAAAATAAATGGGATTTTTTAAATGGATTTAGTCATAAAATTGTATCAACTGTAAATAATTTCATATGTGTATCTACATTAGGGTGCATCTCCAAAAAAAGGTGCCGTTTCTCCATCGGAATTATAATATGTATTAAATTTTAAGACTTCCGCCAAAAATTTATCGGAAAAATATTAAGATTTACGTGAGTTAGACCGATTTGAAAATACCTCATCTCATTATTTTGATTCCGTTGATAAAATCTATAAACATTATAAAAGCTCACACTCTTCTCGCATCTGAGGTAATTTTTTAGAAAAAAAAAATTTTTTATTTATAAAAAAACGATTTTTACGGTATTTCCAATTAGGTCCAGCTCACGTAAATCCTAATATTATTCCGAAATATTTTGGTGGAAGTCTTAAAATATAATACATTTTATATTTACGATGGAAAAACAGCACCGATTTCTTTTTTGTATGGAGGTATGGAGAGTGATGCACCGTAATGTATGTACATGCTATAGATTTTTTTAATATATTTTTAATTGGTTAACACACTTATTCTGCATTGGTAACAAAAATTTTGTTACCGGTAAATTAAGTTCCTTTCGATTTCTAAACCGTTATCGCATTCTGCGCACTGTTAAATTTTGTTACTGTCTCATTAGCAGGTAACCAAATGTTACCTCGTCAAATATGCTACAACAGAATTTTTATAAAACTTCATAGCTTAATTAATAATGTTGCTCATACGCCTTGTAAAATATACATTTGATGACAGTTTAAGGAAAACGATAACAATTGATTACGCGAAAGGGATTAGTCGTATCACTAAGAAAGTCTTCCTCTACAATAAAGTATTTTTAAATTTTTACTTAATGCATTTAATTTAAAGTAGTGAGAACTCTTGGCGTTGAGCTGAAAAATTTTTCCCGTTTTTCTTTAATATAATAATTCGAACAAAATAAATCCAATTGTTATCCCAAATATTATCGGACTAGACTTTAAAGTTGCGGAATGAGTGACAGTTTTTTAGAAGAAACTTGAAGAAAATCGATATGAACGCATTTTTTAGAAAATCAAAATTTAATATAAAATTTTAAAATTTTAGAGAAATTTTGCAGAAATACGGTTTTGAAAAATTTTTCGATTTTTTATTCCAGAAGTGTCTTGAAAATTAAAAAAATTGGTTCCAATCGGCCAATTCTTGGCAAAGTTATGGGCATTTAAACAAAAGAACTTTTTTCAAAAATCGATATTTTGAAAACGACCGGGCAAAAAAGTTGAAAAAAATCAGGGAGGCATTCTCAATCGGTGCTAAAACATAAAAATCCGAGTTGCCTAAGCCAAATGGTATCCGAATTGGGCGGTATATGTATATGTAGTACATAATTTTCAGATGTTTTGCACTTCAACGTTTTCTAGATAGGTGTTATCTTCGAGAAAATTCGTATAAAGTTTCCAAGGTTACAAATTAAATGGAAACTCATAATATGGGTATCAAATGAAAACTTTTTTAAAAATTTGCAATTCAGAAATATTTTTGAATAGGGTTGCCACACATTTTATGGGTACTAAAAGCGACCAAATTAAACCATGTTTTGCCGGTTGCCTCTTAAGTATTTATTACACCATGCGACAAAAACAAAAAAAAATAAAATCAAAACACACGAAAGAATCGATATACTCACGAAACTATGGGCCAAATATCAAAAAACTACGTTTTTAATTTCGCACTCTGACGTCAGGATTTTTTTTTTCAAAGGCCTTTGAAATTTTAAAGTTATGATTAATTCAAAAAATAATTTTTAAAAAATCAGTGCAATGTTGAATAATAATATGGGTACAAATGAGAGAAAATTCTGTAGAATTAAAAACAATAAAAATATTTGGGTTAAATGGACGAAAAGGTATTAACAATGCGCTTTTAATATATTTTATCTTTTTAATTTAATAAAATTTGCAGGACGAAACTCGATGATGAGGTCGTGCGTATATTAGTCCCCAAACAGTAATAAAAAAATAAATAAATTGCAAATTTCAAGGATATTTAAGGACGAAATTTGTAAAGGACATTTTCCATACCCATTCGTGCTTATGCACCAAAAAAATCTTGACTTCAGAGATAAAAACTAAGTAAGCAGTTTTACTATAATTTACCCATAGTCTCGCGAATATGTTATTTTTTTTGTGTGTAAAATTTACTGTCGCATGGTGTTATCGATTCTACAAAATTTAACTAAAAGAACTTAATATGGATATCAAATGAAAGGCATTTTTCAGAATATTTTCATTGAGGGTTTTTTGTAATGCAAATTTGTATCTCGTTACTTTCTACGAACATTTTTGAAGGTATATATGTACACTTGTGGTCAGCTGATTAAGTTAAATTATACAAATTCAACAAACTTTAACAATTACATCCAAAAATTTTAGGCTTTTTATTCAGAACTTTTAGAAAAATTTCCAGTATGCATTTTTATAGCCCATTAAGTGCTAACTTCAAGCCGCTAGAAAACCGCGTTGATTTTTAATAATTTTTTTTGCTGACAGTGTTGTGCATTTTCTTCGGAGTATGCGCGATGATTTCTTTACTGACCTAACAAAATATATAGTCTCACAAAAAAATTTTAAAGAAGAAAAATTTAAGCATTCACTGAACATTAAACTCGTTGCACTATGTAAGAGCATAATTAAATTATATGAAAAATATGTATATGTTTATGTATACACAAACATACATATTTACATATAGAAGTGCAGATGGACCTCCATTGCCAACGTAGTCAGTCAGGCAGCCTTGGGGAAAACATGTCGTCTCATTTCTTTTTCCCTACTCTTACAAGTAGTATGCTTGCACTCTTAAGCGCATAAATATGGCGCACATTCTATGACTACATTTGTACATATGTATGTATATAAATAAATATGTATGCATATACACATCTAGGTACATACCAATATACATACCTATATAAATAAAAAACAACAATAGTAAACCAGCTATGCACTGAGTTCATTTCATAAATCGCGTCACGATGTTGTTGCTTTAATTGTTGTTGCATTTCTGCAACAATCCTACATAAGTACGTACATACTACATAAGAGCGCCGGCTGGTGACAAGGGTCACCAAATGTTACACAAGTGCTGGTGCCAAAGGCGGTGTCGGCAAAGGTAGAGAAAACTTAATGGGTTATTCGCAGACATGCATAAGTACTCGCACACACATACATGCCAACGAAATTATGTACAGTTATGTAAACGGATTACAGCAGTACGATTTTAAGCAATGCTGTGCCAAAATTTATAACGAGTTCTAATAAAATGAACACCGAGACCGAGATATATATATATATTTTTTTTTTTAAGTTTTGAACTCTGGCCAAGGTAGTTAGTTCAAAAATTAGTGGGGTGTCTCTATTAGCAATCGAGGACCGTATCTCACCGCTTGACGTTGACGTAAGCCAGATAGATTAACATCTTTACTCCCAGAGTTTTAGAAAAAACGGCTAGGCGAAAGTATCAAATTACCCTTCGGGTTGCGTCACTAGAAGGATCTCGAAGGGGCTGTGAAATTCATTTCAGGTTATGCATAATAGGTGCATTGTTTTATCTGGGACGTCAACCGAGAAATTATACTACTATGTCAGGATCGATCTGTTTTTCCATAAACCCAGTTTTCGTCTTACTGCAGACACTAAAGCGGTGCACATTATGTGAAGTGGTATAGGTAATATCTTTGTACTGACACTGTAGAGCCGCATGTGTCTCTTTGAACACCGCCTAGTTTTAAGTTGCTTATACTGGTTTCTTAAGGTTGCCTACCAGAGCAGATAACTATTGCATAACATCGAAGGTACATCCAGAGTACAACTTTTGGGTTAAGACCTCGCGCAGCACTACTAAACATGCCTAAATCGAATAGTCTATCAATTGTTGTGGTCAAGCTCAACTAACGGTAGGCCAGGGAAACGTGCTGTTTCGGCGAGTTCGCAGTAAAGGGAGAGAGGCTGAGAGGGGGAAATAAAGAGGCGATCGTAATATTTGTGAGCCTTTACCGGGATCGAGTTGCGCTAGAATTACGCGTGCCTCTCGCGGCAGCTGAAGCTTATCGTCTGTGATGGGTGGTTAATGGGCTCCAATTACTGCATTCATGGGGCGAGAGTCTTGGAATCTGGTAATGGCATTTCTGTGATTGACGTTTATGGCTTGTCGGTAGCGTCCAGTCGTAGTGTAATGTATGTCTGAATACCGTCTGTAAGTTCGTAGAGGTGCCTTCCAACGTACCTGGCAGGTGGTTCTGCTCCGAACAAGTGCTTATTATTTATTTTTTATTTTTCTTTTTAGGAGCCTATTAGAAACCGCTTGCTGAGCCTTAAATTGTACTCACTAACTGGGAGCAGGTGGTGCTCAGGCGACATTAAAAGCCATCCCGTTGCTGTCCGGGAGTGCCACTTGTTCGCTTTCTTTACTTTTTACTCTAGCCTTATGACATCGACGATAGATCGAATCGAATTATCTGCGTTGGATTGGCAAATCTTTCCTCATTTCATTAATTTAGTTGAATATTTATTTAGATACTTTATTATCGCCTTTTCTTTGTTAATAAATTTCCTTCCATTCATCCATTTCCACTGACTGTGAACAGTCTAGTATCTACATATATGTATGTGGTTAGCCTCTGTCTTAAAGGTCGATGTAGGAGTACTTTTTAAAGTATTTCTGAGCTCGGAAGCTCGAAATGGGCAGACGTTCGGTCTGATTACTACATACGAGCCTGCTGAGCCAAAAATGTCGACACTTTTGGTCCTCAAATTGGAATAGTACAATAAGAAGATGCCAAATTATTTCATTTGCCAGTTGAAAATTGCTTGCATGTGCAAAGTAGCGTAGGAAATGCTGAATAGATTGGCTAGATCGCATGTTGCATACCTTCAGGCGCACCATTAATTAAATTAAAGTTGTATTAGGGACCTTTCAATCTCAAAAATATTTCAGAGAAATCGACACTAGAATATACCCTGTAATAGACGTTGCTAGATGTCTACGAAAAAGTGTATTAAACATTTTTTCCCAATAAAAATAAAATTTTATTATTTATAAAAGAAGCCACTGTACTCTGCGGCTTATGTAAGTCGAAAAAATCGCAAAAAATAATACAAATAAAAAGTATTTATGCGAATAGAATGTGCAAGGAAAATGTAATGAATAAATCTAACATTGCGACACGAATACCATATTTGCTAAAGGGTTATACCACTAGAGGTGCCCATGTCGACCGTCGTACACCTGTGCGCCGTCATCAAGTGGGTGGCGGCGGATGAGGCGCTGCGTTGGTACAAATTAAAAGAAATATTACCTGTGTGCATAATTTTTTATGTATGTCCATTAAGGTGTATCACTTTCGATACAAATAAAAGGTACTATTTTTTTAATGGAATTATAAAATTTATTATATTTTACAGTTTTTGTCAAAAAATTTCGCAAAATTATTAAGATTTATGTGAGCTGTACCCATTTAAAAATACCTCCAAATATCGCAATATTTTTATTACGTTAATAAAAATTTTAAACAATTTTATGCAGACCTTGTACCCTTAAACTCTCCTACCATTCAAAGTGATTTTCTAGACAAAAAATATTTTTAAAAACTAATTTTATTTTCGATTTTTGCGGGTGTTTTCAAATGGATACAGTTCTCGTAAATCGTAATATGTATTTTTTCGAAATACTTATGGCGGCAGCCTTAACATATAATAATTTTTTTCTATGCATTTTTTTTTAGTGATGCACCCTAATGTATCTGTGTTTGCTGCCGCACAGACTCGAATGAAGCTGTTGACGATTGCGGAGTTGAAACGAAGTACTCAACAGCTGAGGGGAACGTGAAGATATTTTAGAGAAGCTAAACGGAACATAGTATCCCCAAAGGGCTCTTCAATAGAGGAAAGTGTATGTAAATATGTGTAGCAAACGAGCGTGGCGGCTTTGAAAGCAAAAAATCATTAAAGACTGCAGGGATATTTACTTATTAAAATGGAAAGCAGGCACCATTAATATGTAGGTATGTTGAAGGCATGTGTATGCAGAGTCACGATTACCACAAAGATAAGATTATGCACTTTGATTAAAAAAAAGGTTTTAAAAAGGCATTAAAAAGGGTGGAATTTACTGGAGAGAAGTGCTGGCATTTGAAATTTAGTAAAAGTTAAAAATTGTAGCCAGACTAAACAAAAAAAACCTTAAAGTGGCAGTCACGAATTATAAATTAATCCAGCTTAATTAGTTTAAAGATAATTGAAACAAAAAAGAATGCCAAATCAGTAATATAAATATTTTGCATAACCTTCAACTAAATTCTCTTCGTAGCGATTAACATTCAAAGAAAATGCAATTAACTCTCATTAAAACCTACATACATATCTACGTACACTTTAAATCCCTTTGAAAGTTGCTTTTAATCCTCAATTCAACAGACACTAACGGCATTACATAAATCCTCATTCTGGATTCATTAAAACAATTTGCTTTGACTTGTAGTACGAATTTCTGTACGCAATTTTTATGTACAACCCCCTCAAAGTAGTGCAAAAAAATCAAATGCAAAGAAGGAAAAAGCACTACTTGGCACTCAGAAAGTAGTAGACATGTAATAGAGAGTAAATAGTAATGACGTCTGTTGCGCTCTCAGAGTGGAGCAGACAGGAATTAAAGCAGCTTAACATAAATTATATTTATGCATCCATTTGCTTTAACAGCCGTCTGTTTCTGTAGCATTTAGACGAGGCAGTAGCACTCCGCAGCGTGGAAAAAAAACAATGAATACTATAAAATTATGGTTGTACATATGTACGTGACAAACATTTACATAAAAGTTGTATTACTACATAAATATACTCGTAATTGTTTTGACAACGCAGTAGCTTTATGAGGTAATTGATAGCTTCTTCTTTGGCTAGAGTAGACTAAGTTTGAAAAATAAATTAATACCATTAAAAGTAAGCAAGCAATTTTGTCGAGTAAAGAAATTTGTATTGAAATATACCTGAAACAAAATATGTACTTCAATAGCACTTTTAGTATATGCAGTTATTTGGCAACATGCAATTTATAAATATGAGCATTAAAAATTTCCTTAAGGCTTATAAAAAGTAAATGGCGCGCTTTGCGATATACCGATGTCGAAAATTTTTGTTATTCAATTATCCGTGGCAACCATATCAAAAAAAAAAAACATTTTTATTTTTTGACAATTAATTGCATTCCGTTATAAGAAATTGCAAATTTTAAATGTACAATACTAGCATTTAAACTTTTTTCCACATAGTAGATTCCAATTATATTGAAAAATAAATCTGTATGGTTTAAGAAAGTTAGTTGAAGTACATAAATATTTCAAAGGTGGTAATCTCCTTTTACGTTAATAATTTTAGAAAAAAAACCAAACAATTTTAGCTTTAAGCTGGAAATCTTAAAAACAATTCAAAATCAAATTACAAAAATTACCGATTGAATTCAACTTTTTTAGCAACTCTCTTTGAAAATACTTCCAAGAAGGGTACTCACGAAATTTGATGTGCAAACATCTGTGTCCAGAACTGGGTCCGAAATGGGCCATAAAAAGTCCGGGACTAGCCCTAAGTTGGTCCCGAACTATACCCGAAAAAGTCCTGAACTAGTCCCGCAATGATTCCGCAAAAGTGCTGAACTAAAAAACTCAAATCTTCTGCATGGTTACTGATGACAGTTTACGCAAATTTTACCCATACCGAGAGCAAAGATGTTTACACATCAAAACACTTAAATTTAGAGCAATCGATTTTTAGCTATTTTATATATTTTATAAAAATATATATTTATACAGTACCCACAAACGATCAGGAACAGTACTCAGAGGTTGCCATTTTCAAATTTAATAAATGTTATGAATATAATTTTTTTTGGTTGAAGGTGTGTGTCAGTTGTAATGGGATGAAGGGCATTTGAATTTTATTGTACTGAAAAATCACTCATACGTCCCGTAGCCCACAGCCTTGAAGTGCACGTGGATGTATACATAGTATGTATATACATAAGAGCCGATTTTTCATTTTTTTTCTGGTGGAAGAAAAAGAGCCACTTTATTGCCTGGCAATTCTCAAAACACTGTAATGGACAAAATCAATACTCGTCCGAGCTGTTTTTGGGTTATATGAAGTATGTATTTTTGGATTTTGCATTAGTCAGCCCCCACCAATACGAGAAAAATAGAAAATATGTTCCATAGTAGCCGGCAGTATCTTTCCCATAGACGCAGATAGGAGTAAAAACAATTGTATCAGCCAACAGAGGGTTACAAAATCCCCGAACTTCTAACGACGATATTCTTCTTCTTCCTATTTGGCGCTGTAACTGCCTAAGCGATTTTGGCCGAGTTCAACAAAGCACGCCAGAACTCCTTTTAGTGCTATCGAAATCAGCTTTAAAATCGACAAATAGGTGGTGAGTGTCCATCCTTTTCTCGCGGGTCTTTTCCCACGAATTGGCGTATACTTTGAATACCTGCTCTATGGTGGATTTGGCAGGTGTAAAGCCACACTGATAAGGGTATGTTGACGATGGGCTTGAGTCTTTCACACAATACGCTCGATAAGACCTTGTAACCTATGCTTAGAAGGCTGATCCCGCGGTGGTTGGGCAGAGCACACTTAAATTCCAGTTGTCGGGCATGCGTTCATCTGACCATATTCTGCATAAGAGTTGATGCATGCACTGAAAACAATAAGACGTTCCTAGGTTGAGTGCATAACTTCAGAAAACTCGAATAGTCCACGAAGCAACAAAAAAAGCCAGTTGCAATAAAAATTTTTTAAACTACATGTATACTTATTTAGCGCAGACATTTCGCAATGCGTCTGGTGAAGGAATATACATATGGAAGTATACACTCGTCGCTGTTCGGCTGGTGCGACCATTTACCCCAACCACTTAATGTGGTCTGTCTCTTTCCGAACTAACGATCTATTTACGTTATCTATTGTACATTTGCCAGTTAATTGTTGCAATTACACACAACTGGCAAGCAGACCGACAACAACAACCACAACAATAGCAATAATAGCAGCCAGTCAATTGCACCATACGCCCTTCGTTTGCTGGCTTTTTTCATTTTCTTCTTTTTTTTAATTTTCCACAGTTTTCAGCTTTCACAATTTGGTTTCATTGGAGTAATAAAAATTAATTGCAAACATTGCCAAGTATACAGCATGGCAACGTGGAGCCCAGAGGAGGGCGGCGTGAATGGTGAAACTAAAAGTGATAAATGAAAAATACATTGCAAAAGACAAAAAAAAATTGCATTTACTTAAGTAGATAAAACTTGATGGTCGAAGTTTGTGCTGAAAGACTTAAATGCCAACAGTAAGAAGGGTGCTAATTCAACACAAAAATATGTATAAAAATAGCAATAACCGCAACAAATATTTACAACAAAAAAATATAAAAAAAAAATTATAAACAATAGTTCTGCAACAGAAGGAGAAGAACGAAAGACTGGCGCAGCATACCGTTAGAAGAGAGAGAGAGAGAGAGAAATGAAACAGCCGCTGAAACAGGGTAGCCAACTCATTTTTGCGAATTCCCCGATTTTGCCCGAAATTTCGTAAAATTTTTAAAAAATCTGAGTAAAAAGCTCGAAATTTTTACGAAAGTTTGTTGAATTTGTTTTTTAAATATTGCACAAAGTTTGAAACTTAGATTTATACGGTTTTTGTTGAAGGATGACTTATAGAATTCCGTTCAAAAGTAACAAAAAACTAGAATATTAGTTACATAATTGCTTATGTCACAGCGTCTTAAATTCCCCGCAAAAAAAGGTCAATTCCCCGATTCCCCACGTAAACTGAAATTCGCCGCAAATCGGGGAATTCCTCACGAGTTGGCTTCCCTGCACTGAAACGACATACCACAGATATCTACAGTAGCCCCACTAACGGTTGATGAGCAGCGCTACGCCAATAACCTTTGAACTCTTCATTGTTATGGCTGAAGAAATAAAATGAAGTCTGCTACGCGAAAGTAAAATAAGCACAGTAACAATAGGTGTGTATGTAAGTAAATACAAAAGTGCTGGATAATGGTGGAGAGTTGAACTCGTGCGAATCGATCAAATGTTGACCTCTCTGTGCGCGCATCTACGCTATTGATGCGCTACCGCTATTGCTGTTACTGCAGATGATGGCGCTGGTGCTGCTGTTGAGGTTTGATTATTTTAAACAGAAGCAGTAATTTAAGTAATTTTGCGATTTTCTGCAACCGAACGGGGTCTGTTGCTTAGCTTTCGTAATTATGTACTACGTTTGATGAACGCGAATATAAATGTAAATATGCATTTCCATAAATTTGTATATACACTTCGTCACAGAGAGAGGAATACATAGGTTCCCTACGATGGCGAGATTTCTGAGACTGCGATGTATTTAGATCGTGGATGGAAACCTGGGATATGGTGGATTTACCAGGTCTAAAGCACACTGCTGTCTTTTACATAAAATGCTCGACTAGACCTTATAGCAATGCTCAGGAGGCTGATGCCGCGGTAGTAGGTGCATATGACAGCTCCATAGTTTTTATGGATTGAGCAGAGCACTATTAAATTTCAGTCGCCGGGCATGCCTTTATCCGACATAGTCTGGATAAAAGTTTATGCATGCACCTTTCTACTCCACTCCACCGTACTTGACTAGATCATCCGCGAAA
Organism: Rhagoletis pomonella; assembly: GCF_013731165.1. NCBI lineage: Eukaryota > Metazoa > Arthropoda > Insecta > Diptera > Tephritidae > Rhagoletis > Rhagoletis pomonella. The sequence goes on along the minus strand of NW_023458556.1, from coordinate 52,400,576 downwards.
TTGCTATTCGTACTTCGTCATAGTCGACCAGTATGGAATCGCCTTCTCCACTGGGTTCAAAAAGCTGTTACTATTAATAATAGGCGACGACCCACAGTTCCGTCAAAAAATCAAAATTTCAAAAAATGGTAAATTTAATGGAATGAATAAAAAAATATGTTATTTTTTATTATTTTATTAAATAGTATGGGTTTCATAGTTATGGGTTTAGTGTCGGCCGCTGTGGTGTAGTAAGCAGTGTGCGCTTCCACTCCGCAACGCCTGGGTTCAAACCCTGGTCAAAGCAACATCGCAAAAATATAAAAAAAGGTTTTTTTCTTAACAGCGGTCGGCCCTCGGCAGGCAATGGCAAACCTCCGAGTGTATTTCTGCCATGAAAAACCGCTTCTCATAAAAATACAATCGCCGTTCGGAGTCGGCGTAAAACTGTAGGTCCCTCCGCTTTGTGTGACAACATCAAGGCGCACACCTCAAGTCGGAGGAGAAGCTCATCCAAACAATAGCTTTCGAAAGAAGAAATAAAAAGCTGCTCATTTTTTGCACTTTTTGAAGTAATGCGCCTTTTGCTAATGCATAAAATTTTTTTTTTTTTTTTTTCAGTGCCATCAGATCTGCATGATTCGTTTTATTTTTAAAAATTAAGTGTTAGGTTAAAACCTGTGGACAAGAGAGATTTATTTTTTTAAAGAGTTGCCACGTGCTAAAAAATTAATTTCAAATTTTTTAATAAATTAAATGAACTATTAAGAGATGGGCATCAATCGAAATGTGTATGAAAAGGGTTTATTTACTAACTACATGTAGAGGGCTGCCACCTGTTTAAAAAATCAAATTCTATTTGAATTAAAGGAATTAGGTAATTGAAATAGATAGATATCACTGTATGGGAGTCAGACGAAAGAGGTTTAAGAAGGTTTTAGCTTGTAAATATTGAGAAGAGGGTTGCCATCTGTTTGTAAAGTTAAATTTAGTTAAACTAAAAGAATACTTGTGTCAAACCAAAGGTTTACGACATCGTTTTTGTCATTTTATTACAAGTCCTTTCATTCCTTTTATATTACTGGACTCTTAAATTAACGCAGGCATTTTTTTACTCTTCGCTTATTTCTTGCTCAATATGTCAAATTTTTTCTTTGTCTGATACCCATATTGATATACATATTTCAGTTACCTTGTTCCCTTAATTAAAGTGAATTTGATTTCCTAAACATGTGGCAACCCTTCTACATGTCGTTTAGAATTAAAGCATTTTCAACCCCATTTCAATTGATACCCATATTGTAATATCTAATTCATTTAACTTATTAAATAATTTTTAGTAAAATTTTTATCAGGTGACAACTCGTTTCAAAAAATAAAACTTTGTTGCACATATTCAGGCCAAGCCCTGTCATTTGACGAGCTCAATTTTGAGAATAGAATGCACTATATGTAAATGCCACAAGAATCCAAATTTTCAACTTCAAACTGCATTTACGTTGAAAGTATGAAAGTTATCCAAAAACAAATCGCATTTTTGAACTAAGCATTCTAAATTTTACTAATGGTAATAAAAATTTTGTAACCTGTAAATAAAGTTCCTGCCAATTTTTAAGCCCTTTCGCATTCTGTGTACTCTTGTAACCGGTAAATTTTGTTACCATCTCATAAGCTGATAACAAAGTATTGTGCCGTGAAATATGCAAAGCAAAAATTGCCACATCTTTCTTCATAGCTGAATTGCTGAATATTTTCACTGCATTACCAACGTACCTAGAATCACGGTGACAAGGACTGGTAACATTTTTTGGTAATACAATTTTCCGTCTACAAAGTCTTCGGTAACGTGCAGAGTAGACCTGTAAGAAGAAGGGTGGATAATTTTGCACCACCTTTTAGTTATTTTTTTAAAGCCTTCAATGTTCGCCTAAATAAAAATGTGAACAAATTTATGTAATAACATTTTATTACATGCTGAGCATTATGTATGTACATATTCCATTTGGCTGTGCATAACTATAGCTTTGCATGTTCGCAGCTGCCTGCGTGCCACACAATTAATTTACATTACCCACATACAACTGCATACATACACAAGCTTTGGCAGAGGCACTAAGTGCAAAAGCAGAGTTATTGGTGTGCTGATACTGCCACCTACCCCTCTGCACAGCTGTATACCCTTCCCAATTTGGTCACCTATCTAAATGGCAGTAATAACGTTTTTGCCACGTAAACACGCAACGCTGCAACTGCTAGCAAGCCCAAGTCCGTCCATTGCAGTAAACGTTGCAAAACACCAAACCTCGCCCCACCATATCAGCCCCTGAAATGAGTGACGATTTGTGGCTGGCGACACGTTGCCAACACTTTGTTGCTGATTGCGTTGTTGCTGTGACATTGCTGCTGCACTACAATCAACACAGTAACAACAACAACAACAACAACAACAACAAGTATTATTTCGAGCAAAAACAGTGGCAAATGGCGCCAACGTGTTAACGTCTGTTTTCGTAACAAATTCATTTGCCAGCGCCAAAAACATATAAGTCTGTATGTATGTACATACATATGTATGTCTGTGGAAGTACATATTTACATGTAAACAACATGCAATCGTACGAAATTCTTAATGCGAAGAAAATGAGTGGCAAAAGCCAAGGGCTAAGCTGCAATATGTATTGTGTTTTTTCATTAAGGCGGCTCGAATTTCAGGGGAAATAACATCACAAATATTAATCGCTTTCTGAGGAGTTTGGGGGATGGAAGTCAGCTATATTCGGACCCGTGTATCTATTATATAAGCGCTAAATAAATTTTTCTATAAAGAATTTCTGAGCATTGATACATATATTCGTACTAGCAAACAGATAAAAGTTTAAAATTTTTGTATTTTTCATATTCTGAGCAAGAAAGGTCAATAACACAAAAATAAAAGCCAAATTTTTTAATTTTTATTTTGTATGCGTTAATAAAAATGTAATGATTCGTGATTTGTCGGATTTTTCCGTGGTCTTTTTGGGATGTTTTCGCGACATTTCGGGTCCTTTTCTAAATTTTCAGTGTTTTTGTGGTTTCTTCAGAACTTTAGGGTGCTCTCAGGATTTTTGTTCGGACATTTACGTTTTTTTTTCGAAATTTTTTTTTGATTCAGAATTTTCTGAAGTAATTAGGAAATTTTCAGGTACATTTAAATCTTAACGATGGTTTTTTATGAAAGCTAAAAAAATAAAAATACTTTTTGACTTCCTCGCATTTTTTTTAAGTCAATTGCTAGGATGGAAAATATGTATGAACATGAAAAATTCTTAAGTGCTCAAGTCGTACTTTTCGATAATTTGTTAGTCATATGCAGGTATTTATTTACATGAATCTGTTTTATTTAATTTGTTTGGCTATCCGCCTTTGATCTATCATATGCACAAGTGATCTATGAAAAATTGGTGCGCCCTAATATGTAATGTAAATAAATATGTATCTACTACATATGTACTAAAATACGCTGACATTGGCTTTTATGGCAATATGTTTAACATGTTCTGCATATATACATACATATGTACATACTTATGTACAATATTTTTCATTTGTGCGGAAAAACGTGTCAAATGCTGATTGTTGTAACAAATTCTTAAATTACAGTTTTTTAATTCAATTCTTGTTTTTCATCGTGAAGCGCATTATCGTTTTGTCGTTGTTGTTAGAAAAGTTTTCTTTATATGAAAAACAAACATATCGACTCAATCGCATATGCACGTATGTAGTATGTAGGGGTGAATATGAGTTACAATAAATCATTAAGCAGGTGCCAAATGACGCCCAACAAAACTAACTAAATGACTGGCACACGATGTTGGCTTAAGCCTTAAGGTGCGAGTACGTACAGAGATAGCGAGAGCATTGCAATCAACAAGGTGTTGTCCCATTTGTGTAGCGCGTGCGTGTTCTTTCACTTATTAAGCAAATCAGTATGACACTGCCAAGCTATTGGCATGTGCATGTACTAATGCGAATTTGGATGAATACATATGTGTATGGATTGCGTATATATGTATGTATGTATGTACATGTGTAAGAATATGGCATGAATTATGTATGTACATAGCATACAAAATTACGTGTGCAATTACGTATACGTAATCTAAAAATAAAGCACAAGAAAACTTAACGAAAAGCTGTACATATTCTCAAGGAAAAAAATTTTAAAAATTACATTTTTAGACAAAAGGAAAAGTTGCATACTCTAACTTACATAATAATGAGAATTTAAGGTTTAAAATTAAAAATTTATTAATAGCTAGAATATAACTTTGCATATGTACATGTGTGTGTTGGAAAAATAAATAGGGACACGATATTTTTTTTAAATTTTGCCTATTTTTCGCCGGAAAACCCGCCACTTTTTTTGGTGATGCAGACTAATGTAGTAGTAGTCGAAAAAATTATAGCCGCTCCAAATTTTGACAATTTTCATATTAGTTTTGTTGTTATTTAATTTTGGTTAGTTTTTTATAGTTCATTCTTTGACAACACCCGTATAAATACAAGTTTAAAGGCAGTGTCACACGATTGGGTATTTGCCAAAATTTGGTGCAAATCGTATCCGAATTGTTTGAATAGCCAAATATTTTTCTTTATCACAATCACGAAAATTAATTTGTTGAAACTTTTCAATCGAACATCGCTGTATTGTACCAATCTTTTGACTAGAAAAAAAAAATTTCCTATTTTTTATTTTGCACTAATCTGTACAAATGTACCAATCGAGTGCCACTGCCTTAAAAATTTATGCAATTTAAAAAAAAAACAATCAACAAATTTTCGTAAAAATTTCGAGTTTTTTAATTAGATTCTGAGTATGCAGTTTTGTAGCCCATTGAATTCTAGTAGAAGTACAAGTACATGTTTCAAATGGCTAAAAACTACAATTGAGATTTTAGAATTTTTAAAAAAGCTCGAAATTTGTACGAAAGTTTGTTGAATTTTTTTTAATATTGCACAAATTTGGAAACTTTTTATCAATTTGGCTTTTTGTGATCATCTGGTCACGGAGTAATTGAGCAACTGTTTTAACCTCGAGTTATTGCAAATATTTGATTGCCATTACTTTTGGATCACCTGATATCCGACGATATCGATAAAGGAGAGACCCCGACATTGTAAAGTGTGGGAGCCTGTTATTCTTTAGGCAGAAACTTTTGAAGGGAAACGCGTTGGAATACTGTGGTTCTCGGGTTAGCTTAAATTTTCAATTATATGGGTAAAAAATGTAGAATGAAAGTTGGAATTTTGACAAATAATTTCAAAAGTAGTTTCAAATGTTTAACGACTAAGTCAAACCAACGGCATGGCGTCAAAGGGTGCCTAAAGCATAAAATCTAAAAAAATATTTCTTAAGTGATAATTTCAAAGGGCATTTTTTACTAAGAATTTAATTAGCTTCAAAAAAAAATACGCAATTAATGTAAACCAAGTAAGTGGCATTTAAGGTTAGTGGAGCAAATTGAAAAGCTCATAAGTATCCAAGTTAAATTAAGAAGTGCCCAACAACGATCACCAAGCAACAGCACCAGTTTGCTCCAATTATTTCCAATTCTCCGAAATGGCGCGCGCTAGCATAGAAAATCGGCGTACATACATAACTAGGTTGGTGTCTCTAAATTAGCAGTTGCTTGGGTGAACAAGAAAGAAGGAAACGAAAAAAGAAACAAGAAACAAAAAGTATAATAAACTTATTCAAACTTTCCAAATGTAAACACTAAACGAAAAATTGTGTCGTTATGAGTTAAGCTGCCAGAGTAATTTTGAAAAAGATTGTTATTATGTCTGGGCTTTAACTACTTAACTGTTGTTCGCCTCTCTTTTTATTAATGCATGCCTTTTCATAGTAAGCCCTACACACTTTTTAATAAGCTAAGAATCATAACAAACGCTACTGAGCAATTTTGTATGTCAGCCGAGCGGCTATCAGACAAATGAGACTGGTCTCGTCAGACAAATGGTCAGCGAAGAATTGTATTTTCATAATGTGTATAAATGTGGCACACAGTAAACTTGATAGATATTTATGTATGTAGAAATGTGTGCTAATAAAAATGTGTATAGAGGGAAATCAAAAAATGTTCAGTGCTTTTTGTTAAGAATTGTTTGTGGATTTTTTTTTGTGAGTAATTTACTGAAATTGCTGTGTACTTTATACGATCCCTTAATTAATGCTCGTAAACTTTTAAGTAGTGATATTTAGTCTTTACAAGAAATTTAAGCTGAGGTATAAATTTTGTGAAATTCTTTAGAGTATGGGATGTAACTTTCTGGCTACATGAACTTTTTTTACATATGTATGTACATTAGACTGCATCACTCCCCATACAAAAAAAAATTGGTACTGTTTTTCCATTGGAATTATAAAATGTATTGTATTTTAAGATGTCCACCAAAATATTTCGGAAAAATATTAAGATTTAAGCGAGCTGAATCGATTTGAAAATACCCCCAAAAATGGAGTTTTTTATGAATACAAATAGTTTCTTAAAGATGTTTTTTGAAAAAATCCCCTGGAATGATAAAACTGTTTAAGCATAAAAAATTTACATAAAAATATTAAAAATAAATAAAAAATTAACCTATCGGATGAAGGTGGAAAATGTATAGATCAAAGTAGGTGACAGCATTTTAAGTCCAAGCCATACGTAAGGTAACTCGGCGTCCTGGTTGACCACCGCCTTTGCTTCCAGGATCATTTGGAATACGCCACCAAGAATGCAGCGACGCCAACAGCAGCCCTGGCTAGACTAATGGCGAACGTCGGAGGACCAATACAGCAGTCTAGGCAAGTATTAGCAGGCGTAGTACGACGAATAGCCCTCTACACCCGGGTCATTAATGCTACGTACCGCTTATGTGCTCTTAGAGTGTGTTCAGCTTTCAGAGCCGCCTCGGAGGATGCAGCTTCTATCACCGCGGAATTTTGTCCACTCGATCACGTAGCACAAGAATTGCACGAAACAAGAAATGAGAATCGTGACGAACCACGCACAGTACACAGCTCTGTTAAAACTGCAGCAAAAGAACGCACTGAAGCACAGTGGCAGATACGATGGAACAGAACAATAAAGTGCAGGTGGACTTACCGCCTCATACCAAAAATTGGCACTTGGCTCAGCAGGCAACACGGCACAGTCGACTTCTATCGGACCCAAGTCATCAGTGGACACGGATGATTCAAAGCTCTTCTCTTTATCGCTTTGGACAAAACCCTTATTGCGAGCACTGTGGACCGACGGTCATTGAGGACGCCAAGCACGCATTTTTCAAATGCCCCCGCTTCGATTCCATGAGATCCGCACTTAATACTAAACGTGGCTCCTGTATAAAACCAGAAAATATGGTACCGATAATGCTAACGTGCGGGGAAACATGAAACGATGTAAGCCATTACATTAGACCGTCCCAGAAAAAAAAGTTCCACGTACACCTTCGAATCTGAAGTATTTGCAAAAATTCAAGAATGTAACTTTTTTTTGCTTGCTTTTAAGATACGGTCTAATGTGCATATATGTACACGTACTTAGGTATGTATATGAAAAATACTGGGATTTTTAAAATGTTGAATGAATAATAACCGTACTATGAGTCATTTACTACATTTTTAAATGTTTGATTTCCCAGTAGTAGCAATCTAATGTGTAGATATTTACCCGGTTTGGCAAAAAGTTGGTGTTGGTGCGTAGCCAAACGGTAGTTTGCTTATAGCGGCCAACTTCTTCTTTAAGGATGTTGCAGAGATCCGGCAGTCTGAACATAAGACCTATCGAGAGATCCTAACTCTCCCATCCAGCTTCGATTCGTCCGTGAAAATGTATATTGGACATATATTCCAGAGACTGCCATTATCTAGGACTTCCGCAAAAATATTTCGGAAAAATATTAAGATATACGTAAACTCCTCCGACGTGAGTGTTTAGAAAAAAATATTTTTAAAAACTAATTTTATTAATAAAAACCATTATTTTGGGAGGTATTTTTGAATAAGTAGGTCAGATTTAAATACTAGGCTCACGTAAATCTTAATATTTTTCAGAAATATTTTGGCGGAAATCTTAAAACATAATAAATTTTATATTGCCGATAGAAAAACAGTACAGTTTTTTTTTTTTGGAGTGATGCACCCCTTATATACATATATGTAAAGTGTATAATTCGCATTTCGAGTAGAAAATTAGTATAGATATTAAGTGTACATACATATGTATGTATACACATAAGTATATGCATATAAGGTGATCAACGACTGTTAAATAATAAAGTTAACGGATTACAACTACTTGTAACGTTAACATAATCAGCGCGTGCCGGCGCAGCGTGCTACACTGCAGTAAACACAATGTTAATGACGTTTGTTGATAACTGTTGTATTACGAACGTAGTGTAAGTACGCAAAGCATTTGAAAAATTACAAAGAAGCACAAAGAAAACATAAAGATGAAAGCCACCAATAATACAATGAATGAGCAATGACTATGTTAAGCAGTAGATAATAATAAAAAATAAAACAGTTAAAGCTATTAACATAAAAATACGTTGCGCACTGCAGCTGAAGAAATATTATGCATAGAAAGGTGATATGAATGAAAGAAATGTAATTGGAAAATTTGCTATTGGCGCATATCTACATTAATTGCTTTTGAAGACTATGACTTTCATGAGGCGAGTTTAGTAAAGAAAGGTCAATGAATTAAAAAAGTGTCAATGTTTCACAAATGTACACTTTTTCTATACATATGATTGATATAGGGGGTCGTCTAAAAATTGCCACCTGTTTGAGAATTTTAATTCAATTTAATTGATAATATAAATTGAATATTGCAATATGAAGAGGTCTAGAAAAGTTTACTGCAGAAAATATTTTTGAAACTGTTTGAAAAATTTTAGTTAATTTCAATTGATAAAATAAAAAAAAATAAAAATTACAACACCGGTATCAGACAGCACAAAAACACTTTTAAGGCGCAGTTAAAGCTCAGTTAGTCTAGCCTTAACTTAATTTAACTAACCGTAAGAAATCATCAATGATTACTCAATACGTCAACTTACGCCAGAAGTGGAAATATTTTGTTTTTGTCTTTTCTTTTTCAGCTGTTTGACAGTTTGCCGCCTAAAATGCGACATAAAAAAATGTATGCAAAAAGATATGTTCACGTTCATTTATTTTTGAGAAATACAAAACCGAAGATCTGACAAGCCTGATTCTCTAACCACTCTCAATTTCCGTAAGGTCGTAACTTTGGAATCTAAAACCTACAGGTTCTTAAGTTTCTTACGGTAAGTTATGTTTTAGCTAACCGCCAATAAAGTTTCTTATATAACTGCAACTTCCAAATTTCTTTCAAAGCAAAGTATTAGGATTTATAAGGTTCGTAACTACATAAATAAATATTGTGCAATATAAATAATAAACCTCTTTAGGAAATAATATTTCAGCTCGAAAGCAAAGCAGCAATATTGCCCATTTTAGAAAATTAACAAGTTTCTGCATTAGACAGTTTTTCATATACACAAAGGTAGTAGGCGAAAAATAAAGTTTTTACAATGTTTTTCAATTACAGTATGTATATAAACACGGCGTGCGTAGCCCCGTCACTCCCATCCGTTAACAAGTTGCGCTTCAACTGTACCGTTTTGCTTTTACTTGAATTACAGCCTATCTTCGAAGAAATTAAAAAGCGCATGGTTTTTATGTTTGTGCATACGTATGTATGTATGTATGTACGTAAATATGCACGTGTCTAAATTTTTACTCCGCAACCAAAAGTTATGAACCTGGCAAAAGTCTAAAACTTTGTAATTTAATTTCGTGAAAATGTTAGAAAACTTTTTGATTGATGTACCGCTCAACACTGTATAAATATGATGGGTGATACCTGCGGGTAATAAAAGTAAGCTAAATGGCAGATATTAAATTGTCAGCTTTCAACATTAAATGGATAGACAACAACCCTCAGATTAGGCAGAGTATCGTCGTATTTGAAATTAACAAGCCTCAGATATGTATGTTATAGATATATGTATGTACGTATGTATGTATTCGCCAAATATTATTAACATGAATGCCGTCATCAGAGTTCAACGACCATCTTTCGCGTACGAAGAACTACAGCTGCCCCAAGTGTCCCACGCAACTCTGGCATAACCTACTTATTCAGGCTCCCACATAACAGTAACCATTTAATCACTTGCCAACTTAAATGCACTCAGCTAACGAAACGTTTGGTCTGAGGAAACTGCACAGTTCTTGTGTCTAACCCATTTAGGGAGGGTTAAGTAATACCGCCACAAGAACAACTACTTTTGGGTATATCAACCTTCAACAAATTAAAGCAGAATGGAATATATCGTGCGAAAATTCGAAAGTACCCTAACTTATGCTGGATTTCCACGAGGCATTAAATTGTAAAAATTGTAATGACAAAGTTGTCAATAAAAGAATACGTCCAAAAAATAGTCATTTTTTAAATGGCACCAATTTTTTGTCCATTTAATGCCTATTATCGGCATTACACAGTTTTGTGCCAGAAAAATTATAAATTTTTCTTACATGTATGTAATATTGGAATCAGCAGATAAAAAATTTAGTTGGTTTAGTTCAAAACTGCATTTAATTAATATGGTGATGAATTGCAATTGTTTTAAAGTAAAAACTTTACGTTTGCAGATTATTATATAGATAAATTTATCGATATCATTTGTATATCGACATTTTGTCAAAATGAAAGTTGATCAATATTTTTTGCATTGAAAGATATTTGCCATATTTCGATTTCACTTTTGTTATCGATATGTTAATATCTTTTTCGATAAATTTATCGATATTTTTACCGTTTATTGTTACATGAATCGATATTTATAATACATATATCGATATCATCTCTCGTCTATCAGGTCTATTCTGAGCTGGTAATAAAAATTTTATGGCCGGTAAATTTTGTTACCATCTCATAAGCTGGTAACAAAGTTATCCTTGGTTTTAGTTTAAGTGAACATTTCACACATTTTGTACTGGTTGACTAAAATGATTTGTCACACCGGTGAAAAGTAATTAGCAATTTTTAGCTAATTGGAGATCATACATTCGTAGAAGCCTATTTGGGTAAATACATCATAGAGAGAAAGGCGACTGATTCCTTAGCCTCACTGGCACAAGCGTGGACACTTCATGATCGCATGCGAATTGACGAGCCAGTGTTCTGTACAAATAGCCGTGATTTTTTTTGCTCATTCCTAACAGAGCCTGGGTTTTAATTGGGTCATAGGTATTCCAGATCTCTTTCTGCAGAGTTCCACCTCCGGTTAGCATTCGAGTGGTAAATTTCGGTAATAATGCTTTATATAGATCTCCCTGAGCGAGGCGCGTACAGATGTACCCTGAATTTCGCTGAGTTTTTTTTCGGGATGTAATCCTTACGATATGAAGTGCGTATTACTATTGCCGTGTACATCCAATAAATTAATTATTTTACTTTTATTATCAAATAGTACAATGCAATCGAAGGCAAAAGAAAGTCATTATAAAAATAAGAAAACCGACAATTTTCAAGTGCCTTCAAGAAGTCTGCAGTTAAAAATGCTTTTTAGAATTTTCATTTGAACACTGCTTTTGAAACGAAATAAATAAAAAAGTAATAAAGAAAGTGAGACATTCAGAATAATAAATAGTACATAATTTTAAATACGAACCACAATACAAGTATTGCAATACACACATACACACATATGCATAATGCATGTACCCAATTATAATTTATTTGCGTGTTTAATAGACTCTTAAGTATTTATGAGTTTGTACGTAGAACATCAGCGATAATACACTCAATAACAGACCCCGAACGACTTTAGTTAGTTTTTAAATGCACTTGTTCACAGGCAACGGTTATCGGTCGTTTAAGAGCTTTACTTAAATACAAATGTACAAGAAATTCAAATAATAAATTTGCCTCTTAAAGCAATACATACATGCATATATTATTTGTATCAACACATTGACCGCACAACTTCGTGGCATTACCAATGACTGTCATTTCCAATCAAATCACATAATGGATGCATTGAAAGCAAATGCCTGCCCCAGAGCTTATCTCGCACACCAGTTGACATTTAATGTTGAGTTTTGTAGCTAAGCAAGTTGTCGGGCGGGGACTAAGAAGGAAAAGGCATCGAGCTGATTTTATTACAATTTGTTGGCACAATGGACGAAGTGGATATCTACTGCACCGACAAAAAAAACAAAAAAAATTTAAAAACTAAAATACTGTTTCAACGACCTCAGTGGTGCGCCGCAAGGCTGGAGTGCAGGCAAAGCAGGAAACAGCGCACTATCGCACAGCGGTCCAAAACTGGAATTTGCTGTTCAAAATAGTACAGAGCCTTCATTTTTCAAACGAGTTGGTTTTTTTTTGTGAGCGCGATTTTTGAATTTATATTTATTTCTATTAAATTGAGGTGCAGTCAGAAAAAATAGCAATTTAAAAAAAAATTTATTTTCATGTTACTATTAATAAATGTTGCCTAATAAAAACTAGTTGAAGACAATTATACGTATCACCTAAAATGAAAATTTCAAAAATAGGAGCTTAAATTTAGTTATAAAAAGATTTCAACTAACTTACATTTTTTCCACAACTTTTAGAAAATTTTTTAGGTGTGCAATTTATGGCACATTCGCGCTGATTTTTAATAATTTTTTTTTGCTGACATTTCGAGCCCAACAAAAATATTAAAAATCCATGTGAATTCTTAGCCACTTGAAGCATGCACCTTATGATACCAAATTTTAATTAAAACGTCTCTAAGAATTCAAAAAAATAAATAAATTTAAAATAATAAATTTTTTTTTATATTTTTTCTTGTGATTTTTGTTTTGTTTTGGGGGAACCCGGCAATTTTTTTCAACTAGTTTTTGTTATACAACATTTATTAGGAGAAACATACGAATCGATTTTCTTAAAAATTGTTACTTTATCTGCACTTTGTACTAAAAAAGTTAATATACATACATAAATAAATAAGAACTCAACAGGTCTCCTCTAAATTTTATTAGTTTTCATTTAATAAACAAAAAAAAACAATTAATCAAATCGGTTGTAAAGCGAAGGCTTTGAACTATTTTGGAAAGTAAATTTCAGTTTTGGACCACTGTGCATCACCGACACACTCAATGGCACCGCTATCTCCCTGGATTGGCGCATTCAAAAACAAACCACATCGAAAATGAAAGTTATGGGAGTCACTTGAGCGAGTCAAGAAAAGTCAAGTGTGAGTCAAGAAATGATTGCGACAACACAGCTGCACCCATCATCATCGTCGACTTGTTATCTCGACCGTCTGTGGCTCACTCCCCAACGATTACTCTGCATGTAACTAACTATGCATGTATGTACTTGTACATACTTATCGCTCCAATATTCATTTCTCATTACACAAATTACTGCCAAATGGCTGAGAAAATGTCGCAGTGTTTTTTTTTTTTGTTTTTGCTTTACTAACGCAAAACTTATCAGCATGTTAATTGATAAGCCCTCAAGGCAATTATCGGGTTCAATTGCAGGTGATTGACTGCACTTGCTCTCATTTGGTCTCAGTGCGCATTAGACCGTACCACCTCGCAAGCAAACAAAAGAAAAGTTCGATGTACCACCCACCTCTAATTCTGAGGCATTTTTGTATGACAATTTCAAAAAGAAAAAACATTTTTTTTTACCGAACATAGTCGTCGGTCTATTGTTTACATTTTTCGGAGACACTTAGTATGTACATTCGTCAACACAATTTGTTGTTTTCTTTTTGCTTTATAGTTCTACTTGAATAATCGAAATACGAACTCTTAGCAAGAGTTTAATGAATTTTGTTGAGCTTTAATTTGCTGACATTAAAGTGGTTCGTTAGGGTGGTAGGAACTGGGTTCTGGTGGGATTCTTGAAGCCAATGAACTAGGGAACAAAAAATACCCTCGGGACAAGAACTTCGATATATCCAAATTCAGGATCCAACTGTAAATGCCGAAGAAATGACGAAAATTGTAAAAAGGCGACCCCTACGCTCAGTCAAAATTTTTTTTGTTTTTTTGAAGTGGTCTTGCAAAAATACTTTAGGCTTAGGTGTGTACGGCGAACTTTTTTCTGCTACTATTATCATTTCTTTTTTGATTCAGAACAATCCTAGGGGGTGGCGGCATTAAAAATCCGACCTTATTTTTTCACAAACATTTTTGGACCACTTTAATGAACTTCAATGGGTAACAAGTGTTCGCTTCAAGTGCTGATAAGTGAAAATATTTGGAAGCGCACAAAAAAATTTATTAGAGTAGTATAGGTAGGTATACATATGTACATATACATACATACATACTAGGAATGGTCTTTTTTAAGTCTCGAAAACCCCGGGATTATTGCCTAGAATCCCGGGATTTTCGGGATTTGTAATTTACAATGGTGGCAATAGTAGAAACGCTTTATGTTGACCAGCTTTGGCTATATTTCTTTGTTTATCTATTGCGGCAGGCAATTTTGCACAAAAAAAAATATCAATATATTCGCCAAACCAAGGGCCAAATATAGTAAAATTGCGTTCCTAATTTTTCTCTCTGACGTCAGGATTTTTTAAAAGAACTTTGAAGTTTGAAATATATGAGTAATTCAAAAAATGATTTAATTTCAGTGCAATTTACTTAAAAACCAAGTATGGGTATCAAATGAAAGAGAAGATCCTGTAGAGATAAACCACATTACATTTTTGGTGCGTAAGGGACGGGTAGATATTGAAAATACCCTTTCACAATTTTATCCTTGGATATCCTTGAAATTTAGCAATTCTTCTTTTTGAAAGAATTATATGTCAAGGACTAACTTCATTAGCTTAAAAAATAATAAAATAGATAAAAGGGACATTTTCAATTCCTATTCGTCCTTGAGAACCCAAAAAAAAAATTCATTTGGTACCAATATTTTTCTTTTACATTGCACTGAATTTTTTAAATAAATTTTGAAATTAATCATATCTTTGAAATTGTAAAGTTTTTTTTTTTTTTAAATCAAGACGTCGGGAAATGCCCATTTTTATGTAGTTAATTTTGTGTAATATGAGGTAGACTTTTATAAAAAAATTTTAATTTTGAACAAACAAAAGGAATGTAGACAAAACTGGTCGAATTAAGGGCTTCTCTTAATTCTGTGGTATAGTGGTGAGCAACGCGCGCTTCCACTCCGCAACGCCTGGGTTCAAGCCCTGGTCAAAGCAACATCGCAAAAAAATTTAGAAAAAAGGTTTTTTCTTAACAGCGGTCACCCCTCGTAAAACTGTAGGTCCCTTCCCTTTGTGTGCCAAAATCAAGGCGCACGCCGCAAATCGGAGGAGAAACTCGGCCAAAAGCTAACATACATATGTGTATTATGAACTTCTTTCAACCAGAAAATACATTTTTTGACCTATTTGTTTTTGCATCGAGCTTTTTTCGACATACCTTAAATTACTTTGTCAGATATGTATAATAAATATCTAAATCCCGGGACTGATCCCGGGATCTCGGGATTGAACCAACGACATCCCGAAAATCCCGGGATCGTAAAAATCTAAAAAATTAACATCCCTAATACATACGTATGCCTTGTGAATTAATAAATGGAAATTGTCGTTTATAGTCAACAGTGAAGTTAATTGATTGTGTAAATATACATCAACACTACCGTTTAATAACAGAAGCTATCACGGACATTTTTGGAATTATCTGCGTAAATAACTTTTATATAAAGGGTAATCTCTAAAAAATAGCCGTCGTTTAATTTTCCTCTTGAAAAATCAAATCTGCTATTCGGCTGTCAAGGGCGATTTCCTCCTATCGCACATATCAAAATTCAAGTTCACTACTTTGGAATTAATCCGCCGACTGCCTTTTTAACTTACATAATTACATACGTATGTGTGGACGGAGATTAGCTTGAATACATTCTTTATTAGCACTGTCTTTGCCTTAAAACCCAAATTTTTCTTGAATAAATTGAAAAAAAGTTTAATTTCCCATAGGCAGGACTTTACACTGGTATTAACATTGCAACGTCTTTAACAGCTGTTTTACAGTATAATTAAAGCAGACCCCGGAGAGCAATGTTAATTCGTGATAGATTTTACGAAATATGAATTTTCGCAATAACCGAACCCATAATTTCATTGAAAATATATTATTATATATTTGTTAGCAATTTACATTTTTAATATTTTTAAAAAAGTTGGGGATTTTATGATCCCTTTTTGTAAATTATTTTTTAACCCGGAATTGTCACACAGACAAAAATACGTCCGTACAAATTGATCTGTGTAAACCGACGGATGCCACACTGGTTTTCCAAACGGCCTGAAATTATTGAATTGAACTCTGGTAATAGCAGACGAAGTCACAAAATCTATTTTAAACAGTTTCTATATAAATTATATATACGCAAAGTTGGACTAGGGTCTACTGGACCCCGTGGCCATTACAGACAAGGAAATATTCTTATTACATATACTTATTTGGATTAAAAAAGTCTGCAAGTTGAACCTTTTTCGCATTTATCGAAAAAATCGTAAAAAAAAGATGACCACGATAGCGCCAAATACATAACCATTTCGATATTGAAAAACATGGCGATAAATATGACGAAAAAACGATAATGTCGGCGGCAATAATATTCATTAAAAGCCTATAATATCGATAACCACATCCATAAATATTCCTTGATTGTGTAAGTACGATTTCGATTTAAGTAGCAATAACGTTAAAAGTAATAATGTCGAAAACTCAACCGATGAATATTTCTTGATTATGATATTTATCAGGAAATCGATAACGAAAAATATATAGATATACATAATTAAATCGATAAATATTTTCATTATGATATCAATTAATAATATCGATAATGATAAAATGATTTCGATAAACACATACATGCATACATGTAAATATTTATATCGATAACGATATCAATAACTATGTATCCATATTAGTCCTTCTACTGCTGTAAGTTGCTGTTTTAGAGTTTTTCTTAATTTTTGAATCTTTTTTGTGATTATCAGGATATCTGGAGATTTTTTCGAGACCTTTTTGTGTTGGAGTGCTCCGTGATTATTCGGGTCCTTTCGATGCTTTGAAAGATTTTCTAGCATTTTTTTCGGGGCCGTTGGGGATCTTTTCGCGACATTTTGGAATTCTTCATGTTTTAGGATTTTTCGGAAACTTTTGTGGATTTTTCGAAACTTTTCTGATTTCTTTAGCGACTTTACCGGGTAATAAGTAGTTTATTTTTTTGTGGCTCTTTCAGGTTCCTTCGAGACTTTTCAGAATTTTTGCCAGGCCTTTCGATATGAAAAAGCTTTGCGATTATTTACATGTTTGGATGCTTTTTAAGATTTTCCAGAGGTTTTGTCGGGAACTTGTGGGATTTTTGCGAGATTTCTTTAGGACCTCTTGGGTTCTTATTGTATTTGTGGCAATAATGATACAATATTATCGATAACTCCAACGATAAATATTTCTGGAATATATTTATCGGGATATTTAAAACGACAAATATAAATAAATGTCGATCATGAAGAAATAGTATCGATAAACACATCATTCGAAAAAATCTTATTTGTACCAATTAGAATTTGTACAAATATTTCTGTGGTGTATTTTGCGCATTATGCATATGAACGTATGTATTTATATCAAAAAAGATATCGATAACAAAATATTCAAATAAGATTCTACTGCTGAAAGTTTTAGATCTTTGCTTGATTTGTGACCACAGTAAACAGAAGAACTTAAATCTTTGGTTTTCTACAATGAAGGCAAATGTTGGGGGACGACATCTATCATGTTTTGGTGATGCAAAAAATTTATACACTTAGGTCTTTTTTTATGCGGATTTGAATTTATGCGGTTTTTCAAACCATTATTTCGCAGTAGCGATTTTGATTTTGAGAGTTTTTATTACTTTTTTTCAGTGTGTAAAGGACAATGCTTCTGATAAATAAATTGTCTTTGTATTCTTACATAACAATAATAATAATAGATTGGCGCTTACACATAAGTGGAGCTTCTCCTCCACTTTGTAGTGTGCGCCTTGATGTTGCACACAAAGGGGAGGGACCTACAGTTTTAAGCCGACTCCGAACGGCGATTGTATTTTTACGAGAAGCTGTTTTTAATGGCAGAAATACACTCGGAGGTTTGCCATTGCCTGCCGAGGGGCGACCGCTGTTAAGAAAAAGCCTTTTTTTCCAATTTTTTTTATGTATTCTTACATAATTCAGGTATTTATTGTGGTATTTTTATTTATTTTTTTTTTTGGTTAAAATACAGACAAAATTTTATTTATTTCATTAATGTTCGGTTTTACATGGAATAATAAGTGTTGAAGTGAAGAACTAAATAGTTTTTTTTGCTCAATAATGCCTCACTGGATTTTTTTATGCGGTTTTTTAGAATTTTTTACATGGAGTATCTGAATTTATGCGGTTTTTGAAAATGCTGGAACGCATCCCCTCTTTTCGTATGAAAGTAAAGAACTTTTTTATGCGGATTTTTTTTTATGCGGCTTTCTGAGGAACGCATGTACCGCATAAAAAGAGAAATAAGTGTAATTGGAATTTTAATTAATTTTAACCGACCGGAAGTCAACAGACAGGCGCATTCCTAATTCCAAATGAAAATCCAGTTTCAATGGTATCCAAAGCAGGCCTCGGGATACTTAAACTCAATTCAGGGGTTTGAATGGAAAAATTTGAACCAAATTTTCGTAGTAGACTTACATTTTGTCTACTAAGTGGGTGGTTGACTGACTGAGCCAAAAGACTTCCATTAAGTGTGACTTATTTATTCCTTTCAATTTACAAAATTTACACTTTTCAAAACATATTTTGCTTCTTCATTTTTTGGCTTCAGAGAAAGGTAACAACGTACAAAAGAGTGTACCCATGGAAATGCATGTGTGCATAGAAAAAAGCTTAAGAAGCGCGAAAACAAAGCAACGCGAATTCAATTCAGATAACAAAGTTAAGTAACCTGTCGTTGATTTGTCTACAGTGCAAATAAATGCATACCTGCATGCATATAGGGTGGTCCAAAAATGCATTTGAAAAAGTAGTCGGAATTTTTATGCTCACACCCCCTAGGATTGTTCTATACCGAAAAAAAGTACACCGCTATTTTTTATTTTGAAATCAAAAAATATTCAGAGGCCGCTCAAAGCGGGAGGGGTGGCTCGGCTGCAATAAAAAATGGTTAAATAAACAATTGGGTTTTGTTATTCAAAGTCTCCTGAAGAGAACCAGAGATTTCCGA
The DNA here is from genome assembly GCF_013731165.1 of Rhagoletis pomonella. Lineage (NCBI taxonomy): Eukaryota > Metazoa > Arthropoda > Insecta > Diptera > Tephritidae > Rhagoletis > Rhagoletis pomonella. The sequence continues at coordinate 52,381,246 of NW_023458556.1, read as the reverse complement.
TCGAAAAATATTGATTTTCAAGAATTCTATACCATTTCTACGAAAAGTTGTTTTTTCCATATAAAAATACATGGAAAACTTTGAGCACTTTGAGCGACCTCTAAATATTTTTTTGATTTCAAAATAAAAAAATAGGGGTATCCTTTTTTTCGATATAGTACAATCCTAGGGGGTGAGAGCATTACCATTCCTACTTTACTGTTTTATGGACCACCCCAATGTGCATACATATGCATGTATGTATATAAAGCACAAGACAATGCCGCCACAGACCAGATACACAAATAAATACACTATGCATTCACTACAATTAGCCGCCGTGTGGAGATGCTGTTTGAGTGAAGAGGAGCTGAACTGAGCTTTGTTGGTGGTAAACAAGCGTGGCTTCAAAAAAAAATATCCGCCAATATAAACCAGCCAAACCAGTTTCCACTTTTGGATAACAAAAAATACAATACTCGTGCATGCATACATAAAAAGTGAACGAAAAGTGCAAGACGCTTTAGGAATTTCGTGATTGTACATACAAAAGTAAGCGCGGTCAAACACAGATTTTTGTACGTTCAAAAACTTTCAAAGTCGGATGCTGTACTGCTACAGGAAATAAATGGCTGCAAACGTTGACCTGTTGCGAATTTAAATATTTTTTTTTATACTTCATATTAATTTTTCATATCTCTATATTTTGTAAGCAAAAACTGCAGCAAGTGTATTCACAGCGTATGTTTAAAAAAATTCATAATGGTCGGTTATATAATATTCGCCAAATTCATTTGATAACTTCTATAGTTTATGCAGCACTGCAGCACATTTGTGGGCTTCAAAAGTTCATGCGAAACAACAAGGGTTTGCCAAGATTTTTATTTATATGAAATTCATAAAAATTTGCATGATCAAGAGCAGATGCCTACCCACACATAGGCCAAGGTAGACCCGTGATGATACCAAAGGAGATACCGATCCCTTTCAATGTTATGAACTCACCTTGTAGATGCTAATAACTCTTTATATAGCAAATAATTAAAATTGATTTTTTACCTAAGCGATAAACCGAAGTCAAATACGAATACGAAAAGCAACACGGAAGCGATACAAAGACAAATACGAATTCGAATGCGGATATGGTAAAGAACACGATACTTAACTAATGCCGTTGATATCTACATATGTATAAATATCGATAACTATAAAATTTACGTTATCGATACCAATAAGTGTATATTTAACTGTAAATGTGTAAATCCACGTAGATGCCGATTTATATGACTCCATATTGTTTATCAATAATACTAATTGATACGAATATCGATAAAATTTTTTCGGAACTATTCATGATTTTTTTCGGGTCTTTTAGGAAATCTTTTCGCTTTATTTTTCGAATCTTCTTTTGGGACTTTTTCAGATTCTTCCAGTTTGAGTTTTATGTGTTTTTTTCGGGATCTTTCCGGACTTTTCAACAATTTTGCGAGATATTGCGGGATGAAATTTCGCATGATTATTTGAGACTTTTAAATATGTCCTAGCGATTTTTCCGGGACCTTAGAGAATTTTTTTTACACTTTTCGGCATTATTAGTGCTTTACTTTTCAAATTTTTTTTAGAAATTTAGAAATTTTCCTGGACTCTTCTGAATACATTTTAGACTTTTTTTGCATTATTCATTTTTTTGCCTGATTTTTTAAGCATCTTTTGGGACTTTTCTGGATTTCTTTGGAATTTCTCTGAATTCATGTTGTTGTATTTTTCGGGATTATTTGCAACATTTCAGAATTTTTTCCGAGATCTTTCGGAATGAAATTCTCTTGATTATTCGGGTCTTATCGATACTTTTCACGATTTTCTAGCGGCTTTTCGGCACCGTTACTTTTCAGATTTTTTTTTTACTTTTGGGATACTTTCTGGACTTTTATGGATTTCTTGGAAATCTTCGGGTTGTATTTTTCGCAACTTTTCAGTATTTTTTCAGACCTTTCATCATGAAATTCTGCCTGATTATTCTGGTCTTTTCGAGACTTTTCAAGTTTTTCTAGCTGCTTTTCGGGGTCGTTCAGAATGCTTTCGAAACTTTATAGGATTCTTCATGTTTTATATAATTTACAGAATTTTTTGGAAACTTTTAAGATTTTTTCTGGATTTCTTTGGAGCTTTTCGAAATTAAGTTCAATTTTTCAATATCTTTCTGAACTTTTCATATTTTTTCGAGACCTTTCGAGAAGACTTTCCGATCTAAAAGTACATTTAGAATTTTTTTTTGCCCAAAATTTACTTATTATTTTCGGCTCGAAACTATCATTCAAACTATGTATTTTTTTGCTAAAAACATTAAAAGTCAGAAGAAAATATTTTTTTTAATAACTAAGCCTGTTTCCATTATTAAGCTCTCATCTATAGTCATTAATAAGTAACTAAGCTGGATTTTGTTATTAGTCTGTAACGAACTTTTGTATGTTCAATAGAGAATAAATAAATATAAATAAATTATTGTTGCTTTTCCACAATAAGTTTTTCATTAAAAACGGCCTCAAGCTCAATAAAAATTGTTGAATATAAATAAAAAGGTGTAAAACTTTTTTAAGTCTGATATCGAAATAATTTTTTTTTTACCGAGAAGTCTATTTAAATAGGCGCAAGAAAAGCATAAAAAATTATAAAAACTCGGAAATATATACGTCATTTAAAAATCATCGACGAATTAAGCCTGAAATCCCCATCTAGCACATAACAATTACTTAAAAAAAGGGAAAATCTTCTATATGGCTAATTAAAATATTCATAAATTTGTATAATCCGCGACTTTGTTTATTCAATTATTATTAATGACACTTGTCTTTTAGGCTTTAGCTCTTATCAAAAACACAAAGCTATGCGCACGCTTTGGTTTTGAATGCCAGCACAAAAAAAAAGGAGAATTTTCAATACCTGAAAGGTATGCCCAAGTAAGTGCCCAAGTAAGCTCCAATTACTCAAAATGCGTCCTAAGTATGTACATATGTATGTAAGTAGTTGTGCACGGTGTGTCTTACTTACATATTTGCGCCTTTGCAATTATTTTCTTTTTCTCCCGCACTTAATTCGAAGAAGAAGAATTTTAGTCGCGGAAATGCGCTTAATGGATTCAACGTCTACCACACGGTGCATATAATACATACATATATACATACATACATTTCGTCGTTTAAAGTAAAAAACCGCGTATCAACAAAATGCAAAATCGCGTATGTGAAGTTGTAGAAATTATTTTATAGAGCGTAAAAACACTCATATTTCAAAATGGTTCTCTTTTTTTTTATAAGGCAATCTCATTTCTGACTGGTATATTTCAGCACGAATGGATAAGAATTGAGCTAAGTGCTTGTGTGAGCAAATCCAATTTTTGGCAGTTACGCGATTTTGCAGAATGACGATACGCGGTTTTGTACTTTAAACGACAATATGTATGTATGTACTTATGTATGCCCATCTTCTACCTCTACTGACCGCCCGCCTCCCTCACGGTCCTTTGTACGCTGCTTAACTCCTTTGCTCCACAATATTTTCACAAACTGGATTTTTACTGCGCTGTTTATTCCCCTTCGTCAGTTCCATTCCATTTTTGTTCTTTCTTTAATTTTTGCCCTGCCAACGACATTCCTTGGCATCGTTTTTGCTCTACATGGAAAACATCAGAGCATCTTGCAGGCAGAAACCAAAAACAAAACAAAAACAAGCAAGGCAAATGTGAACAATGAAAAATTGCTTCGCATTTCGTTGCACCGAAAGCGAAGCAGAAAAGGAGGCTTATCCTTGCTTATCCTTCGTGCTTTATGGGAGTATGTACGAGTATGTATGTCACAGTTGTTAGCCGATGAAATGAGTACACATACCTACTCCCGATTCGTCGCCAACGCCGCACCTGTGCACCAATTTGCTGACTGCATACCACTCCACTGCTGAGGATCTTATTCCTTGAGGGTTGCGCAGCAACAGTCGGAGTAGCAGCAGGTATTGAGTTAAGTGGAGCAGTGCTTTTTTCCAGCATTGCTTTGAAGGTTGTTGTTGCGTTCATCGTTGCTGGTGTTTTTTCTTTTTTTTCGTATTTATTTTTTTACTCACTTTTTACCATTGCAAATGTATTCAGCGGAGGTAGTAATCATTATTTGTTGTTTTTAATTGTGGTGCCAGAAGTTGCGGTGCCTTTTGAGTTTGTACTTTATGGCTACGCGACTCGCTAACATTTCGCCTTTTAATGTTTTGTTTTAGGTATGTATGTATGTTGCTCAGTACGTTGAAGTAAATGGTATAAAAGTAAGAAGACGGAGCATGAATGCCTGTCTCCGTTTACAGACGTGGGTGTGACGTCGGAATAACAGAAGTCATCGTCATCGTCATCGTCGTCGTCAAACTCAATTCAAAGCTCGTTTGACAGCGGTAATTGAGATTAAGCTTTGTGTACTGAAGCAGAGTTATTGGCGCAGACAAACTAGCTAACGAATGCAAACATACAAACATTTGTGTATGTATTTATATCCTGCAGTGAAAGCCCTCTAAGCTAGCTTACTACGCACTAGTTTGCTTCCCAGCTCAACTTGTTACCCTTCCCACATTTTCCTATAATAACAACTGGTATTTTTAGCGAAATTTAAATTGCCTGCCACTACACAAACGTTTCACCCTCCGCCTCATACTAGTTGAAGGGTAGTCTGTCTATGCATACCAGTTATAATAAGCGAGTCTGCCAATTGAGTCGTGCTGCTATAATAATAGTCGAGGAGGAAAGCGTTGGCGTCCTATTTGAAAGGTCCATGGGTTCTGGAATCGGCGCCAACTAGAAAACAAGAGTGGATCAATTAGATATTTGGAGAAGGAAAACTACTACCGAATCACGGAACTGACAGGGGGCAGATGAGCAAAAAACTACAATCGCGTAACTGCAGAGCGGAGAATCGAAAGAATATACCGAGACAGACCCGACAGGAACAGGAAGAATGAATGTAACTACAACAATGCAGAAGCGACGAACCCGCACACGCTAAGAGGAGAAGAAGCGAAGCGATGAACGGACGTATATGTAAGCAAATCGAAGAGATAAGCAAGCAGAGCACAAAGAAGAAGTAGAAGACGAAGAGAAGATCCAAACCCGCTGAGAACCAAAGGAACCGGGCGAAAAAATGCAATATTGGACCCTAATCCAGTATGATTAGAGATGGCGATGGAAACTCCCACGTGCAATATTTCCAGAACATTCGGTATGGGAAAAGTATTACAAAAATGTTAACTCATTGCTTCCCTGCAAGAATTGTGTGATGGAATCTAACCCATTCTTGTTGTTGTTGTTGTAGCGGCACTACTAAGCCCCGCCTGTTTCGGGTCAACTTTTAATCATTATCGTCAAGCTCAACTAACGGTGGGCCCAGGAAACGAGCTGTTTCGATGGGGTCGGAACAAAGGGAGTGAGGTGTTAGTTGAGTCGGATTGAGCTGGCATGTGAAGAGGTGGTTGGTGTCGTGGGGGGAGTCTCCACATGCCGGGCACTCATTTGGGATGTTTGGGTCGAGTCTGGACAGGTAGCTGTTTAGGCGGCTACAATATCCAGACCGTAACTGAGCCAGGGTAACGCGGGTCTCTCTAGGTAACTGAAGCTCCGTCTCTTCCACAGGTGGTGATTGGGCTCCGATAACGACATTCCTAGGCCGGGAGTCGAGGTAGGTGGAGACAGACTCCCTATGAATGTCGTTAATCGCTCGTCTGTACGTCATTGGGGCCAGTGGTTGGTCTGTGTAGGTCTGGACTGCGTCCTTGTACATGAATAGGTGCCCCCTGACGTGCCTGGGCGGAGGCTCCTCCTCCAGCAGTGGTCTGTTGGGGTGTTCACTTCTGTGACACCCCACAAGAAACTGCTTACAGAGCATCTTGTTGTGTTCCCTTACGGGGAGCACTTGGGCCTCACTGTGTAGGTGATGCTCAGGCGTCATCAGAAGGCACCCAGTCGCTTTCCGGAGTGCGGCGTTCTGACAAGTCTGTAGCTTCGTCCACTGCGTCCAACTAGTCCCCGGCGTCCAAACTGGCGCAACATAATTTAGAACCGGCCGGCCAATTGCCTTGTATGTTGCCAACAACGTTTCTTTGTCTTTGCCCCAAGTGCTGCCGGCGAGCGACTTGAGGACCTTGTTGCGGCTCTGTACTTTGTTGACAACTGCGGTTGTGTGCGCGGAGAAAGAGAGCAGGCTATCAAAGGTAACCCCTAAAATTTTCGGGTTGTTCACCGTCGGTATTGGTGTGCCGTCGACGTGAATGCCTAATTCAAGCCTGACCTCCTTCGTCCAGGTGGTGAAGAGGGTCGCCGTTGATTTCGTTGGGGAGAGGGTTAGGCTCCTTGCAGTGAAGAAGCGAGAAAGGCTGGAGAGATAGCCGTTTACTTTTGAGCAGAGGTCATCAATTCCATTCCCAGACGCCAAAATCGAACAGTCATCAGCGTAGGAGATCAGGGAAACTCCTTCAGGTGGCTGGGGGAGTTTCGAGATATAGAAGTTAAAAAGTAAGGGGGAGAGAACACCACCTTCTGGAACCCCTTGTTTTATTCTTCTAGGTTTCGAGGTTTGATCTCTGAAGATTACTGATGATTGCCGACCACTCATATAATTCGCCGACCATCGCTTCAGTCCCTGTGGGAGAGAGGAGGCCTCAATGTCTTCTAGCAGCGTGGAATGGCAGACGGTGTCAAACGCCTTTGACAAGTCCAGCGCTACTAGGACAGTTCTCTCACAGGGGCGGTTTCGATTTAGGCCGCGGGTTATCTGGGTGTTTATGGCGTTAAGTGCTGTTGTTGTGCTGTGCACTTTACGGAAGCCATGCTGATGTTTCGCTGGGGTTAGGTGGCAGGTGAAGTATGGGAGCAGCAGGGCCTCAAGTGTCTTCGCGACCGGGGAAAGGAGCGTTATCGGGCGATAAGAGTCTCCTCTGTTGGCGGGCTTCCCCGGTTTCAGCAGTGGGACCACTCTCCCTGATTTCCACACATCAGGAATGATGAGAGTGGTCATAGACAAATTGAGGACCTCCGTGAGGTATGCTACCCCCACAGGCCCCAAATGTTTCAACATCAGCATACAGATTCCGTCGGGTCCAATGGCTTTGGAGGCTATCGCCTTCCCGATGGCCCCCTTTACTTCACCGCTGGTGAAAACAAGTGGTGCATCGTTTTTGGGCAGTTTGTGCAGCCTCCTGGTCACTCGACGTTTGGCCTTGTCTACCGAAGGATGCAGTGTGAATTGCCGACTGAAATAGTTCGCGCATTTCTTCGGGTCCGATGAGGCGTGACCTTCGAATGAAATTTCCACTCTGTCATCACGCTTCGTCGGGTTGGACAAGGACCTCACGGTTGACCAGAGCTTACTCACACCAGAGGTGAAGTTACAGGCCTTCAAGTGCTCTTCCCACTTTGTCCGCTTGTGTTGATTTACCAGTTGCCGAATCTCCAAATTAAGTTCCCTCAAGCGAGGGTCCCCGGGGTCGACCTGGCGTAGGTGGTCACGCTCATTTGCTAGTACAGCTGCTTCAGCCGGGAAATTTGGGCGGACTTCCGCGATGCGTCCGGACGGTATGAAGCGAGCTGCTGCGGCTGTGACTACCTTGCGGAACTGGCGTTCGCCAGCATGTACGTCTGTGGGTGTGGGGAGGGCGGCGAAGCTGCTCTCGGTAACTTCCGCGAAGCCGTTCCAATCAGCTTTGTTGAAGTTGGTGTAGGTTCGGTGATCCGCGGGAGCAAAGTCGGTGGGCTTATTGATCGAGATGATTATGGGCAGATGGTCTGATGCTAACGTTAGCATAGGTCGCCATGATATGCTATTTATCAGACCAGCGCTAGCAATTGTTACGTCTGGCGAGCTGCTGCAGCTGCCCACAATCCTGGTGGGGGCGTCGTCGTTCATGGTGCAGAATGTCGAATCGTCTATCTGCTCAGCCAAACTGTTTCCCCTCCGATCATTGGCCAGGCTTGAGTGCCAAAGATCGTGGTGCGCATTGAAGTCACCTACTACCAATCGGTTTTCGCCTCTGAGTAGCGCACCTATGTCAGGGAGATATCCAGCCGGGCAGCAGGTGACAGGGGGTATGTACACGTTAAATATTTCGAGCTCGACATCGCCTGACCGGACAGCTATGCCCTGACATTCTAGGGTAGTGTCCCTTGGGTCGATGTCTTCTTCGATTAGCCGATACTGCACTGTGTGGTGTAGAATGAACGCTAGTCCACCACCATTATCTCGCTCGCGATCTTTACGGAGCACATTGTAGGCGGCGCAACCCAACAGAGTTGAGTTGCTGTGCAACTTCGTTTCTTGGACCGCAGCTATCAATATGCCGTGCCGACCCATGAAGACTGCTATCTCCTCAATCTTGCTCTGGAGTCCGTTGCAGTTGAGTTGGAGTACGTTTATGTGCCTTGGGAGGCTGGTCGCGATACGGGGGGTCAGAGAAGTGTGGGGCCTACCTTGGGCCTGTTGCGCCTGACGCAGTTGCTGTTGCAGCCTGATGGTAGGTGGCTGCGATATGGGCGTTGTTGTCTGCGTCGGCGGTGCACTACAGCAAGGGGCGCTGTAGTTTGTAGTCCATTCGCGAGTGGTGCGTAGACCAGAACATAGCCGGAAGTGACACCAGCCAAGGCATGTGTTGCATTTGACTGATGTCACATTCCGGTATATTCTGTTCTGGCACACGGAGCAGATGGTGTGGGCAACCAGTAGCTGCTGGTTGGCTCGCGCTGGCGAGTGGGACCGGCCGGTAGGTTGTGTGGGAGGGGTGTGTTGGGAGGTTTGCTGTTGCTCAGGGGAGCTTCTAGGGGCCGTGCAGGCTCTTCGGGTGCTAGGTCGCACCCGTGCATTACGCGAGTGGGTAGCCGTGGAGGCTGATTGTGCCATTTGGCTTGAGCAACAGGGAGCCACAAAGTTTGTGGTCCACTCCCGGTGAGACCTAAGGCCAGAGCAGGTTCTTAGGTGACTCCACCCGTTGCAGGAGTTGCACCTAACCGAAGTGGAGTTCGGGTGGAGTCGATTCTGGCAAAAACAGCAGAAGTAAATTTCAGGTCCGGGGTTGGGCTCTACGCCCGCCCGGAGAAGAAGGATGCGGAGCAATCCGGCTGCAAGGTATTGCTCCATGGACGGATAATGATTAATGGGTATCGCCGATCTAGACGGGGTTAGATCGCCGAAACAACAGCCCTTGATCGGGTGAAACCCGAGTCATTCCGGTACGTAGAACCGGCTGTCGTGGGAGTGACTAACCCATTCTCATTTATCTTACTAACAAAATTTGCAAAATTTGCGTTGGTTAAAAAGAGACCATTAAATAAGCCCATAAGTTGGAGGAAGACGGAAGATCACATGTACACAAATGTTTACATCACATTTTTCATATTGCTCTTAAAAAGTTGATAGAAGTACTTGATTGAGAGCCATATTTTCATTTGAAAGAAAGCGTGCTGGTGATAACATTGATGATTTTCGATATTAAATCAAAATAAAAATCTGTTCCCTATTGGATTATTTATGATCAAGTTTTAGGAAATTATTCAGCAAGTTTTTTAAAGATTTAAATGTTTTTAAACACCGAAATTGAGAGAATGTTGTCTGGTGGCGTCATGTGGTAAATGCTCATTTCAAGACATCAAAGTGCCCACACACAAAAACTTGCAATCATATTGCTCATCAAAATGACAGTTGGTAGGCCATCGGTGTTTGCCTGTGGAATTCTGCGGCAAATTTCTGGCGTTCTCACCACTTAAAAGCAAAAAACAAAGAATTAATGCGAATTGTGGTTTGTCTCATATTTTTCTTCGCGTTAATGGTAAAAAATCGCTTGAAGTCCTTGATCGATCAATGCGAGATATGCAATGAACCGTTCAACCATTCGGGAATGCATTGCTCGCAGGAGATTTTACGCAAATATTGCCTGTAATTTTTCGATTGCCACCAGCAGGCGATATAAATACTTGCCTGAAATATTCAACATTGTAGCAACACGAACATAGATTGGAGTTGACTACGTATGTGTGTGTCCAGCTACAGAACGATCTAACAGCCGAGGTTTTTTCGCGACAATTACTAGCAATTGGGAGGCGATGAGAGATCAAGACGAATTTCATTGCCTCATAACTTTTGTAACTTAGAAAAACATCGAAAGGAGGGCTGATCGAACGCTTCTTAATATTTAAATTAGTTATAGAAATCACGATTGGCTCAGTGGACGAGTTATTCGTGCCACGAAGAATAAGGATGTCTACCAACTCAATAAGGTTATTCAATCCTGCATTCAAAGTGAGGAAATAACATATATGTACGTCAATAAACAACGTTGTGGAAAAAAAACGAAGCAGTTAATTATCCAACGGAATTTTTGAACTCGATTGATCTTTCCGGGATGACCCCAAATACTGAAACTAAAAATAAGTGCGCCAAACATCATA